>NC_045720.1:33161497-33462756 GCF_009834535.1 Camelus ferus
AGACATCAAGGCAGTGAAGTGAGTGCGCTCAAAGTTGCAAATTCCTTGTTTCATGGTCATTACAAAGCAGATCCTACACGTTAAAATCAGCAGTTTAAACAGAAGCCTCACCCAGGAATTTCATCAGTCCGTTTCTGGTCACAGCTACGTGCAAGAGCTCCTCACCTTTCATGAATTTTCCTGTCACTTCTAGAAGGGGAAAAAAGGAAGCACTGAAATGATGGGGGGAAATACAGGTTAAAAACCAGTGAAAGGAGGGAGGGCAGCTCGCTCCCTGCAGGAAAGCTGCCTGGAGGCGAGAAGAATCCCTCTAACAAGGCAGATCACATCACAGGTCTGTCTGCAGCAGAAAGCCTCTGTGACCCTTAGAACTTTCTTCCTCCTTGACCCTCCATGTTCAGAGAAAGACAAATAGTAGACGTCTCAACTCCCTGTCTGATTATTGTTGTTTTGTTGTTAGTAATAAACAACTACAAAAGCTGCATTAAAAGTTTGCATAAAAACCAGGACCCACCCAAGTCAGGCCAGATATCAAGACAAAGAAAGCATCCTTTAAATCCCGACCCCACACTTTTGCATAAGAGCCACTTTGATATCCTGTATCAGCAGGCAAAAAAAAAAAAAAAAAAAGAAAGAAAGAAAAACCCAGGTTCACCTGTGACGCCATTTATGACCATGTGCAACTCTTAGGAAGAGCCCAGACTCACCTCAAGATTGAAGACTGTGATGAGGCAAATGAACACCAACCCTAACAACTGCTGGTGGCTTCTTCTATAAATAGCGGGTGGAGAGCATTGGTGGGGAGGTGGTCCCCAAGTTTATGGGTGAGCCTGAGCCATGATTAGGCCTTCTTGATCCATATTTACTGACTGTGACTCACTCTGTAAGTGGAGCTGTAGAAGTCCTTTACAGGATAAGCTGATGAACCACATTTTTACATGTACATCCAAGGCATGGATGTGAGTGGACCTTTCAAGAGGAGGGGAGCTGCCCTGCCTGAACGTCAACTCAAACTTTTGAGACACAATAATAAACTGAAAATAGCTTGCATTTTCCCCTCAACCCAGATATGAGGCCATTCAATCTGACACAAAAAGGTTTTGCAAATCAATAGGCCGTCTAGAAATGGCTCCTGTTTTCATTCTAGCGCTGTGGCTTTTAAAAAAATGGTCACACCCAATATAGCAGCCTGCAGGCTGCGTGGCAAGTGCCAGTTGGGAAAAGCTTTGCTCATTGTGCGGGTTACCATCAGCGGAGGGACCGCACAGCGGGATGTTCTCCCGGGCCCATTAATCAATATATGGAAATGCAAACAAAAGGCTTGTTGAAACCCTCTTCCCAAAAGCATTTTTTTAATTCCACAAAGGAATCAGAGGCGACAGAGTCTAGACCCTTAGAGGCCTAACCACGCTGACGAATCTTTTAATGAAACACTTGAGAAAGCCATTCACACGTGGGCCTCCTTCACACATCAGCTTTCTTCCTCGACGCCAAACCTGACAGCAGTAACTAGTGATTCACCTCCTTGCCGTTAAAATAGCCCTTTCTTGGTACCTCGTCTGAGACCAGTGAAATTGCTCCGCGAGGAACGGGAAAATTCATCTCTCACATTCTTCAAACAGCTCCCCACTCCCTGCTTCGGCTTATTACCACCGCGTCCCCACCACACAGCAGCGCAGGGGGGCCTTCCGTGGGAAAGCCCGTGCCTCCTCCATCCTGTGGACTGGAGCTGCCTGCGTTCTTCTGGCTCATTTGTGTCAGGGACAGGAATTTGTTTCTGATTTTAGAGGAGAGAAGAGAGAGAGAGCAAGCCAGCCAATCAGCCAAGGACTAAATTATCTCACCTGGAATCCCAGGAAGGGGTCCTGGGAGGCCCTGCGGGAGACTGTGGACCCTCCCACCCAAAACCATGTGTCCCCACAAAACTCTACAGTTTCTGGAAGTTGATTCACGAAGTCCTGAGGCCCGTGCAGGATTCATGGATTCCAAGTCAAACCCCAAGACTGGACCAATCTCGGATCTCAGGCTATTCTGGACATCTGTGAGGGACCAACACCAGGCCCGTCAACAGATGGATTAAAAGGCTTACCTTTCTTAAAAAATGTCAACAGATAATGCAAATGGAAAATTTCTTTCCAATTTCTGAGCAGTCTACAGAGGAGCAAACTCCTTTTTCAGCGAATAACCTTCTTCCGAGGAAAAGTTCTGCCCTGTAATTCCCGGTCCCCTCACTGCTCATGTCACCTCACCAGGATTACTCAGCAGCCCTGCAACCGGTCCCCCAGCCAGAGCTCTAGTCTCCCCACCTTACATCCCAAAACTTCATTCAAAAACGGAAGGGCTGCCAAAACATAGTCCCGGCTACCCTGTCAGCTTATCCTTCAAAAAGCAGGGGTCCCATCACTCCAGGGAGTCCAAGGTCAGGTGAATGCTTGTCAGAAATGCAGAGGCCCAGGCCACTCCCTGAACCTCAGGACACCCCCAAACTGACAGAATTTCAGAGCAGGATGCAGGAACGTGCGTATTTACAAAGCTCACTCAACACCCCTAGTCTGTGAACTTCCGCTCAGAAATAATCTATTTGAAGCCTGGTTAAGACCCTCCTAATACTACGTGCTCATTCTCACCTTAGACGTTGTTCTATTTTTTACCTCTACATGGAAATATTCTCCACCTACCTAAATCTTACGCGTCTTAAAAGGTCTGTCTCAAAGCCCCTCCTTCCCCCACACTCATCTATTCTGTTCTCTCTCGCAAGGTGGGTTTTTCTCTGACATCACACATCAGAATTACCTAGTTCTTAAAACTGCCAGTTACTAGGCCAGTCCCAGGGCTGAAGAATTGGAAAAACATGGAGTGAAATGGAAATGTGTGAACATTAAAAAAAAAAAATTGACATAAAACAGGGAGAACTCTCAAAACCACCCAAATCCTTTTTATTGAATTTCTCTTTTTCAAAACGCCTCTAAAATACTTCTGGACCTGACGACCAGGCAGAGAAGAGTTAAAGTCTTTAAACCTGTTCTCTCAGCTAATGTAGGGAGTGCCAGCTACCAGGGAAAAGCTGCGGGAGAGTGGCGACAGCTGTGCCAGGGCTTAGCCTAACAGGATCTACCGATGGCGCGAAGAGCCGGCTCACCCAGCTTCTGAAAAAGACCTCAGCTCCGCCCCGCCTCCTCTGCCCCTTCCTCAAGGAGCATTCTCAAAAACCCCTATGCAATTTAATTAAATGATAGGCCCATAAAGAATCGTGCAGCCTTAAAACTGTCCATGACAACCTGCTGCATACAAACAGACAATCGCTTTGTGAAATTATGCACAGACCAGGTGATAATTACACCGATAATAAGGTTCCCTAGAATACGCACACGTTTTAAAAAACCTTCAATCCTGAAAGCTTAGGAGCGGGCATGACCATCTCTAAACTCATTCACTTATTCAAAAAAATTAACTGCAAAGCTTCCGAGGGATGTGGCGCTGTGTTCTGTGCTGCGGGGACGCCCAGCTGAATGAGAAATGGTTACTGTCCTTGAGGAGCTCCACACAGTCTTGCAGGAAGGAATATAATAAAGACAAATAGCTGCAGTGCGAAGCAGGGTGTGATGAGTGCTCAGGGGCTCTGGAGAGAAGGAGCGATTACTGGAACAAGGAGAGCAAACAGCACTGAGAAGGCAGCGCATCACTTGGCTGCTGAGGACAGAATTGAGAGGACTGAAAGCAGGAAGAGCAAGAGGGAAAGGACAAAGATGGGAAATGCCTTACGCTCAGGATGGGATGGGATGCGATGGCAACTGAGGCCGAGCTGTCAAGAGGAAAACTGAACGGAGGCTCCTTGGCCTCTCCTGGACACACCTGTAGGTTGAAGATTACTTTATTTTATTTTATTTATTTTTTATTAAAGTATAGTCAGTTGCAACGTGTCAATTTCTGGCGTACAGCATAATGTTTTAGTCATACACATACATACATATATTCCTTTTCATATTCTTTTTCATTATAGGTTACGACATGATGTTGAATATAGTTCCCTGTGCTATAAAAGAAGAAATTTGTTTTTATCTATTTTACATATAGTAGTTAATATTTATAAATCTCAAACTCCCAGTTTATCCTTTCTCCCTGGTAGCCATAAGTTTGTTTACTATGTCTGTGAGTCTGTTTCTGTTTTGTAGATCACTTCATTATTCCACGTATGAGTGATATCATATGGTATTTTTCTTTCTCTTTCCAGCTTACTTCACTTAGCATGATCATCTCCAGGTCCGTTCATGTTGCTGCAAATAGCATTTAGTAAAGTCACTCTGCTGATGGGTACACCTTGTTCAATTAGCCCAAAGGCTTCCAGGTTATTTCTTTCCTAACAATAGTGTGGCACAATAGTGTGGCACAACCTCAAATGAAGCCTAAATGGAAAAGAAATTGGAGGAAAAGCGATGTTCTGCCATGAAGTGGGCAAGAAGGAAGAGGGCGCATCATGGCTGGAGCAACGGACGTGAGGTCAGAAGACTAAGGTTTGAGTCCAAGTTCATTCTGTCAGCTACGACACCTTGAGTGTGTCACTCACATTCAGTTTCTTCACATGCAAAATACAAATGATAATTTCTCCACCCTGTTTAAGGCTGCTGGTCCAACAAGATGGATGTGAAGATCCTCTGTCAAATTATAAAGCTCTTTCAAAGTATAAGGCAATACTACTGGATAAGTTTTGAAAATGTTTAAACTTTATTTTTAAGTATACATTGACATGATTTTTAAAAAAAAAATACCTCTCACAACATGCCAACTGCCCACAGCAAGGGGAGTGCTCAGCTCAGGCTGAAGCAGATGCCAGGGATGCCAGAGCAGAGAAATGGAAATAAACAGGATGGTGTTAAAATTGCTGGGCTGCTGGAAAACCAACCCTGGAAGCACCCTAGGACTAGACTGCCTGTTTACTTAAACAGAGACATTTCCTTAAACAGAAAACCAGCTCAAACTTATTTAAATTGAAACTTGCAACCTAAAAAAATTCCTAAACGATACTTGAGTTTAAAAAAAAAAATTATTTTGTTCAGATTAGATGACATTCTCTTAATAAATATAAAGACATTAATACGGTCCTACCTAAATTCCTCCATTAGCTATTAAAAAAAGATTGGCTATTAAAAAAATCATGGCTTTTTAAAATAGCTAAGGTCAATCAATAATGAATATCCACTACACAATTATAAAGTTTAAATATATACACATGTAAAACAGAATTTTAACAGACTGGAATTAATTTTCATAGTTAAAGACACAAATGCAAGATACATACACACATTTGTACATTACAGTGAATTCTTTTGTCATCAGCCAGAAAAAAAATGTTTGAAGCTCGAAGTAAACAAATTAACCTATTAACCTGCACTAAAGGATTCTATAGTGCGACTAATTAAAATAAATCTCCCTTTGATCCCATGCAGCCCGCAAGACTTTCATATTCTAACATATTACACTAGCTAATTTAAGAGCCAAATAATTTTTTCCATCCAAAGAATATGTCACACCTCAAACTACACAGTTATCTCTCAAATCCCTCTCCTCCTGAATCTCTTGCAGCCTCAATTTCCCTTCCTTTTTCTCCCCACCTTTCCCTAATAACTGATTCTACATGTTCCTCCTTTTAGCCACAGAAGCAATAAAATTTATCAGCCAACCAGAGCATTCTGGAGAGTGAAAGGGGGAACTATTAATAATTAAGCCAGAGAAACAGGTATGAAACACCCTGGGTGGACATAGGGTAACCCCATCTACAGCTATTATTCTAGATAGAAGGAAAAGTCCCCTCAGGAAGGGGAAGAGAAGGAAAATCTCAT
Organism: Camelus ferus; assembly: GCF_009834535.1. Classification (NCBI taxonomy): domain Eukaryota; kingdom Metazoa; phylum Chordata; class Mammalia; order Artiodactyla; family Camelidae; genus Camelus; species Camelus ferus. Next base: position 33,167,335 of record NC_045720.1, read on the forward strand.
GTTTAATAGGCTGAACTAGTATGTAAATATTAGGAGCTATCCCAGTGCTGAGTTCCATCTTTGAACCATGCACAAGAAAGAGAAGCTGCCCTGCTGACCCTTCTCTCTCTCCCTCCGCGATGCAAAGTCCAGGTCACTGTGCACCTGACTGCAAATTCTTTGGGAACCACTGGAAAAAGCTGGAGGGCTTGTTTGTTCGCCGGTATAAACAGAAGACTATCCTTCACTGCTACAGAGGCATTAATAACCTTCAATTAAATTGGCACTAGCAATGTCAGCTTCCAACTTCAGAGGCTCATCCTCATCCAAAACATTCATTAAGTGTAGTTTACTGTGCTGGGTGCTGCAAAGGTCAAAGTGCATAGCCCACATCCTCCCTGAATCTATAGTCCAAGAAGGACAATGACAAGGGCTATAAAATAGGAGACACTCACACATCAAATAGGGGACCTGAAAATGCAGGCGGAGGAGGAAGAACAGAGCTGGACTTGGGAGCAGGGCAGAAAGCAAATCAGTGAGAGGAAAACCTGGTTAAAGGGATCCCCAAGGCACTGGCTTTGGGGATGTAGCAACGAGGCAGCAGGACATGTGTTGAGGGGAAGCCGCGCAGAAGTGGGAATTACAGAGAACCACGTCTGGCCTCTTTTCATGGCTTGGTTCAGGTATCCTGAGTTGAGGACCAGAGCATCCCTAATCGAGACGTGATCTTGCGCTTCCCAGCCCAGCAGCATCACACCCTCACCTCTCACTGACCTGTGAGCTCCCCCAAACATGGGGGGCTTTGTATCAGTCACTGGGGTATATCTGGCATCCAAAAACATATTCAATAATGCCTTTTTTTTAATCATAGTAAAATATTCAGAACATAAAATTCATCATCTTCACCATTTTCAAGTGTATAGTTCAACATGTTCTACGATCATCACCACTATCCCCTCCAGAACTCTCTTCATCTTGCAAAACTGAAACCCTGAATCCATTGAACTCCCCAGTCCTCCTTCCCTCAGTCCCTAGCAACCACCCTTCAACTCTCTGTCTCTATGAATTTGACTGCTCTCAAAGCCTCATATAAAAGTGGAATCAAGGCGGGAGGGTATGGCTCAGTGGTGGAGCGCTTGCTTAACATGCATGAGGTCCTGGGTTCAATCCCCAGGACCACCATTAAAATTAATTAATTAATTAAAAACTACCTCCCTCAAAAAAGTGGAATCATACCATACTTGTCTTTTGTGAATGGTTTATTTCACTCAGTATAATATCCTCAAGGTTCATCCACGTAGCAAGTGTTAGAATTGCCTCTCTTTTTAGGGCTGAATAATAACTCAATGTATGTATATAACACATACTGTTTTTCTATACTAAATTAACCTTTTGAGTTGAAGGAGCTATACCTGAGAGACTGGAACTCAGCCTCCTCAAATGTGAAGTTTCAAGTCTCTCTTAGACTGGACTATTCAAAATTTCTTAGAGAAATAGAGATAATCTGGCAATTTAAAAAAAAAACAGATAAGAAAATGCTTCCCCAAAGCACCCTTCTGTTTCCTCCCACTCCAGGAGCACGAGGGACCCGAGAACTCACTTGGCCTGTGTGAACTGAGGTTCTTCTGGTAAACTGCCTTGCTTTTATCAGCTTGTATTCTAACGCCTCTGTTTCAAGGCAAGAGTAAAACCTATTTTCCTGAAGGCCAAGAGAGTAACCTCTTCATCTGGGAAGAAAAAGCCACTATAGCATGAATAAATAATTGCTAAATCTTTTCAAATCCTGACTTCCACAAACCACATAAGTTTCAAAAAATCAGTGTGCAGGGAGGGGCCTCGGGGAAGCCACTGTCTCCATAAGGGTGACCTCCCACAGAGGGCAGGTGAGCATCAGAGACCGGTTGAAAGCTACTGTGCACATGGTGCTGAGTCTTCAAGGCCTTTACTGCTGCTCCTGTAGGGGCCTCCCTTCTCCCTCCTTCCGCCACCCTGAGATTCTGAACAGACAGCAGAAATGCATCATCACAGATGCTCCTCATGATGAATGTGACACTTTTTCTTCCTACTCCTTGGAACTTCTTGGAAAGTTGATCTAATTATCTCAGTGAAGCTAACTGTAATGACTTGTTTTAAAAGCATCTCTTCTGCCAATTCTTCCTGTCAGTATGGCCCCATTCTCCCAACCACATTAACTGGTAAGAACTGCTTCTGGCTCACCCCTCTCATATGATGTCCTAAAGGGTAGGAAACGGTTAAACTGTCTCTCGATCCAGAAATGATTATCTAACACAAGCAAACTGGATGAATGAAGAAATGGGAGTAGAATGCACTGGTGGTGAAAATCTAATTAAACTCATGTCATTTTTTTTTTAATTTAATTTAATTTTATCTTCTGAACTTACATTTTATTCATTATAAAAATGAAAAGCAAACAAAAATCCCATGTATTTACCATATTCCATATGCTGTGCAAATTACATTAAACAATTTTTAACCACTTGATTTCAAAGAGCCATAGATGTTTGTATTTCTTGTAACTGTTCTGCCCTTCTCAACACATAGTCAAAGAAAAATTAATTGTGGCAAAAGTCTTATCTTTGAGCTTTCTTTTTTTGTTTTGTTGTTGTTTCTTTTTTTATTAATAGACTTTATTTTTTAAAAGCAGGTTCACAGCAGAATTGAGCAGAAAATACGGAGAGTTTGCACAGAGCCCTCCCCACACAAAGATACTCCCCTACCCTCAACATCCCTCATCAGTGTGGCATGTTTGGTACAATCGATGAACCAACATGGACACATGATCATCAACCAAAGTCCACAGTTCACATTAGGGTTCACTCCTGTCGTTGTACATTCTATGGGTTTTGACAAATGCATAATGGCATGCAGCCACCACTATAGTATCATACAGAATAATTTCACTGCCCTAAAAATCCCCTGTGCCTCATCTATTCATTCCTCCCTCCCTCCCTCTCCCCAAACCCCTGGAAACCACAATCTTTTTATTGTTTCTGTAGCTGTGCCTTTTGCAGAATGTCATTTGGTTGGAATCGTGCAGTTTGTAGCCTTTTCAGACTGGCTTCTTTCATTTAATAATATGTCTTTTAAGTTTCTTCCATGTCTTTCAGGCTTGATAGCTCATTTCTTTTTTTTTTAATGCACACGTATTTTTTAATTTACATATACGTACTGTTCATTGTTTCTAAGAACGTTTAGAGCTTTAGCTTTTTAAATTTTCATAGTTACCCAAAAAATAAAGCCAACCACATAAGAATTAATTCAAAAAGATACATACATCCTGCAATTAACAGCAACATTATTTATAATTGTGAAGATATGCTTCTTAATCATTAACAAATGGTCAGGCAACTTAAAGGGAGTAGAGACCATTCCTCATGTGTCCCTTTGACCCCTGTGGTAGAGCGCGAGGCCATTATCTACCACACTTAACACTTGTTCATTTATAGACTGGTGTTTACCTGACTATGAGTACCAATGCAAGATTGTTGTTTCTCTTCCTTTCTTAACATAATTCAGTAATTTTTTAAAAATACAAATTCAACCAGAAAGTGAGCGTTGAACTCACATGGATCCTTAAGTTATTTACCACATATGCAACCCTACAAAGCACAAAACCTAGATGAGATGATCAGTCAGAAAAAAGAAGCACCCCAAGACATCCGAGGAAAACACTTTTGTATCATCTCATTCACATGCAGATGTGTTTCATCTTTGAAAACATGGGAGATAAAAGATCTTCCTTTAACGTTGTTTCTGCAGGTACTCCAACATGAAATTCTATGGTCAGTGCTGGTTATTACAAGTCATGCCAGGCCCTGCTTTGTTTTCTTATTTAAAAGGAAAACCAGAAAATGACTCCAGCAGAAATTTGTTCTCGTAGCCAAAATTTATATTTTGCTTACTTTCTTGAGACACAAACACACACAGATTAAAGGAGAACACCTTAATGATGTTTGGGGAGCAAACCTCAAAGAGAGTCCAACTTGAAACTGCCTCTCCCCTTATAAGATGCTCATAGGGATCACAAATCTGATGGCAGTCAGACCCACAAAGGACGATGTTCAAAGTCAATGCCTTGGTCAGTGAACCAGTATGGCTCAGGTCAGCACACATCCAGCTAGCTGTCGGTTCTAGCTGTACCCAGGGCGAATGAATTCCTTTAGCAATTGCTCTCACATTCTAAAGACATGAATGAATTCTTAATATTTCGTTCTATCTCAGCATGAGTGGCTGCAGAAGTTGCCATGGCAACCGCCCCCCCTTCAACTCTCATCAATTAAGAAACTTAGCGGCATTTCTACAATTTTCATGCCCAACAGAAGCCTATTATAGAACACAATTTTCAGGTCCTTGAAGCAACGGAAAAAATATCTATATCTGCTTAAGGGAAATTCAACTAACAAGTTTCAATCAATTCAACCTAAGCAGAAAAATTCCCCCAGAGTAACATCTATTTACAGAAAACCTTTTTATTATCTTTAGTATCTTTCACTTGAAATTTTTAATATATGATTTTTTGTAATGGATTTGTATTTCTGATGTATGTTCATATCCATTTTGCTATTTTTAATCTTATAAAACAGACTTCCAGGGATGGAAGCCCAATATACAAGATAAGCTTTACATTTAACACAGCCTCCTGGAACTGAGAGCTAGTATTATGGTCTTGCCTCAAGACTGAACTCTTGGGAACCAACTAGGCCTGAAGTCAGGGGTCACTTGTAAATAAAAAGATTTTTAAGACAAAACTGACAGATATTTTTAAGTTCATTAACCCCTTAAGAGTGGGAGGATGAACTTTTCCTCCCCACGTTATCCTTAAAATTCACGGCTAGGTTATAGGCCCACTACAAAATACGGGGCTCATTAAAACAGCATTTGAAACTAGTACAAAATAAACAAAATATCCCAAAGCAAAAATCTTTCAGAAAAAATGTTATTAATGTAACTTCCCTGAACATCTAAAACTACTGATTTCTGTGCAGTTTTTTTGACATGATAACCACCCCCTTACCACTTGATTTGTTATTTCCCCAACAGAGAACCCAGCTAGCCCTGCAGAGTACTCCACTGTAGGCATTTATTCCTTAAGTATATTGTTTTCAGAATTTTCTGAGAATTTTGTGACATTGGACACTATGAAGGCCCATAAACTTCAGGCTGGGGAACCCCAAGCAGCCCAAGAAAGCCCAAGAATACAAACAAGAGTTAAATTCCAAGAGGTTTAAAATCAGGCTTATTTCCTCTCTTATCCAAAAAAAAAAAATTTTTTTTGAACTTCCAGAACCATGAGCCTTCTTTCTTACTCTGTACCATTTGTAAATTCTTCTGGTGAGGAAGAAAAATCTTGTTATCACAGTGCAGTCTTTTTAACTCCCCTAAAATGTATCAAAATGTCTTAGAATTAACCAAGCTCCACCATTTTTCATAGCAGTAGACTCCTACAGAGGCACTGATAACACACCAGTATTAGGAGGCCTGCTATTGGACATAAGGCGAAGGGTTCCTTCATCATTTTATGAAGATAAATTGATCGACTGTTGACCAGCCATTGTATTACAGCCTGCCACTGTCAGCTTGGGTGGGCTACTGGAGATTCTGGTGTAAAAGCCCTCAGTGAGGGACTTGAGGTTTGATGAACTTTCCAGACGACAAGGCAGACAGGTTTCCAGTGTTCTGGCCAACAGCAGACTCCTTCTCTAATTGAACAGAGGGAAAGTGCACAGGAACCAATCCTAACTAGGCGCCTGGAGTCCGGGATTTCCTCCAGACCTGGGACATCTTTGTATTTCTCAAAGCGCCCACAATGATGGAACACAAGCTCAACGGAACTGGGACTGTGCTCCTGTCACTCACTGCTGGTGCCCCAGCACCTACAGCCCTGCCAGGCACACACAAGACACTCAGTAAAGAGGATGACCACCCCCAGCCAGAAAAGAAATATCTGGGAGCATCTGTGGAACCTGTCCTTGGGAGCATTCGGGCCACAACCAACCCTCATGTGATGATTCCTGTCCACAGTGGCAGTCTTAGTACTGTCTCTAAGGAGGGAAATTAAAAGAAAAAGAAGAGAAAGAGAAGTTGGGATAAGCCATTCTATCTTCACATTTCTCACCCATAAATTAGATTCCTTGCTGGGCAAGCCCATGTCATCCAATTACTTCGGTATTCCCCCTGGACATTTCCGTAAATGTTCCTAGTTGACAAACACGAATTATTCCTGCTTGGGTTTTCCCGGTCAATATCACGCCTTTAAGCAGCATGAAAAAGCCACTTCTACGTTTCATAAAACTGCCGAATGTAACACTTAACTGCTGAATGACCATCTTTTTATATCGTGTCAATCTCCCAAATCAAAGTAGATATAAATCTCATGTCCTGACATCACGGAATTCCCTACTGACTATCAGCCTCTCCTATTAACTTGCAGGCATTTTCTTCTCAAGGCAGTCAATACAAGGCCTCAGGAATTCCCTGGGAAGCCTCTCTTATTCCTCTTGGTATCCTTAAGGCCAAAATACACCACTCTGGGAGTGAGTTACAACAGCATGACTGGTACAGATACTCAGAGTTGCCAGACTTAAAAATAAGGGATGCTCAGTTAAATGTGAATTTCAAATAATGAATACTTTTCAGTATAATTATACCCCAAGTAGTGCATGGGACATACTTATGCTAAAAAAAAAAAAAAAAAAAAAAGAAACTTGGCTGTTTATCTAAAATGACATTTTAACTGAAAACCCTGTATTTTATCTGGGAATCCTATGAGTGAGGGGATACTGAACACTTACACTGAGACAGCAAGGAGCATCGTGAGGCTAGAGGTTGTGATGAGAGAACTGAAAACCCGGGTGACAAAACTAAGGAGTTGGAATAACTAAGAATGATGCTAAAAAAGTCCGTGGGGGAAGATGGGAGAGGACAAGGAGCTTGAGAACCATTCATTGAAACTCACCATGAAAAGGCCACTGGCATGAACAGCCTCATATGGGCTACCACACAAGCCTGCCCAAAGATGCAGTTTAAAAAAAAGCACCACACTTGGGCAACAATAAAATCAGAAAAGAGAGGTCACGTTCATGCAAACAGTCTATGTTCCAGGCGCCTCGCTAAGTCTCTTATACCACATCCCAGTGGCTGGCAACACCTGTAGGAGGTGGCTCCCCACTGGAGGACTGTTCAAGACAGAAAACCCCAGCCCAGGATTCACTGCCATACGTGGGCCAAAAGCCAACACCAGCCTGTCGGAATTCAAAGCTCCAGCTCCTTCCCTTACACTCTCTGGAGGAGCGCATGACCGAAAAAGCCCCGATTCCATCCAGATATCAGTTACTTGCAGCCTTAGGAAAACCAAAACTTGGAGTCTTTATCCCTCCTTCTTATTACACAACATTCTGCAAAAGAATGACCAGAATTTAATGTTAACTACAGGGAAAAATATACTTCACTCACATCTCGGGAGGTAGGCTTCCTTTTTATTTTTCCACAAAGAAGAAAGCCCAACAAAAAGACCCCTCAAAGAGCAGGCAGCTGGAGGTACCTGGCGAGAGTCTCACTGCTGGTGCCCCAAGCACTCAGTTAGGTGACTACTATTTTTATAAAAGGTGTAAGTCTGAGACTGACAGAAGTAGGGGCACTCTTAGCTCCATCTGAAGGTCCTGCCTGCCCTCTACTCAATGACAATACATGGTGGCAAATAATAGTAATAAAAACAGCTAACATTTATTGTGGGTTTACTACGTGCCAGGTGTTTTTCTTAAGTCTTTGCATTTATAAACGTATTTAATCTGTGCAACAAGCCCAGCAGGCAGGGACTATGATCCCCCTGCTGTACAGATGAGAAAAAGGAGACACAGAGAGAGATTAAGGAAGGAACTTCAAGGTCATACAGCTGTTAATGGTAGGTGATGCGAGTCTAGACTATACATGTTGAGATACTGATGGAACAACTCAATCTGATGGCACAACCCTAGCACACCATAAACTGTCCTAAATTGGCACAGAGTTTGCAGTTCAGTCAAGGAACTGAACATGAGACGCCACGTTCCAGGACTCACCTGACTGGCACACACATGAATGTATGTGAGGCTGAACTGAGCCAGTTACCCTAGAATCACTGAGTCATACCATGCGGTGGAAGGAGAACTCAGAAGTCACCAGAAGTGAATCATAAAACTACAACAGACAACCACAGTTACCTAGTATGGAGCTTAAATAGGTCAGCAGCTGGTAAATGTAAGGGATGGTGGTTCATGATGAAACTTACATTTTAAATTTTCTTTTCCATCTTACTTTTATCTCTTGAATTTCAAAAGCAAGGTAACTCCCAAACTTACAAGTTTTATACATCGAGTACATTTTTGATTTGTACAAATTAAAATATTTTAAAATGATTTGGCCGGGGGAGGGTATAGCTCAGTGGTAGAGCGCATGCTTGCTTAGCATGCACGAAGTCCTGGGTTCAGTCCCAAGTGCTGCCAATAAACAAATACACACATACATACATACGATGGTTTGGTGGTTTTTACATATACTGGACTTTTTTTCGTTTCATAACCTTAATTTTGTTGGTTTTTTTTAAAACAATCTTTTATTCTTTAGATTGTCCAAAAGAAACAAATGTATAATTTACTACTCTTAATCATATACTTTGCCATATAAAATACAGCAAAGAGATAGTAAACTTGGGGGAAACATGCTTACAAAAGGTCTTCATGGTCTTTAACAACCTCGGAAAGACCATAAAGAGGCATTCTACATAAAAGAAGTCGACTCAGACTCCAGTGATTGAAATGCTCAAGTTCTGTCTACTATGACATCACTAATTCATTGTGTGACCTTGAACAAGCCACCAGACCTCTCCGGGTGTCGATGTGTAATCACAGATGTCCATTTGTAAAATGCGAGGGTTGGGTTAATTTCCCAACTAAGATTCACCGGCACAGCAGTGCCAAGATTCTGATGCCCCTTGGCCCTCAGGGCAGCTGGACAGCGCCCACAATGGAGGCTCCAGAACCATCACCTCCAGCCAAAAGCAGCCATTTGTTTCCCTGCAGTGAGCTGTGCAAACCTTTTCGATGTGTGCCATGATGTGAAAACGGCTGGGAAGCACTGGACTAGATGGCCTCGGGGTCCCCATTAGCTCTGACATCTTGTAACTATAATTTTAAGTCTGAGCTACTGCCCGTGGCCAACTACCACGTGATTCTGTCACCTGCAGTGCCGAGCATGGAGCTGTATTAAGAGGAAGTATTTAACAAATCTGTTACAATGGCTCACACTGCAATGGCATCACTGTAAGAAATCAACAGTACTGTAAAAATTATACAGGTAATTACAGTGTTCTTTACTAGCATTCTACCAATTAGAAATTTCTATTATGTAATATCTTAGTTGATTATCTCTGCTCAGAATGTCAAGGCACACTGTAAGACCCCAAAGCATCACATAAAAGAAAGTAATCTACAGTCAGCATAGCTTCAATACCAACAATAGTATAGTATATTCTAACTTTTATAAGTAATTACTATACACCATGGTAGCCTCACTACTGATCATTCTAAAATTCTGCTGAAGAATTATCATGGCACTTTGAATTACCCATGTGCCCATCACCTCCATTCTTTAGACAAAACAATCACACTTTTCATAGAATTAAAATGTTTGGAGCCAATCAAAACACCTACTTAAATCAAGAGAAAACAAGGTTTAAACACCTTTGATGTCTACAGTGTTTATCCTCAAAGTAAAGCAAAACCAACAAAGGGGGGAAAAAAAAAGCCCACCTTCCCCAAACTAGTTTAAACTAACACGTTGGAAAGTTCCAGGCAACTCATTACCAGAAAAAGGTAAATAAGCCGGAGGGAGGTGGGAGAGGAAAGACAATTATGAGTAAGGAGCTACAGGGCTGCCAAATAAAGGACAATTTAAAAACAGAATCTCCATCGCTCAGCTAAGCGGACACAAGGGACATCCAACCTATACAAGCCGGCGATCAAGAAGAACAAAGAAAGAATTATTCCGTAATTCCAGGATCACAGGGAAGGGAAAAGGGAGGAAAGAAAGCATCTGGGGGAGGAAGAAGACTTTCGGGGTAAGCTACCCTTGAGTAAGGAAAAGGCTTCGAACTCCCTCAGCAGACAAGCCTTCTGCTCAAAGGTTACTTCAAACACTTTAAACCAGCCTTGCAAATAAGCACTGAGCAAGAAATCCTGGGATACAAGTGCCCCAGGATATTTACATAAAGAGAAAACCGTTCCAGGTTCGGTGTTTTATTTTCATCAGAAACACCGACAGCCACGGCGGCCACCTATACTGACGGAGCTTTGGAATATAAGGACGGCTACAGGGAGAATTTGTTTTTAATTACCATTCTTATTTTAAACTTAACCCATTCCTAACAGCAGATTTGAAAGATAGAGAATATTATAAATGAGAACAAAAATTAGCCCTAAGTCTGCCACCACAAATAATTACTGATAACATTTTCCTCCATTCATTTTTTAACATGCTATTGAATACTGACTGGAAAGGATGAGTGGTTCATTATGATACCTGAAATGCTCCCCTCCACCTAGCTTTCACCTGTTGAATTTAAAAGTAGAACAACTCACTATGACTTAGGGTGGTATCTGCATAACTTACTGGGAGAAATGGCTGCTCTTGGCTGGAGATGACGGATCTGTGGCTTCACTGCGGGCTCTGTCCAGCTGCCCCGAGGGCTCAGGGACATGAGAATCTTGGCACAGCTGTGCCACAGCATCCTAGTTGGGAAATGGTGAGCTAACCCAACTCTCCCATTTTACAGATGAGGATATTGAGACCCAGAGAGGTCAAGCAGCTTGTTCAAAGTCACCCTATGAATTACAATTTGAACATTTCAGAAACTGGCGTCTAAGACGACTTGTCTTTCACACAGGATGCCTCATCATGGTCTTCTAGGATACCAAGGACCATAAATCTCCTTTATAAGGCACGTTTTCTGAATTGGTTTATCTCTCTGCACATTTTATATGGAGAAGTACATGATTAAAAGTAGCAAATTATAGGTGCCTCTCTTCTGGACAACCCAAAGGCTAAAGGATGTTTAAAACAACAGTAACAACAAAACTAAGATGAAAAACCAAAGTTATAAAACTTCGAGATTTTCATTTTTAAATAACTTACACTAGCTTTTTAGATAGAAATAGTCCCCCAGTGTATGTAAATGCAAACAATTTAAAAATATTTTATTTAGAATTTATTTTAAATCACATTTCTTTCTAGAAAGGGTGTCTATGCATATTCGTACTTTCTAAATCTTTCCTAATATGATGATAGAACAATGAACACTTGTTTTGGTTTACATTTTCGACACTAGTGATTCATTATTAGTCATTTATAATTCCTTGCTAAAAGGAATTATTTTATGTACTCGAGTTGGGCAATCACTAAGTTTCTTGCTTTCAGGCTTAAAAAGACATCCTCATTCAGAGATCAAGTATCCTCCAATTTTTTTTTTTCGGTTTAGTGTTTTAAAAATATATAACTGAGTCCACATGAATGATATTTTGGTGATGACCTGAGGCAAGAATCTAAACAGACTGTGTGTGGGGTTTGTTTGTTTGTTTGTTTTTAAGTATCCAATTTTACAACCTCCTTTAACCAGATAATCTGTACCTTCCCCCAAGGACTTATCATAGAATTGTTATTGTACACCCTGGAAAATTTTGAGGGGTGCTATTTTGAGTATTTGTATATTTTTGCACCCATGTTATCCTCTTTTATTATTATAGCTTTCTAATAAGTTGTAATCTCCATTAGTACAAGTCTCTGTCTCATTCCTTTTCCAAATTAAAATACCTATGTATATGTATGTTCCTATACATATACATTATTCTTCCAGGAAAACTAAAGGATCGGTGAAAAACACTTCTTATTGAATTGATTTCTGAAGACTATATGCAAAGCTCCCTTAACATCTCAATTTTCTCCAGTCACTGAACATGAATTATTATACTCCTGTTCCAAACATTCAATACCTTTTTTTTTTAACGTATAGCCTATTGATGTGTCCCAAATATGATGATTCTCAGCTCATTTCGAGACACAATTCACAACAGGTTTTAAAACTCCCTGGTTTTAAAACCCAGCAGATCTAACCCCAGACAGTAGATCAGAGCCCCACCCCTCTCCCCCAGCAGGCTTTAGGTCTGCCCAAGGAGGCCCGAGATCTGACAAAGCAGAGGCACCAGGGCCAGGCCAGAGGGCTTTGTGCCCCAGGAGCAAGGAGTGTGCACTCTACTGGAGGCAACAGGGAGCCACTGAAGGTCTTTAAGTAGCAAGGAGACTGCCGTGATCAGATTTCGGTTTTAGAAGGATAAAGAGAACAGTAAGAGTGGACGGCTAGATTAGCATCAAAGTGTCCAACAGAGGCAGGAGAACAGCTGGGAATCTCCTGGAGTGCCTAGACAAGCAGTGACAAGGACAAGGGCAGTGGAAAACAAAGAATGATTCTTCGCGATATTTATGACATGGCAGCAGTGCCTCTATTGCTACAGAGGGTGCAAACACTCCAGGGACAGATACAATGAAGCTCGTAAACCTGTCCCCAGGCATGATCTCTCCCCACCTGTCAACAGGCACGAAGTCCCTCTTCCCCATGGGGTGCATTTGCTCAACCAGTGTTAACTGAGCACCTACTATGGATCAGACACCAAGTCAGCTGTTGAAATAAACCCTGGATAGGTCAGTGCTAAAAATCAGCAGGAGTTGTACAGAATGAAGAACAGGACTCTGACATCCCAAAACAGAGCCAAGAATTAGGAACTGGAGTCACCCAGTCACCAGGAAGACTGTTGTATGGCACCATCACTTTCCAGAGGAAACCTACCTCTGCCCCTCCAGGCCAGTGGCCAGACCCAGCTCCCTGCAGATCCAGGAGCCCTGGGAGTGCCTTTCAAGCCTTCCTTGAAGCAGTACCACTGTTTCTATTTTATGGATGGTCCAACAGAGACAAGAGAAATCAGGTGCCCTGACCATGGCCACATACATGGTCAGTACAAAACCCAATCTGGGGTTCCGTGGATTGGCCCTTTGTCTTTGCAATGGATCCCAAGTATTTATGATGGCCCTTAATTCTCAAAATGAAAAGGGAAAGGCCTTTTTCATTTTTTGCTCACTGTTTAATCCTCTCCCCTTGATGGGGGTGAGGTGTTTGTAAATAAGTTCATTTGTGTCTTTTTTTTAGATTTCACATATGAGTGATATCACATGGCATTTTTCTTTCTCTTTCTGGTTTACTTCACTTAGAATGATGATATCCAGGTCCACCCATGTTGCTGCAGATGGCATTATTTGATTCTTTTTATGGCTGAGTAGTATTCCATTGTATAAATATACCGCAACTTCTTTATCCAGTCATCTGTTGATGGACACTGAGGTTGTTTCCATGTCTTGGCTATTGTAAATAGTGCTGCTGTGAACACTGGGGTGTAGGTGTCCTTTCAAATTAGTTTCCTCCAAGGAGACTTGCTGATGCTGCCTCCAACAGCAACTTCGAGGAAGCTTTATCTTCTACATCTGAAACCGAAAGAGCTGAGATCCCAAACTGGAATGTCTAACTGAAATAAGTTCTGACTGGTTTCCATTAAATCTTTTTAGCCAGTTGTGCTTCAGAAGAAAAAAAAAATATATATATATATATATCTCACATGCTCAACAGATGTGGGCCGTAATCAAAGCCGAGCAGAGCGGAGCGGCACAGCCAGCCAGCTGCAGCAGCTCCCCCAAACAAAAGGTCAGCCGTGTATAATGACATCCCCAGAGTGATATATGTGCACATCAGAAAGCTGAATTTCATGAAAAGAATACCCAATAAAGCCGTCAATTTTATTTTTGGTTCATCTGGCTACAGTTTCTGCCTCCGGGAAAACAGCACGAGGCGGGTACCTGGATTCACATCGAGGCCCCTGGTTCCTGAACCACGACATTCCACACATACTTTCCCAACGCAGCACGTTCTGAAAAGCCTGCTCCCTACTTCTTGGCTGGCTATCTGTCTAACAGTCCCTGCCCTTTTATGTGAAAGAAAAACGCTCCACTTTACAACATGACCCTCGACTGGGCTTTTTCTGAAAGAAGCTAAACCACCACCACCCTTGTGGCCACCCTGTCTGTTGCAACACCTTCAGAATAAATGACCAGCTGAAAGTTACAAACACTTGGAGCAAGGCAACATTCATCAAATCCTGTTTCCCTGTGGGCTATTTTAAGGGAAGAGAAATCATTAGCAGACTTCCCCACAGTTAGCCTTGAAAAAAAAGCCCACCTCTTTTTTAGGGTGGATTCTGAATTCCTCCATCCTTCTTACAGTGCCAGCGTCACTGGTTATTAAATGCACATATAAACCAATGTTTTATAGTGTTGCTGCTGCTCTCAATGAGCCTCCTCCCCTTCCTACCAGGCATTTTGGGTTATAATAGCCATCCCACCGACACCTCCTACAGAATAATTATAAGAGTGGGCCAATTAAACTAATCACCTTGCCACCTATATTTTTATCCAGCTTACAGATGTAAATCTCCCCTAGAATGCTGAGAATGAAAGGCTCCTCTCTAATAGCACCCAGGACTCCAAGCGCCACTCCTGGAAGAGGCCCAATGCACCAGGGGCTGGCTTAACCCCCAACCCAAATTAATAAGTAACATTTTCAAACACGGGGTATTCATGTGTATTCACCATACATTCATCTTCCTTCTTCAAGGAGATCTAAAGGCTCTCCCAGTCATTATTCCTGAACGACTTCCACACTTCCAAAGCCTGAACTTCATGTTAATGCGGTTCAGCTTCAGCAGCAAAACACCATCAAATCTTCTATGAAAGAGATTACAGAGAATGACAGTGCTATACAATGTGGGATTTTTAGCTGCTGAGAAATCCATTGTATACATTTTTTGAAGAATAGAAAAATACAATTTTTAAAGAGATTTCAAATTCAGAGGTTTATCACTGTAGGGTGAGCCACTGACTACGGTCCAACTGAATTAATAAGTCCCTGGAGAAATTTTTCCTGATGAATTACACAGACTCTCCTGGCTCTGAAAGGGAGGACACATTTCCATTCAAAGGCCGAGTGACAAGCAGTGAAAGGGAAAAATTCTAACCCCAGGCAAAGAGCAGCAGGTGGGAAATTCACTTCATTTGTGTGAAACTAATCCAGAAACTGACATATGTATCTCCCCTTCCCAGAGAAAGCTGCCACCAGGGGGACGTTACTTCTGGTCGAGGTGACAATTCAAAAGCCGTACATACACAGGACTTATCTTACCCTCCACATCCTGAAACTGCTCATTTTGCTCTAAATATCCAATTAGCTTAATAACTATCTCAAATCAGAGATCAGAGATCCTTAAGTTACTTTCCCTATCTTAGTCATCTAAACAGCTCTCCAAAAAGTTTCATAACATATCATACACTGGAATAACTGCCTACAGAGAAAATCACTTTAGTTTCCTCCTTTGATATCATTACAGCATAAAAATAGCATTAAGAGAGTGTTTCCCAAAGGGACAAAGAGCTGCTGCTATCAATTAAGGGAAACAACAGAGGGAAGATTAATGACCTTTTGATAACCTTCTCTTTCCAAAGGACCCAAAACGGTGTCTTTGGTGAAGAACAACGAAAATAATACATAGCTTCACCCTGTGCCCCAACTTTTCTCCAGGCAGAGGGGGAAAAAAAATCAGGTAACTACTTGAAAATTTCACTTTCATGCAACAGTTGTACTTCAAAAGCTGGTCAGTCAATAAACAGACACAGGCATGTCCTAATTAGGCCACTAAATAAGAGATATTCCCAAGGCTTAGCTTTAAAAGAAGGTTCTCACGTTTGCCTATTTAGGACGTGCTCCAGACCTCCCGTCACCTCTTAATTTTCAGCTACAGACGTCACCAAAATCCTAGAAAGAGAATAAATGCAAACAAAGACATTCCAACTGTATCTCAAGTGAGTATCTTAACTGTGGTATTTTCTAAGTTTTGTAGAAAGGATGGTGGGATACAGAAAAGGATACTCAGCTCACAGTCAACATAACCTTGAAAATTGAATAGTTTATGAAAAAGCCCACTATTAAAAAAAAGTATAAAAAGATTCCAAATCCACTTGGCACGTGAGTGAATAAAGTCATCCTGGTTTTTCTCTCTTGCTGAGTCAAACATAATTCCATTCTACCAGTCAGAACTCTTAACAGCTCAGTCCTTTCATTGGGCAAGAAGAGAAAGCATCCATCCACGTTTTAGCGATATCCCTGGATTTAATGTATTATTTTCTACCAGAAATTAGCTTCCCAATCTTTAAAAGGAAGAAAACTGGGGACCTTGTTACAACCACAGCGCAGGGCAAATTCTCACTTCCCAACACAGATGTGAAACAAACCACAAGACATTACTTTCCAAGAACTCTAGACAGCCATCCTCTTTGACAAAGCCCTTTGTTACCTGGACTGCCTTGGGCTCAAGGACCCCACACACATTCTTCAATACAGATAATGTGAGCCCACCTACCTTCTCCAGACTGGAGGCCATAAATCCTCAGAGGCTGCAGCCCTGCTCCAGCACCACCATCGCTGAACAAAAGAGTTCATTACATAAACACGCTTGCTAGTTTGCAGAGCAGTCTTCCTAGACTCAAGCTGTGCCTCCCAACACCTCTCCAATCTGCCTGTTTTGCCTTTAAGAATCATATACGGAGGCAGGGCACAGCTCAGTGGTAGAGTGCACACCAGCATGCACAAGGTTGTGGGTTCAATCCCCAGTGCCACCAATAAATACATAAATAACCTAATTACTTCCTCCCCAAAAAATTAAAAAGGGTGATTTTTTTTTTTAAAAAGGAGTAACACACAGAATTTGCTGGAATAATCTATTTCCTGGTGCACTTATGAAGATTTCCCCACTGGTGAAACGCTACTGCCTTAAAGGAAACTCTGCATATGCCTGGTTAACTCCTCATTCCAAATGCTTTTTAAAAGTTTCTTCTCTTTCAGCTCAATTTTCAAAAATACAAAATGGATCATTCAAACTGACGTGAGATTCATGTCATTAAGAATGTGGTACCGTACAAAACAGCTGTAACCTGGGGACCAGGAGACCCGGAGTTCAGTTCTGACTGGTTCTCCTCGGGCGAGTCACATAACTTC
The DNA here is from genome assembly GCF_009834535.1 of Camelus ferus. Lineage (NCBI taxonomy): Eukaryota > Metazoa > Chordata > Mammalia > Artiodactyla > Camelidae > Camelus > Camelus ferus. The sequence goes on from NC_045720.1 coordinate 33,184,511, forward strand.
CCCAGGCCTCCGCTCCTTCATCTGCAAAATTAAAGGGTCTTAGAAGGCTCTTGCAGTTCCGAAATTCTGCCATCAGTTTCCTTCCTGGATTGTTCTCTCCAATCCAATCTTCAAAAAGCTCCACCTTCTTTTAACCTCCATATTGTTTTGGCTTTTGCCCTTGGGTGTCCAGGGGAAGAGTCTTTTGTTTAAAAGGGAGCCCTGACATTCCCCAGGGGCCGGCGGGTTAATGCAGGTCTCCCAGAGCAGGATGTGCATAATCAAACTCAGACAGCAGCTGCTGGGTTGGAGATAATCCTAAAAGGACGGCTTCAGACCTCCTCTTTCTCTCACAGTGAAATTGCCTGGCACCAAGCCTGTTCCGGCTGTTTGGACCTTATGTTTTCGGCACATTGCAAACAACATCTTCTGTGGATTCAACTCTCAAAATGCCAATGGATTTTCCTGTTTTCCTTTTTCAAGCTGGCTCTCCAGAAGCAAACACTTAAAAAACATAAGCATGCACAGCGTCCACATGCTGATCCCATATAAACAGCTTGGGGTGGGAAGAGTCTTCGAGGGGCAGGGAAGTGGGCCTCCTTACTGAAGGGACTACTGCTGTCCCTCTATACACTACGACAGACCAGATTTCATGAAATAGCAAAAGTGAGTAGAACTAAAATCATCCACTTAGAAAAACGCTGCACTGATGGATCTCACACTAATTCCTAACACTGATCTAGCGTTTCCACCAAGTCACAACCTCTCTCTACATCACTTTCACAGCCCTCAAAAGTAAAAACAATTCCACCTTGCTTTCCTGGAAATACAATGTGACTCACATCTTAAGTTTGTAAAAAGTCCTATTTGTAGTTTCAAGAGGTTTGTTTTTTTTTTTAACAATGTGTACTCATTCAAAAGTAAAAAAGTTGTCATTACCAAGTTTTCTTGGCAAGATTCTTTTATCAACTCTACCTGGCAAAAGTCATCTTGTTCCAGGAAGTCCTGTGAGAAAAGTGAAGAGGATGTGTTATGAGAGTCAGTTCCAACACTATATAAAGTAAGTAAGCAACAGGTCCTACTGTACAGCACAGGGAACTATATTCAGTATTTTGTAGTGACCTGTAATGAAAAAGAATATGAAAAGGAATATATGTATGTATATGTATGACTGAAACATTATGCTGTACACCAGAAATTGACACATTGTAAACTGACTATACTTCAACTAAAAAAAAATTTTTTTAATTAAGAAAAAAAAAGGATAGTTCCAGATAACAACTGTTGACTGCCTCAGCCAAATTAGTGGCCAGCATAAATTATGAGAAGCTATCAATTTGCTCATATAATTAATGTGACATTACCACTTCTAAAAATAACATAAATTAGCATTTACATTCCTTTCCCATATGAAGTGTAAATTTAAAGGTTTTTTTCTCCCCAAGTTATCCAAGGTAAAAGGAGTATCTTTTGACAACTTGATGTAACTACATGTTCTCATATGAAATCTATTTTGTTGTTGCTTTAAAGTTTCCTGGACTACTCATTCCATCCAAATCACTATTCCAAAATACACGTTTTAAAATACTTATTCTCTAATAAATATTTATCATTTAGAAAAATTTCTCTATGATGGACCATTAGGAAACCATGGAGAGTAAATTCCACCAATAAATTGTCTTAATACTTTGGACTCTGAAGACTTTACAAAAAGCAAAGTGAGAGGGATAAAGTGTATAAACTCAGCTTTATGATCTGGGTCTACCACCTAGGGAACTGGAAGAGTTCTTTTTATCCCAGGGAAGTAAGGAAGGAGTGCCGCACTGGCGTTCAGCCTCCATTCACAGGAGCTTAAGTCCAGCTCACCTCCTCTCCTAACAAGGCTGTCATCTCCATCGGGCGGGGTCCCACTGCAGAGGGGCAGCAAGCTCCCCAGATACGCCTGATACAGGCTCATGGCTCCATCTACTTCAGGGCTCTGCAGTGAGAATGTCTGGATGGATTTTTGTTGAGGGTGGGCTGGTTTTGTGTGTGTGCTTTTAGGTGGAAGACATTAAAATCAAACCACTGAAGTCACTGTAACAAATTAGCAAGACAAGGCGGACACGCACACTCCCTGACCGAAAACTAGCATGGACCTCTTCCAAGTGCTCCACTCTTAGACTCCGCCAGACTTCAGATCAAAAACAATTAGTGGATTAAAACTAACAACTTCAGAGGTGAACCATTTTATTCCTAATTATTATTACCGCTATATTCACGCACCAGCTGTGAACAATTAAAAGCCTATATTTCTAAAATTCCCACTAACCCAAGAATAAAAATAAGACATTTCTGAAAGAAGTTCCAGCTATTTATCTGTAAGTTAACTGCTCTCAAGGTAAGGCAGTCTCTCTATATCCACAAAGCAGAAGCACACAGTGTCACAACAAAATCTTTTTTGTCATGCATTTTATCATTAAAAATTAAAATAACCAAGAAACATCACAAAGAACACAGGACTAGGCTTTTTATACCATTAAACTAAGAGACTGGGTTGCTTCCATCCCACCATTTATTTGCTGCCCTGCCTCTTCTCACCAGAACCACCAACATAATGTGAGAAAATTAGTAGGCTATGTTTTTATTCTTTCAGTTATATGCAGAGACAACTAAGATAAATCATACCATCTCTTTAGGGGTGGCCAGGTACACAAATCACAGAATTTTAAGCTGACTGGGGGGGCAGACAGGGTAAGCATTAGAATCTAGCCAACTCCTTTATTTCACAGCTAAAGAAACCCAGGCCCAGAGAATCTGTGTGCAGTGTGGAGGGCAGTCAGAGTCCATGAAGGTCACTTAACCAAGTTTTCTACTGGCAGGGCTAAGCCAAGGACCAGAGAGCTAAAATGTGTTCCACTCCAAACATTCAGAAATGCATTCCATGTTAGGAGGAAGAAAAACAAGAATAAAAATCTAACAACAATCCAACAACGCTGCTTCTCTGTTACCCACCCACCCTCCTTACCCCCGGCATGGCCAAGTCTTCTGATACAGTTAATGTCTTAAATTCTGACTTTTTAATTCATCCCACTTCCTAACCATCTAAATTAATGCCAAAGGAAAGACATCAATCACAACTAAGTTTGTTTGAAGACTCCCTTCTACACACACACATATTTATGTACATGTAGTACTGTATATAGATCATACAATAAATGCAGTAAAATCAAGAGTTCAGAAATAAAATCCTTACATTTATGGCCACCTGATTTTCAACATGGGTGCCAAGAGAATTCAGTGGGGGAAAAGAACAGTCTCTTTTAACAAAATGTGTTGGAACAACAAGAAACCACATACAGAAAAATTAAAAAAGTTGTACCCCTACTCCATAACACATGCAAAAAGTTAATATTTAACTCAAAATGAATCACAAACCTAAATGTAGGTGTTAAAAACAAGAACATTAGAACACATAGGAATAAAGCCCTCCAACCTTCACTTAGGAAATGGTTTCTTACATATGACACCAAGAGAAAAATTAGATAAATAGGATTTCATAAAAATTAAAAACTGTGCTTCTAAGGTCACTACCAAGAGAAAGAAAAGATAGTCCACAGAATGGGAAAAAAATACTGACAAACTGAATATCTGACAAGGGACTTGCATTAAGAACATTTAAAGAACTCTCAAAACTCAATAATAATAAGACAAATAACAATTTTCAAATGGGCAAAGGACTTAAATAGACTTTACTCCAAAGAGGAAATACAAATGGCTAACAGGAACACAAAAGGATGCTCAGCATCATTAGTCATTAGGTAGATGCAAAACCATAATGAGGTACCATTTCACGCCCACCAGAATGACTATGATCAAAACAACAGAAAATAACAAGTGTTCTGCAAGGAGGGAGAGAGCCCCTGTGCACTGCTGGTGGGAATGTAAACTATTTCAGGCACTTTGAAAACCAGCTTGGCAGTTCCCCAAAATGTTAAACACAAAGTTACCATTTGATCCAGCAATTCCACTCCTAGGTATACAGCCAATTGACCAATGGATGAAGAAAATTTGGCACATCCATACAATGGAAACCTGCACCAGTATGGATGAACCTTGAAAACATCATGCCAAGTGAAAGAAATTGGCCACAAAAGACCATGTATTAAATGATTTCACTTACACAAAATGTCTAGAAAAAATAAATCTATAGAGACAATCTATAAAGACAGAAGGTAGATTAGCAGTTACACAGAATTTGGACAGAATGAGAAATGACTGCTGATGGGCAGAGGGCTTCCTTTGGGGGTCATGAAAATGTTCTAGAATCAAATTGTTTTCTAAAATCAAATCTCAGTTGTGGTGACTGATGCACAACTGAGAAAATACTAAAAACCATTAAACTCTATACATTAAATGGGTGACTCTTTGTGGTATGTGAGTTATTTCTTAGGCTGTTAAATTTTATGTATATATGTACATCAATGGCATAAAAGAGCATAAAAGAAAGACTTTGCCAGTTTTCCTACTGCGTGCCGAAATAAACTATTTTTTAATAAAGAAATAATTTCCAGATAACGCATGGTATGTTTTGATCCTGAGCTGTGTCAAATTTTACATTTTAGACCAGAACTAAAAACACCAAGAAGGTTATTAGCATAGAGGTGGGGTCCACAGAAGGTCATTCCAACTTTTCCAGTTTTTCAGCCTAAAGCAATTATTCCATAACTTCATTGTGTTTAGACATTAACATGCAGAGTCGAGGGTGGGAACCAAGAAAGTGCATTTTTGACAAACCACCCCTTCCGTCTCCCAAGATGATTCTAACACAGGCAGTGTGAGGACAGCACTTTGGGCAAGGAGACCCATCCATCTGGAAAGGCTCCTTCGGGTGGTCCTGAGGCTAATGAGCTATAAGTCAGTGGGCGTGTCATGATCACAGTTGGGCAGCATTTTTCACCTGCCTTGGGATAATTCTGGCCATCAATTTCACAAGCATTTGGGAGATATTCAAATCTGAAAGTTTGTAGATAGATCACTCTGGGTGAAATGTTCACCTCTGGAAGAGGAAGTTCATCAAATCCTGGAGACCCCCAGAATACAGTACTTGAGCCATCTGATCTTTCTGGAGTGCACAGCTTTTAATAGAAGTATTAGATTCCAGGACAAGAAAACTATATATCTAGTGTGTAATAGTCGCAGACTAAAATGAGGGGGAAAATCTGCTGGGAATTGTCATCCATAGAACAAGGACAGCTGGCTTGCACACCCCAGTTGTTTCCTGTCTCTAACAGGTGGACAGCCTTCTCCCTACTGTGAGAACTTCACCCCCTACTCCAACCTCTACTTCCCATACCCACAACCTCCATCCTCCTCTCTGGGAGGAAGAAATCTGAGCTACAGCAGCTAGATGGAGTGGCATCTCTAGGAGGAAATGGTTAGTCATGAAAGATTATGGCATTCTAAATGACAACTGTAACCAACTTACTTGGCCGAGAAAGGAGAAGAGAATAGAACACAGTGTTAAAACTGAAATTTTTAAAACTTTATTCCAAGGCAGTAGATAGAAAGGAGGAAAAAAAAATTATTTCCTTAAAAAAAAAAAAAGTACAGCCATTATAGAACCATAGCAGAGATCAATGGGTTTTACAAATGAAGAAAATGAGACAAAAGAAGTTGAAGGATTTGCCAGTGGCCACTGCTGGTTACCGGCAGAGGAAGGCCAGCTGGTAAGAACCCAAGTCTTCTGGCTACCTGTCCAGCATTCTCTTGCTTCATGCAGAATAAAGAAGGAAACACAAAGGGAGTGTTATTTGGACAATAGTAAAGAGGTAGAGAAATGGCTCCCAACCTCATTAGTTTCAGTGATGTTTTCATAGTGGTTGCTTAAGCCTCATAACGAAAGCTTTGTGCTATGACCCACAGGTCAAAGTGATGGTGATACCCCATGACTATCTCATCCAGTCTGAGAGGTCCTTGGTGCATGTCACCAAGGGATGGAGGAGTGAAGGCTTGGGAGGCTAAGATGAGCTCCCAAACACTTGACAGATGGAGACAGTGGCCCCTCTCCCTGATTCTCTCCATGCTGGCTGGGAGACTGCCTCTCCTCCTTTGAAGCCTCTTCCTTTCCCCTCAAGTCCTTCCCCTTCAAGGCCCCTTGCTGTGATTTGAGTTGTCCTTGTCTCCCGGGTGCACACCTCTCTGGCTCACATCACAGTCAAGCTGGCTATTCTACCTGATTTAAGGACCTGTCAGAGTCACTTGAAGTCTGAGGCAATGTCAAATTTCAATAAGTTACACTGTCCCCAAATTTGGCAAATAGAGGTCTTTCCATCAAGTTTAACAAAGTTGGTTCTAGAACTCCATAATCTTTCAATATGGGCAACAAATGGTACCCAGTCTAAGACCAAGTTATCAGGAAAGGAAATAAAATATATTTCAAGTTGCTTGGCTCAGCATTTAACTTCAAAATATTATAAGCACAGTAGAATCTAAGGTTAGATGGAAGCTATAAAGGTGGAATCTCCTCTAAAGATCCCAAACCAATGGCCATCCAAACACACACTTACTTACCTCCAGGCTGGGGCCCTCACTACTTCTGAAGTGGTCTAGTCCATCTCTGCCTGCCTTTTAAGAAAGGGCTTCATTCTGTTCAATCAGAATCTGTCTCCTTGGAAGCTACCAATTCTTTCATTCCTAATTGCCCAAAAGATCCAAGGAGGCAAAGGGTCAGATGAAAGTCATTACATCGTATCTTCCTGATGCTTGTTAGATGATGGTACTTTCGGAAAATGTTTTTATTATTGTTTTTTAAAATTTCCAGCAAAGTAAATACAACCTCTTGCACATGGAGATGCTAAAAGAAAGTAGTTTTATATTAAATAGACTAAAAGGCTCTCCTGAGTGTATACTAAACACATCTGCAAACAGTTTATGGTATGGAATTTGACTGAATCTTCTGGGTTTCCTGTCTCTATTTACACCTCAAGGCACAAAACAACAAAGGCTCATGTAGTTAATGCCCAAGGAGAGGAACAGCAAGCACAAGGAGGCGTCTCACAAACGCTCTTAATATTTATTAAACCGACAACAGTGTTTTGGGTAAATCTTATTAACGTAATACACAAAGTTCTGGGCAAATGAAATTTTAATTCATTTACATCAGCTGTGCCTGCAATCCACATTTTTATTAAAAAAGACAGTAAGTATTCAGTTGAGAGGCTTGTAAATAGCATGTTATTTTGAATATGATGCATTTTTTCCTATCATTTAACTCTGTTAAAAGGTGTTCTTTACGCATCACATAGCATGCTTTTAGAATGCTCCGGCTGCATATAATTCAACCATTTATATCATTTCTTCTAAAGTTTGTGGAAAAGTATGCGGTTTTGGAAATTACCTGAAAGCTTCTGTGCAGTGAGTAAGGTATAAAAACATGTATGTGTAAGGAAACAAAACCTTGAGAATGAGGTAAACACAAGCGCAGTTTATAACACTCATCACTGTTTGATGTACTAACGGCCTCTATACAATCTTCAGCAGTTAAAGATGCAAACCATTTCATTTAGAGTGTTTAAAAACAAAGCATTTACTGATCGGCCACAGATAAACAAATACACCTTTTCCTTTATGTACATTTACCAACCATTAAAATAAGACATCAAAAGGTACACTGCTACAGTCGCCTATGTTTATAAACTCATCAAGTAAGTCTGTTCTTAAATGCCTTTTATCTAATATGCCAGTAATATTCAAATACTTCATATTCAACTAAGTTGACAGTAATTACTCCCCCATCCCTGGCTTTAGCATCCTCAAGTTCTCCACTTCCCAGTCTTGTTTAGGAACAAAAGCCGGTTAAAAGAGTGCTCACTCTCTACTAAGCCTGCTAATTAATTTGTCACTAAATAGGTGTACACAGAAGTTTTCACCTGGATAAAGGGCAATGCCTGAATCCATTTCCAAGATATGACCCCCTCCTCTTCCAACATGTGACCTCTCCTTCCAATATATGACCTCCCTTCTAATATACGCACCCACTTCCAAAATACAAATCTACTTCTAAGATATGCACCCACTTCCAAGATACACCCTCAAGAGTGTAAGTGTAACAACTTACCCTAGCAAAATCAGGCAAGGTGAAGATCAGGCTTGAAAGAGAGAGAAGTTACTGCATTAAGAGCCGGAGCACAGGTGAAGGGACTGACCAGAGGCACTCAGGTCAAGCCAATCAAGAGTCAATGACCAGCTATTCTCAGATTCTTACTAGAATAATTTGGAAAAAGCAGCTCTTTCTACCATAACTGCTGAGAAGACAGGCTGTTTGTGAGCCTGGAGTTGCCAGACCACATCTTGCCGCCACAAGGGGAGGTCTCTCCCGGTTGTCACCATTATCTAGAATCTTCCCTTCTTTAGTAATACGACCTCCCCAGATTTTTACTAGGCATATGTAGAAAGTACACTTCCCAGCCTGCACTGCATCCTGTGCAATCATATGACTCCATTCTGCCCAAGGGGATGTTAAGTGGAAGCGAAGTGTGCATTTCCTGGCCGGGGCATTAACAGGAACGGACTTGTTCTCCCCTTGACTCTTCCCCTGGCTGGGGGACAGTAAAGATGGAGCAGCCCCCTTTGAGCCACAGATAAGAGCTGCATGTGAGCACGGTAGAGCCATCCCACTAGTTCTGTCTTTGGACTATTATGTCAAAGGGAAATAAAACATCTATTTTAAGCCACTATATTTGAGGAATCTCCTTTTAGCAACAGCTGATCTGTTACCTTAATTAGTGTAAGTCCTGGGAGTAAATCTAAGAAAGGAAAGTTGCACTGAGAGATGTAAAACCTGAGGCCGATACTTATGCCTGTTGAGATAGCCCAGCCTGATGACAGAACTACTCCTGGATTTCTCCATTATCTTGGCCCAAAAGTTCCTTTTCATTGCTTGTGCCAGTCTGAGTTGGGGGGACTTCTGCTACTTGCACCTGGAACTGTCTTAACGGCTATCAAATGATGAGGGCTCATGGGCTATGGTTACATCTGCTGATCCTAGGATCAAAGCAGAAGCTACTGAGCCATCCTTTTGTTCCCAATCAATGCCTGCTTCCCTGAGTCAACACCAGGCACAAGCCAGAACAGCTACACTGCTGCCTCACAAAACTGTAAATTAAGGGCATTCTAGGGACTGACTTCTAAAAAAGAAAACTCACTGTTTCTATAGGGTTTTGCCAACTTCTGAGTAACCAGCAGTCTTGTTAAAATGCAAATCAGAAGTCAGCAGTCTCAGGTGGGGTTTGGGATTCTGCATTTCTATGAGCTCCCTCCCAGGTGATCCAGGGCACACATCTGGAGCAGGAACGCCCTCAGGCAGCGGTCTGCAAGCCCGGCGGCAGCACGGCAGAATCACCAAGGCAGCTTAAAAAAAGCACTGATACCTGCGCCCCACAGCCAGGGGCCCTCCTTCCATGGTACATGGACCCTCAGGGGTGAGGACCACTTCTCAGTAGTTCTCAAACACCAGCATACCACAGGATCCACCTGGCAGGCTTCCAAACACTCTGATTGCCGGGTCCCACCCCCAGATTTCTGATCAGTTTGTTGGTCTGGAGTTACGTCCAAAACCTGCATTTCTTTTTTTTCTTTTTTTTTAATGGAGGTACTGGGGATTGAACCCGACCTCCTGCATGCTTAGCACCCATCCACCACGGAGCTACACCCAGCCCCCAGACTCACATCTCTAACAAGTTCCTAGGTGACACAGATGCTGCTCATCTGTCCACGCTCTGAGAAGCACTGACCAAATACTAGACATAATGACTCCTGCACAGACCTCAATTTCCACTGAGAACAAACAGCTTTATTTGCCAGTTTTATTCTATCAATGCTCTGGAACATCTATCATAAATACACTGGGGGAGGGGAGCAAAATTCACATTTCCACTTCCTTAATTTCTAAGATGAGTCTCAGTGCATGCTTAATACTTTGTAAAGACACATTTAACCCTACTGTCACCAAAAGAATAATGTTGAATGTTGAATTTCCTTCTGGCTATTACAGGCGCCCTGGAGTTAAAAGCCTATGAATCCTACCAACAGCTCACTTTAACAGCTCACTCAGAATGATACTTTCTCCAACTCTATTGTAGGACAGATACACTTTGAGTGGCAGTTTCTAAAGGGTCAGCATTTTAATGCTATCCTGCAGAGCCATTTTTAAAAGCTTTGAGAACTCTAGAATTCTGAAAAAAGGTTTTTTTCCTGAGTCAATTAAAGATATCCCCTTTTATTCAGGGGATGGAAAATTGTGTCTCAGAGTTGACTGAGGGCAAACATGCTCCCAAATTAGATATCTGAACAAAGTAAACCATGAATAGATTAGATAATGGGCTGCTGCTTTTTCACTTGAGCAAGAACTAAAGACAACTCAGATGTCTTATTCACAGGACTAGCCTAAAGCACTCGCTCTTCCCGACTTCAACCGGAAACAGTAGAGTTCCGTGAAATTAATGCGACTTGAACCAGGCCCAAGCAACTGAACTGAAGTGCAGTTACAATTAGGGCCATCATTAAGACACGTGTGCACGGCTTATACACGACCAGCACATTCAGACAAGTCCGAGAATACATTTCCAATCAGTAAAACACACCATCTCCCCATTCAAAGCATGAACTCAGGCAAATCTAATAAGCTGACCAAACATGCTTTTCTGCAACCAGGCCCAGAGGACAAGCATCCTTTGTTCCACTAAGGAAAGTTTTCAAAAGGAAAGGGAGATATTTCAAATTTTTTACGACATCCTCAGATAAACTCAATTTAGTCATGTATAATCTCTCATCTGAAGAGCCCTCAAATGTGTCCTAATCCACCAACGTAAGTATCCGAAGAGTAGGAAACAGCAGCAAAAGATGCTGACGAGAAGAGTAGAAAAAGGAAAAGCTGCAGGGAGAGAGCATTTCCTGATTCTCCGCAGCTAAGACCGTGAGGGGAACAGACCCGACCCGGGAAGCCACTGCGTTCCCTGCAATTTGGTCACACGTGCAGTAGAGAGCATGGTTTGAGAAGACAAAACCTAACCTGCCAGACTTGCAAGCTGGAGGAGACCCAGAAGAAGCATCACCCGAGCAGTGGTTCCCAAATCTTCTGGACGTGAGAATCACCTGGGGAGCCTTCACAGTTGGCTGAGCTCCACTCCCATGGATTCAGATTTAATTGGTCCTGGGTGGGGCCCAGGCACAGAGAGCTTGTAAAAGCTCCCTGGGTGAATTTAATGTGCGGGAAAGGCTGAGAACCACTGATCTAGAACATCCTCGTCCCTATCCAGATGAGAACTAAGAGCTAGGAAAGGAAAACGCCTCTTCTTTTCACCGAAACACGAGTCACAAAAAAAATAAGAAAAGAAAAAACTCCAGCCTCTCTTTCAGTCTTTCCTATCTGGTCAGGGGCACCATCATTCTTCTCTCTCAGGTTTAAAACCTCAAAAGAGGATCCTTTCTTCTTTGATGAGCATATCTAATTAGCCATCCATTTCAATCAGCGTCAATATTGAGACTAGCTCCGGCCCCACGCCCCGCATTCTCCTAAATGCTTGACGTGCTGTAACTCATTCATCCTCAGGGCAACTCGATGAGCTGGCCATGGTGACTCAGGTTCTCAGAGGAGACACTGAGGCACAGAGAGACTAAGCAAACTGCACAAAGCCACACAGCCAGATACCAGCAGAGATTCCCGTTCACTCTACTCCTCAGTCCTCCCATCACCAGACCGAAGCCCGCGGAGAGAAGACTTCAAGGTAAGATGCTAAATGTTGATAAAGAAATCAGGCCATGGGTGACCTCGAATGTTAGGTCAACCAAGGCAAATGAAGGGTCTGACTGTCACTGCTGGGGGGGCCACATCCAGCAGACTGCATTAAAAGGTGAATTATACATTTAAACACTCACTGCTCTCTTGAAAGATTACAGTATCAAGCCAGGGCTATAGAAAGCTAGAAAAACTCAAGATCTGACTTCTGCTCGGTCACCTAAGACAGCCGTGGCAAGTGATACCACCGAGGGGTTGTGAGACAATTATAGGTCAGGAATGGGAAGAACCCAACATCGTTCTAAGTACAGAGGAGGTGATCAGTGTAGTAATTTCTCACGTTATGGTCTTTTAATCAAATCCGTTTCTCAAAAATATCATCCCCCAGACTTTTCTGAAAAACTGTAAGTCAGATACACGTTATTACACAAAGATTTATAAAATTAGGACTCAAGAGAAAAATGTTAGGAGAAAAGATAAACCTACATCCAACACTGGCAAAAAGCACTTCTCCCTGGGCCCTAAATGCCACAGACTCTTTTCCCTGAAGGCACTGATATAATTTTAGTATAAAAATCCAAGGAATGCTCTTCCTCCCTCAACCTACAACAGCAGTTTGCTCCCCACATAAAATGTGGTATTAATTTGTGAGGATTTTGCTTCTGGTTTTGATTCTTATCTCCTCTTCTTCCTACAAGTTTCCACAATCTCCCTAAGATTTACAAATCAACTTGCCTTCAGCCCCTGATCTCTCTGGGTCTTCCAAATCCCAGTGCTTTCAGCCCTGCCTCTCCTAATTAGCCAAAAGATTCACAGACAATGAAAGAGTTAGCAGGAACACTTGTTTTTTGCTGAAAATTGAGAAATGATTGAAACATCACTTTAAATCATTCATTTTGCCCAAAACACACAAACCACACTGATGCAGAGTATTGTAACATATAATATATATTCCATTTGGAACTTCATTTATTCATCAAGCATGTGCCAGAAGTGGTGCTAATTGTTAATGTAGGGAATGAGGGAGAAGGAGCCAGAAAGGAAATGTTTTATGGTAAGGAAAAAACAGTAACAAATCAGATGGCCTGGGCCCAACTTCTACCTCTAACTAACTATGTGATCTGGGACGAGTCAACTCCAGCTCAAAAGTCCACTGTTACATACTGAAAAAGCAGAATCCAAAAGAGCACAATGAAAATCATCCCAGTACTTTTATATCTCTTTCATTCTTCAGCTAATACTCTTTGATCTTAACTGAACACAAAACACAAGGTCCAGCTCTCACCTTTAAGAGTCCAAAGCTTATATCCAATGAAACTGGATGAAATGTAGGATTTCTTTCTCCCCCGACAGAAATATCAATAGATTACTTGGGTTCAAAATAATTTCTCGCTCTTTTTGTCTTTTGTACATTTTAATATTCAGAAGTCGCTCCTTGGTGAGGGAAAGGATTAAAGTATGAAAACCCAGGGTCTGATTCTGGTTTCTCTCTAACACACTGTGCCTCTCCAGGGAAGGTTTTTTGTTTTTCTGGGAAAGCAGTGACTTCTGTAAGAGGGTCTTCTTGTCCTTCTCAGCTGTAGTTCACAGGCAGTTCTGACTGCTAGACATGTCTAGCTAGAGTCAGATAAAAGCAAACCGATGCATATTCTCCATACAATGCATATGTGGAATGTGGGTCCAACCCATCTGCAATTACCCTAAATAATCAAAAGGCAGGTAACAGTTGCTTGAAAGGTAGGTATCATGTCATTTCTTATTAACTTGCAAGACAAGCAAAGAGTTGATGTGCAGTAACTTAACTATTAACTGACTGACTGACCAAATATAAAATTTCATTCACTAACTGATCAGGACAATTACAAAATCTAATCAACTCGAACATAATCAAAATACCACTCTCATCTAAACGAGTTCAGAAGTGAGATACAAATGAAGTCTTTAATTCATCAGTAAACCTAACAGATAAATCAGCGTTTACAACGTAAGATTCCAACGTTGACCTCCTTTAAGCATTTTACAATCATAATCCCAAGTACGATGTTAGATTTTCAAGCCTTAACTAAATTTCCAACCTGTATGCAAGTCTATTTTGAGCTTTACCTGAATGTAATCCAGCAAACAGATGATGCAGGAAAGAAAAAACATAATTCAGCATCATGTTCTGCCTGGTGAAAAAGCACCTGGTCATAAACGTGTGAAAATAAATGTCCATTGGTGCCAAAGGTCAGAAGGCAAGCGAGAAACAAGAAACATATATATTTATGCATATATAATATATTCCAGAAACATAAAACTTAAAGCTGGAAGGAAAGAGAATCAAATGTGTTTTAACACCTACTACGGGTCAGGGTTTTTGTTTGAAGTTTTCAGTCATTATTGAGGCTAATCTTCAAAATTAACCCAAAAGCAAAATATTGTAATTCCCAATTTTACACTTAAGAAACAAGCTCAGGGATGATAGGAAACTTCCCCAAGGTGATGTGATTTTAGATGGTAATAGCAGAAACTGAAGCACAACATATCTGATTCCAAAACCTTCGAAATCATCTGCTGTGTTATCTTTTTTTTATGTTTACTTTTTTAAAAACATTTTTATTGAGTTATAGTCATTTTACCATGTGTCAAATTCCAGTGTATACCACAATTTTTCAGTTATACATGAACATACATATATTCACTGTCACATTTTTTTTTCGCTGTGAGCTACCACAAGATCTTGTATATATTTCCCTGTGCTATACAGTATAATTTTGTTTATCTATTCTGCATATGCCTGTCAGTATCTACAAATTTTGAACTCCCAGTCTGTCCCTTCCCACCCCCGCCCCTCTGGCAACCACAAGTGTGTATTCTATGTCTATGAGTCTGTTTCTGTTTTGTATTTATGTTCTTTTTAAATTAATTAATTTATTTTTAGATTCCACATATGAGTGATCTCATATGGCATTTTTCTTTTTCTTTCTGGCTTACTTTACTTAGAATGACATTCTCCAGGGACATCCATGTTGCTGCAAATGGCGTTATGTTGTTGTTTTATGGCTGAATAGTATTCCACTGTATAAATAGACCATATCTTTATCCAGTCATCTGTTGATGGGACATTTAGGCTGTTTCCATGTCTTGGCTATTGTAAATAGTGCTGCTAATAACGTTGGGGTGCAGGAGTCATTTTGAAGTAGGGTTCCTTCTGGATATATGCCCAGGAGTGGGATTCCTGGGTCATACGGTAAGTCTATTCCTAGTCTTTTGAGGAATCTCCATACTTTTTTCCACAGTGGCTGCACCAAACTACATTCCCACCAGCAGTGTAAGAGGGTTCCCTTTCCTCCACAGCCTCTCCAGCATTTGTCATTTGTGGACTTTTGAATGATGGCCATTCTGGCTGGTGTGAGGTGATACCTCATTGTAGTTTTGATTTGCATTTCTCTGATAATTAGTGATATTGAGCATTTTTTCATGTGCCTGTTGGCCATTTGTATTTCTTCCTTGGAGAATTGCTTGTTTAGGTCTTCTGCCCATTTCTAGATTGGGTTGTTTGTTTTTTTCTTATTATGTCTTATGAGCTGCTTATATATTCTGGAGATCAAGCCTTTGTCTGTTTCACTGTTTGCAAAAGTTTTCTCCCATTCCATAGGATGTCGTTTTGCTGTGTTATCTTGATCTGGGAGAGCACACAAGTGAAACCTGATGATGCTAGAAGCACGACTTCACACAAACTAGGATCTATGTATGTTATGGCCCACACTTGACTGTGCTGTCACACACCTGTCATCCATGCCAGCAGAGACAGTTGCCTAACAACCCAGTAAACAGTGGCCTTTTGGTTCCTAAACATGTCAAACAAATTGAGCCTTCAGCACAGATGGACTAACCCGAACAGTAAGCCTTCAGTTAACCAGTATCAGACATTTATGTTAACATTTTGATAAACTTTTATCAGATGCTTTTCTGCATCTGTTGAGATGATCATAGTGTTATCTCCCTTAAACTGTTACTGACTGCATTGCTTTTCTGATGTTGAAGCATTCCTTGGATAAACCCTACTTGGACTTACCATTATTTCTTTTAATAGGCTGCCATATTCAGTTTGACAATATTCTACTCAAAATTTCGGCATCTGTGATCACAAGTGAAACTGGACTATCGATTTGTTTTCCTGTGCTCTTCCTTGTCTGGTTTTGACATAGGATACATTTTCTGTTCCTTGAAGGAGCAGCAGAACCTGTTTGCAAAACGATCTAGGTTGGCACCATTTTTTTAATTGACTTTTTTATTGAGTTAACTGTAGATTCACATGCAGTTGTTAAGAAATAATACAGAGACATGTCTTGGAAACTTTTACCCAGTTTTCCCCAATGGTAACACTTTATAAAACTACAGTAAATATCACAACAAGGATACTGACATTGATACAAACCACCAGTCTTATTCAGAGTTCCTCACTTTTACCTGTACTCATTTGTATTTGTGTGTGTGTGTGTGTGTGTGTGTGTGTGTTTAGTTCTCTGCAAATTTCATCACATGTAGAGGTTTGTGGATACATACATACATAGTATAAATATATATGTGTGTGTGTAGATATATATACTTATTTAACATAACCAAGGTTTTATTATACATTGTTTTAAATCTGACTTTTTTGTCTATTATAAACAGTGTCCAAGTTATAAACACTCTTCAAATACATTTTAATGGCTGTAACATATTTAATGTATAATTAAAATATTTTATTTAACCTTTCTTCTACAATTGTACACTTATTTCTACTTTTTTAAAAACTATTGTAAGTTGGCTTCTATAAATGCATTTACCCAGCTATGATTATTTCCTTTGGAAAGATTTATAAAGATAAAACTCCTGAAGAAAACTTTCCTGGGCCAGAAATAATCAATGATGTATTCTCTCACATCACCCACATTTAGAGAAATGGCTGAGTACAGGCAGACCTCATTTTATCATGCCTCAAAGATACAGCATATTTTACAAATTGAAGGTTTGGGGCAACCCTGCATCACACAAGTCTATCAGCACCATTTTACCACCAACATTTGCTCACTTCCTGTCTCTGTGTTCTACTTTGGTAATTTGCAAAATATTTAAAACTTTTTCATCATTATTATATGTGTTTTGGTGATCTGTGATCTTTGACGTTACTATTCTAAGTGTTCTGGGGATGAACATCACCCATATAAGACAAGGAACTTAATAAGCGTCGTGTGTATTCTTACTGCTCCGCTGACCAGCCATTTCCTGTCTCTTTCCTTCTCCCTGAGATACAAGATTGGAATCAGGCCAATTAATAACCCCCCCTCAGCCTCTGAGTATTCAAGTGAAAGGAACTGTTGCCCTTCTCTGACTTGAAATCATAAGCTAGAAATGCTTATTAAGCTTAGTGAGGAAGGCATGTCAAAAGCTGAGGTAGGTCAAAAACTAGGCCTCTTGTGCCAATTGCCCAAGTTGTGAATGAATGCAAAGGAAAAGTTCTTAAAGGAAATTAAAGTGCTACTCAGATGAACACTAGAATGATAGGAAAGCAAAACAGCCTCATCACTGATACGGGGAAAGTTTAGCGGTCTGGATAGAAGATCAAACCAGACAATATTCGCTTAAGCCAAAAGTTAATCCAGAGCAAGGCACTGACTCCCTTCAATCCTATGACGGCTGAGGGAGGTGAGGAAGCTGTAGAAGAAAAGGCTGAAGCTGGCAGAGGCTGGTTCATAAGGTTTAAGGAAAGAAGCCGTCTCCATGACATAAAATACAAGGTGAAGCAGCAAGCGCTGATGGAGAAGCTGCAGCAAGTCATCCAGAAGATCCGGCTCAGGTCATTCATGAAGGTGGCTGTGCTGAACATCAGTGTAGATGAAACAGCCTTTCCTTGGAAGAAGAAGTCATCTAGGACTTGCGTAGCTAGACAAAAGAAGTCCGTGCCTGGCTTCAAGGCTTCAAAGGATAGGCTACCTCTCTCGTTAGGGGCTAATGTAGTTGGTGACTTGAGGTTGGATGAAGTTTAAATGACCACTTATGCCAAGTCTACACTGTGCTCTAAAAATGGAACAATAAGGCCTGGATTACAGCACATCTGTTTATAACATGGTTTACTGAGTATCCTAAGTCCACTGTTGACACCAACTGCTCAGAAAAAAAGACTCCTTCCAAAATATTACTGCTCATTAACCATGAACCTGGCTACCAAAAAACTCTGGTGAAGATGCACAGTGAGAGTAATGCTGTGTTCACGCCTGCCAACACAACATCCATTCTGCAGCCCTGGATCAAGGAGGCATTTCAAATTTCAATTCTTAACTATTTAAGAAATACATTCTGTAAGGCTCTGCCTGCCATTGATAGTGATTCCTCTGATGAATTTGGGCAAAGTAAATTGAAAACTTTCCGGAAAGGATTCACCATTCCAGATGTCATTAAGAACATTTGTGACTCACAGGAAGAGGTCAAAATACCAACATTCACAGGAGTTTGGAAGAAGCTGATTCCAACCCTTTGAAGGGATGACTTTGAGTCAAAGAAAGAACCCCGCTATGAAAAAGCAGGCTCAAACATGTATGTTCTGGGCCACCCTCTGGGCTGGAGCTTATCAGATGAGCCCAAGTAGTGTGCCAAGCCCCCGTCCCAACCCCCCCCCCCACCTTTAAGGGAGACAGGAAACCAGGAATGAGAGTAACAGTAACATGTGACATAGAGTGTGGATTTGCTGCTGTGTTAAAAGCGCCTACCTCTTCTGTCTCACATAATCCTAAGAATCCAGTTTAGGATATTCCATTTAACAGATGAGAAAACTGAGCACAGAGAGGTTAAGAAACTTGCCCAAGATTACACAGTCAGTGGACTCTAACCCAGACAAGTCCTACCACCAGTGCCCAGGCTCTGAGCCACTCCACCACACTGCCTGCTCATTTAGATTCTGCCGTGTTCCCCACAGCACTGACCCTGGGCTCCAGCGCTGTAGAAAGGCACCCAAGGGAAGGCACCAGCTAAAGGCCCCTCTCTGGAAACAGAGGTCAAGGCCAGAAACCCAACGAGGAGCCTGAGACCTCAGTGACTTATGCCTCGAAAAGCCCTCCATATTACATCAACAAGTCACGCTGTCTTCTATCTAGAATGAAAGTGAGTTCTGTCACATCGACTGCTCTTGATGCTAATTGGCTTGTACCAGAAAAACATGGAAAAACACTAGACATTAGATCACGAATATTCAGAGCAATGTTAACTGATTACCATCAGCTAGTGGAAGTGACTTACCCTTGTGTAATGCGAATACATTCCTTGCTCCAGCAATAAAATAGTTAAGTATTTGGCAGGAACTTAATAATCACTTATTGATTAGGTTAATCTTAACATTGCTCCAATCATACCCTGAAGCATATTAAAAATAAATAAATATTCAAGACAGGTCTTCCAGTTCACTTAATCATTTTAGTTTGGGAATCTGAGGTCCCACGGGGATTAAGATTGTTAATTACATGTCTGCAAAACCTCACTTTTGCCGTCAATGTGGTATATTTATTCCTATTATCTTTATGTTTAACAATAAATCATATAAAAATACATACTTAACTCTTACTCCTTTAGGGGGAAGAACCTGAAAAAAAAAATAACTTCCCTTTAATAAATGAGTATCTTGTTCCATATGTCATTCTTACCATGAGACCAAAGTCTTGTAATTGCACATACTCCTCAAACATCAGTACTGTTTGTATTTAATATACCTGTGTAACTCTAAGAAAGTAAACATCAAAATGCTGTGTAAAGGGCACATTTACTGCATCTTTGTGACATTTTTCACAAAAGAGATTCAACAGCAGAGGAAAGAAATGTGAAAACATGTCTTTAATAACATTTTTCTATAGCTTGGGGTCCAAAACCATGAACTGGCTCGCACACCACTGATTGGTATACCAGTTGGCCTCACTCTGCTGATTCAAATGGGAAACCTCCAATGAACTTAAGGCTTCTCCCCTTCTCCCAGTTCTACCAATTCTTTGAGATATCTGAGAAAAACAGATGCACACAGTCTATTTCAACAGTGTCCTTTTCCATTCGGAGGCAGTCATCCCTCCAGCCTTCTTGCTAAAACTAGTGCTGCCCTAGAAACACACATGTCAAACACAATGGAGATTTTTAATAGTGGGACCCACAGCTCAAATTGCTAAAAGGAGAAATCCCATGCACTTCTACCCTTAAAAAATAAAAATACTTCCTACCGCTGCCCACAGCTCCCCAACAATCCCTCACCTCCCATGCCCCTCATTCTAGATGCCCAGGGGCCCTCAAGCATGCCGTGCCGCGGGAACGCTCTCCTTCCGACGGGCTAGAATCTCAACCCAGCCGAAGGACATGGGAGGAAGCAGGAATGCACAGTGATGTGAGGTGCTGGACTTCAGTGTCTTGTTTATTCCTCATGCCAACCCTACAATGTTGGAGAAACTGAGGTCTAGAGAGTCAAAACTTGCAAACTAGCCCCAGGTCCACCCCCAGGCTGGTGGATTCATTTGACCCCAGACCACACTGCCTTCAGTGGCCAGAGCAACGCCAAGCTTCAGCAGGACAGACTGACCCCGACTGCCCAGGCCATGAGCACCTGCACTTAAATACATGCACCTGTCCTTGAATATGGGGCATCAACAGGTGTTTACCGCAGAGATCAAAGGTGTGGAAACAAGGGCCCTGTCCTCAGCAGTGCCAAACTCTAGAATGTCAGAGGGCAAAGAGGTCTTAGGAACATCATATATGACCCTCTCACTTCACATTCAAGAAAACAAAGCCAAAGAAAGAAAAAGGAAAAAAAAAAAACACTTAGTATTTTCTTTGCCTCAAGTACCATTCCTATGCTCCCTCATTTAATCCTCGAACGGTCATGTTATAAAGGCACCATATTCTAAGGGTGCAATTTGTATACACACGTTAAGTGTTTTTTCAAGTTACTCAAAGTTTTAGTATCTTGTCTAAGTCCTTACATGGAGTAAGTGGCAGAGGACCAGCATCTGAACTCAGACTTGTCCACTCCCCTGGCCCACGCCCTTCGTCTCTACTCTGGTCCCCAGGGTCACATAGCTTCTTAATGTCAGGAGCCCCAGGACTAAAACAAAATAGCATGTAATAAAGTATGTAATTAAACCAGTGGTTCCCGAATGTGGCTAATTCATTAGCATCATCTGAGATGCTTCATAAAAACACAGATCACTCTGCCCCTTTCTGGCTTCTGATTGTGTAGGAGGCCCTGAAATCTGTATTTTTAAATACTTCCAGTGATTCTGATACCCTTAGTATTCACAGGAAGAGAGAAACAACGGCTAGATCCACTGAATTTAAAGGGAATATTTAAAAGGAGAAACACTGAAGAGGTGGCTATGTCCGGGGAGCGTTCAGAACAGTGAGACCAGTGGGCGAGGGCAGAGAGACATGATGGAGAGTGACAGGGGGGCGTGGGTGGGGGATATTATGCAATATTATGGGGCATCAGATCAATCCGACAAAGGTATTTAGACTCCACACTATGATAACAAGGAAACACAAAGTGGTACAGGCTAAATCAAACAGCAGGTGAGCACCTGGGCCAGGAAAGACAACAAGGCTGTCGACATGGACCACAAGCTGGCAAGGCCCCAATATAGAAAAATCTGAAAGGGAATGCTGCCTGGATGGCCAGAATGTGAGCTCCAAGAAGACAGAGGGGCTGCCGGGTTTGCTCACGCCTTTATCCTGAGCACTTTGTCCATGCTAAATAAAGATCGTGAAATGAACAACATGCGGGTGCACTTAGAGGCCAACTGGTCCAAGAAGTCAACAAAGACAAATGGGCCAAGGCCTTCTTCAAGATTCAAATCCAAAAGTCTAGAATTAGGATGATGGCACCAGCAGAGGTGACTGACAAAGAGTGGCTTGTTTTCAGCAAAAGCTCTTCTTCATGACTTGCTTTTTTCTCTACAACTTTACTTTGGCTTCTGGTGCATGAAAGAATTAGGTGATTTTTGAAATACAGGAATGTACCATCAACAGTGGCATGAATAGCAGGTCTTCTGTCTTGGGAAGAAAATGATGGGCAAGATCTTTTAGTTTGATTTTTGGCAAATGGAGGAGAGACAATCTCATGAGAATCTAAACTCAGATGACATTCCTCACATGATCTAAGATCACCGCCAGTTGACATGCCTACAGCACAGTGGCTTAACCGGACTCCCTATAAACCTTAATGACAGAGCTGGCCAGGCTCTGTGTGGCTGGGTCAGCCTGGGGCTTTGCCAACCTGGAAGACTCCAGGCCCCCTGAAGCCTGGCAGTCAGGTCTGGAAACTTGAGAACTAGTTCTGCCCAGGGGGAAAAAAAAACTAGATAATCTTTTGAAATCCTTCCCAAACTAATGATTATTCAAGGTGCCATGTGTATAATTGTATTACACAGTCCTTCAAACGACAAGCACCCTCAAAGCTATATGTTCCAGATCCCAGAAGTAGGAGTCAGACGGTGTACTCAAATTCCTTCTGGACACCCATCTTCTGCAAGCTTAATCTTAATAAGATCTTTCCTTCTTAAATGACAGCTACCTACTCTAATATCCAACTAACAGCAACTAACAGAGAAAGAGCCCTCGTTTCTGTAAGATGCCCTAGCAAACGTAATTTAACTTCATTACTAGAACAGCCAAAATACATATATATTTTGAAGAACTGCAAGAGGTTATATGGTTCCCATTTTATCTTTCCCTCGAATGCAAACTTTCCAATGCCTGCCTTTCATAATACACTGAGAGGTAATGCGTGGGTCCAAATGATTTGACAGTTCCTTTTGATTTACGTGCATCTAGGCAAGTGTATAAAATTCCACTAGTTCAAAAAGCTTCCTTTCCTTAAACATATTTCCAGTTCAAATTACGTGTTTATAGCAGTCTGCAATGTATTACTTCTAAAGATAAACAGTCATGTAAAAAATTGATAGAAAAACAGCAGCATATCACTACTGCCACACTCGGTCAGTCTCTCCCTTCGCAGGGCTGGTGGGAAGCCTGAACGCATCGCCATGACCAGGCTCTCCCTGCTGTCTCCAGCGTCCATAAAGGAAGGGCCACCAGTCCCTTTTTACAGACAGCTCTAAGCCTTAGTTGCTGAGAACCTCTTTTTCCCCCTTGAGCCTAGTATAAAATTTAAGAACTCACTAACTGTGGACATTTTTCCTTTTTCCTTTTTCCCTTTTAAAAAAGAGAGGCTTTAAGCTCAGATGCTCACTACTTCTAATTCCCAGGAAACAGTTGCAGTTTTCAAATTAAAATGTGGAGTACTGGAAATAATGGACTATAATGGCTAAATGTTGAAAAAGTAAGTCTTTCAACTTTGCCAACATTTATGCTGCTATATATGAAACAGAGGCTGAAATGTAATTTAAATGGACTATTATTGGCCATCCCGGGCTTTGAAACAGCTTCTATTGAGGAAAACTGACTCAGTGCCTAACAAAGACTCTGCTACAGTCTCAAGTTGACTTTTTAAAAATAGCTAATCACTCTTTTGAATGATATTCCAATTACTGAAAACCGTATCTACCACAGTGAAACAGCTCACTCCAATTCTGATTGGAAATAAGAGATATTACAACCCCAAAGACACAGAGCTGGGAAGAAAGATGTCAGTAGGGACGACAGGTATAGTTCAGCCAAAAAGCTTCCTTAAGTACTGTCAGATTTAAGAAAAAAAACCCAAGGAGACAGTTTTTCTCTAGAATCTGCAAACAGTAACACTTCCTAGCAAATCCCTGAACGGGACTCAGCAAAAAGGGACCTCCTTAGCCCTGTACATATTTTTTGGCAGGTTTCTCCTGTAAATCTTTAGATAGAATTCTCCCTTTGCCCTGTTTTGCAACAAGATGAGCAATAATGTTTTTCAGAAACAAACAGAGAATCTCTCCCTTTTATGTCCAAAGAGCCAAAGTTCATAACTGGCTGGAAGATTACCAGTCCCAACAGACAGAATGACCGTTTGCCAAAGAGAAATGCCGATAAGGCTCAGAGTTCTATTTTACAGCCAGAGCACCCAAATTTTCATCTACTCTGTTCAGTCTGCAATCCTACATGCTCTCCTATCTCGCGTAAACGTTTGGGGACCTGCTAGCCCACACAGGGGCTTCGATGCCGATGAAAAATGCCCATCTGCTGCTCAGTGCCGAAGAGGTTTCCCAATCCCAAATCGCATCAACTCAAAAAAGGGGGGCGGGGGGGAGAAGAGAGAAATAGCACACCAAAGGCGAAAGGGAAAAAACTCACAAAGCCACTTCCAAAGATGACATTATTTGTCTTCGAAGAGATAGTTCAGTTTATTAGAAATGGACAAATTATATTAGGTGGCATAGGGAGGATGTAAGAGGCACTAGAAGGAACAGAAACAGCTGCACTCTCTGACCGAGGCCCCAGACCGCACTGAGGCTGCAGATGGAATTGGGGTGCTGGGGCTTCCAGCTCCGGGCGCCCCGGGTAGGGGCCGCCACGGACAAGTGGAAGCGCAGGAGGCAGTTCCCTTTAGAGGGCGCTCATTGGGCGTCATAGGGAAACAAGCTCCAACTCCCGAAACGCGCGACTCAAAGGACGAGAAACCAAGTTCCCACCGCCGAGGCCACGGAGGGAGGCTGGGTGTCCGCAGCCGGCCGAGCCGGAGAAGAGACTCCTCCGGGCCTCGATGCACCCCCGCTAAGGCCCGCGAGGGCGAGCGTGGCGGGCTGGAAGCCTCTGTCTCCGAGCAGCCTGGCGACCCGAGGCCGAGCACAGTGTCACAGGCACCCCGCCTCACCCTGCTACTGCTGCTGCACTCGAGTGCAGTCCACGCTGAAATGTCCTCCTGCCCCTAAGGGCTCGCAAGCCGCCCCCGGCCCCAGGAGGACGGGTCGCCGCAAGACCTGGATCCCAGCGGCCCACACCCTGGCATTTTGGGGGCGCGTACCGCGCAACCGCCGCGGGACCAAGGACTGAGCCTCCGCGGGTAGCGTTTCCACGTAGTGCCTGCTCCCTCGCCCCAGCCACCGGGACCATCAAACAAAAGAACTTCTGCTAACTTTCCTCTCCCAACACTCGCGGGTTTCTTAAAGGTGGACCCCATCTCCCCAGACTATGCATTCAATAGAGTAGGAAAGCTGGCGCAGGGGGATGGTGTGCGGAGGAAGGACCCCAAAGTTTCCAGGTCGTGCCTGGGTCTGGGGGAGGGCGCGGAGGGGACCAGTTCCCTCGCAGCCCTATCCGGACTTCCTCTCCCCAGCCACCGTTTGCCATTGGTCCTTCCCGGCCACGCAGCAAGACCCTCCGAGGGTGAAGAAGTTGGGAATGACTTCAGGGGCCTCTGCGGTTCGACAAAACTGAGATACTCCCGCTCTCATCCCGGGAGACCGCGGGGCAACTCTGGCGAGCGGCTCTTTTCTGAGGGAAGGTAAGGGGAGAGGGGTGGAGGAGCGAGCTCATTTGTCCCAGCAGGTCCTCGGAAGCCGAGCGCCACGTCTGGGGGTGGGGGGCATCCCCAAGGTGGCGCTCCCCGATTTCCCCCGGGCTCTGCAGACTCAGCTCGGCCTCGACACCGTAAACGGCGCGCGCGTCCCCCGCCTGACCCACTCACCGACTCCGCCGACACGCAGGCCACCAAGCCCAAGGTGAGCAGGATCCAAGCGCGCCGCATATTCCCCGGGGACCGGCTGTTCCCAGCCGCCGCTAGCAGTGAAGGAGAAACGAAGCCTCTTGCCCAGCACCCCGCGCAGCCCGCGCAAAAAGATCCGGAGCAGAGCAGCCGCAGCGACCGCGGCTCGGGCTTGGGGGCTTGGGCTCGGCGCTCGGGCGCGCTCGCTTCCTCCACCTGCGTCTGCTCCCGCCGCCCACCGCTGCGCCCCGGTACGCGGCGCCTTCTCACTTGTTGGTTCTTACACTCCCGACGCCGAGTTCTTGCTCCGGGGAGGCAGCTCTCTGGAGCAGTTCGTGCTCTGCTGTTGTTTTACTCCTCCGCGGACTCGTTCCCCGTGTCGCGGCTCAGTTTCTGATTTCTGAGGAATAAATTAGATGGCTTGAATGTAGCTGCAGCTGAAGTTTGGGGGCAGAGCGGTGGGGGCGCGCGATCCGCGCGGCTGGAGCTCCCGGAGTATCTGGAGAGGAGCGCGTCGGAGCGGGGCTAGTGGCTCCGCGGCTGCGCCCCTCCTCCTCCAGCGCCGCCGCCTCCCTCCCAGGGTCCTCCTCCTCCTCCTCCCCCTCCCCCTCTTCTCCTCCTGCTCCCTCCCCCCTCCCTCCTGAGCCTGCTCCTTCGGGCTCCTCCGCGCGTCTCGGGGAGAGGAGGCGGCAGTGTGACTCCCAGCTAAACCCAGTAGAAATTCCTACAGGATTACGCCCCGATTGGCAGCTGCGGGGACCAGTGGCCGCCGGCGGCTCCGCGCGGTGGCTGCTCTGGGTCTGCTGGTCCGCAGTCTGTGCTCCGCTCCGGTGCTCCTTCGTTTTCTGGCTCCCTTTTCCCCTCCTCTTTCTCCCCTTTCCCTTTCTCCTCCTCCGTGCTCTTTTCTTCTGTATTTTCTCTTCCCTTCAGTTTAACTTTTCTGGAAAAAGATTGGTGAGATAACGAGAGACATATTTAGCTTTTCTGCCTGAGAGAATTAGACCAGTAGCCAGAAACTGCTTTGAGAGTTGGAAAACACACGCGAAGTTTCCAGATGCTTTTGGGCAGTGTGAAATGTTCGTAAATCGCTAGTTCATGAAAATTATATTTTAAAAGAGAAGACAATAAATATAATTAACGTATGTTGAGTATTTCCCACCCTCCCTACCCCTCCCCCTTAAAAAAAAAAAGACGTGGAGAAAGATTCCCATAAACCCAAAATGCAACACTTTCAAAGCTCATAATTTCATTAAGGGCTTAAATACCATTTCTGCCTCACACACAGTTTAAGCCCCTAAGGCATTTTATAGGCTCTATTTCAGCACACGGTGTTAACGTTTGGAAGCTACAAATAGGGCAATTTGGTGAGAAATTGGATAGAGACCCTGAATAACAAGAGATTTAAGAGAACTTCAAAGAAAAGAGGGATAAAGTAATTTCTAGTTTGAAGAAAATAATGAGCCTGTATTTCCTGAATGGAAGTAATTGATCTGAAATATTTTGTTGTGAAATCCTTTTTTTCAATTCCGTGTCTAGAGTATGCTACAGGACATGGCAAATGCATACTCCCTTCCGGTTTCTAGCACTATTTTTCTCTCTGACTTACAGACTAAATGAGTTATGGAGCCAGTCTGCTCCTAGAATGCCCACTCCAGGAGACCAGAGACATTTTCTGTCTCGTTCACTGCTATATTATCATTCCTGGTACATAAAAGTACACATAAATATTTCTCGGATAAATTTTTATCTAAAACTCAACCTATGCTGCAGAAGAGTTGTGAGCTTTTATGAAACATAGATGTAGATATAGATACTAAACTATGAAAATTTTTGAACTTAGTATTAGACTACAATATAGCCATACACTAGGTGAAAATTACAGTCTCTTAATAACCTTTCACTGCAAGAAATCTCAGAGAAAAAGATTTAGACAACTGGAGAGAACTTTAGGGAACACAAAGCCTGAGACATCCAGCTCTTTGGTTTTCAGTCCCAACTACCAAGCTCCCAACAGGCAAATCTAAGGTGTTGGCAGCCAAAAGGTAATATGGAAAGCTGAAAGAGTGGGCAAAAAAGAAAGAAAAGAAGAAAAAGATCAGGAGGCTGGAAGTTGTAACAGCGGATGCTTCTGACTCCAGAGAAACTGAGCTGGCACCTGGGGGTCAATGTGGGTCGGGCTTGGTTTTGGGGAGAATGAACTGACAGTATTTTAAAGATGGATTCTTTGTGGGTTGAATATGGCTGAACATGGCCATTCCTACTTCTGCAAGGCTGCCAGTCCAAGGGCCACTGTCATCCTATAACCTGGATGAAGTTATCCTTAGCAGACCCCTGGTGCAGAAGAGGGTCCAACCACACACTCTAAGTTCCCAGCTTTTAAGGACTGAGACTTGAACCTGGGTCTATGGGTTCCCCAACCTGTGAGTTCAGAAGGATCTATTTGTGGGTTGGAGAATTTCTTGAGATGGGGAGACTTCTGAAAGGAGTACCCAAAGGACAGAGAGCAATACAAGAGAAATGCACCGAGCCATAAAAAGTCACTCTACCCAGAAAAGAAACCTAGTCTGCTCTCCAGGCTTTGGACAAGGCCACACCCCTTTTTTCCCCAACAATTGAGAACCTATCAGATAAATTAGAATTCCAATGAAAGAGGAAAATGCACTTCTCCGATGGCTCTCACGGTTGCTGCTGTTTACTGGGACATCCAACTGACAAGCATGGCGGTTGCTCTTTGATTCAGCTTGGGAAGGCAGTGATAAAAATGAATTAACAGATGCATCTGTTGAAGGAATCTCCCAGTGCACCTGAAGACATACCCTAAAACTCTTGCCGTTTATGGGACTCTCTGTGACTTGGTATTATTTTTTATAAATGGTCATGTAGCATTGAGAGTATATGTAACAAGGCGATCGTACTATTTTGAGAGTCACACAATAGCAGGCATATGATAACAAATAAATATTCAAGATCTTGAGCTCGAATGTATGAACAGGTGTGGCCAAAAGGATAATCTGATGGTGAAAATCACAAATAGTGAAAGCACTTACACCAGAGCCGACTACAAAAAAGTTACCCACGTCAAGTGCGAGTAGGGGATGTCCCCCAGGGCTGGAAACGTGTCTAAACTTGGAAATGACCAAGACCTGGGTCTTAGTCTGTTTGGGCTGCTATAAGAAAAATATAGACTGGGTGGCTTATAAACAACAAAAATTTATTTCTCACGGTTCTGGAGGCTGAGAAGTCCAAAATCAAGGCACCAGCAGATTCAGGGTCTGGTGAGAGCAGGCTTCCTGGTTCACAGAAGGCTGTCTTTTCACCATGTCCTTGTGTGGCAGAAGGAGTGAGAAGGTTCTCTGGTGCCTCTTGTAAGGGGGTTAGTCCTATCCAGGAGGGCTGTGCTCTCATGACATAAGCACCTTCCAGAAGACCCTGTCACCAAACACTGTCACCTTGGAGACTAGGATTTCAGCATAGGCATTTTGAGGGGGACACAAATACTTAATCTATAGCTGCCTATTTGTGTGTTCTGCTAATTACATTTTTTTAACTGATGAGGACCAGAATTTGGTAGAATTTTGTGGAATGTATCTCATACACTAAGTGTAGCTTGTGAGTAGAGCCAAAAGCTTCTCTGCGATATATGTTTTCAGGTCCTTCATTTGAGGACGGTGCTTTGAGGGTCATAGCAAACAGCAGAACCAATTGCTTTCCAAACAGCTTCACTAATTGCTGGGGAAAAAAAAAAAAACAACACCCTACCTCGAGAATTTTGGAAGACAATATAACAAATGCACAGACTGTAGATCCAGAAATGTAAAAATTAGGAGATAATGAGAACCAGACAAAATGAAATAATAGACATGAAAGCTACTAGAGACATACTTTTTAACCTAAGCTGACACATTGGACTCTGTCACTACGGTATCTAATGATATCATATTATAACTGTGGACAAGCAGGTGCTATGTTCCAGGGTGAGCTGTCAGAGCAGGAACCTGCAGAGGGAGAAAGATGCCACTTGGTTGTTCTTGGTTGCTTTTCCACTCACCATCCCCTGGAATGTTCCCAGGGGTCTAGGCTAAACATCCATTTAGTAGGATCAGCCCTGACTAATCTCACTTGTAAGATGATAGAACCTGAGAATAAAAGGCGATCCTGCCAGGCAGCTATTAAATACCCGTGCTAATAATGGCGAGTGAGCGGAGACCATGGTGAAAAACTACAGGCAATCCAAAAAAATCTGTTCTTAGCCTCAGTCTTTCCACTGTTCTCTCTGTTCCCCTCCGTCAGCCCTGTGCCAGGGAAGTTGGCTGATTTGAGTTTCATAATTTGCCTTAGTAGTAATGTTGAACAAAATTATCACATTTTGGGCAGCAGGACACAGGCAGGAAAGTCAAAGTTGTATAATACATAAATTATCCTCTGAATAAAATAGGAGGCAAAACACTCTTTTGGTTGTCCATACAGAGTGGTATGGTTTTTGAAGGACTGGCAAAACTGGACACTGATTCATTTGATAAACATACATCCATCACCTGCCACATACCAGGTACTCATGGGGTAGGCACATGAATTTTCCTAAAATGTGTTAGAGTTAATGCATTCCAAACTAAGAGGTGTCCTGAAGTCACAAGTCTGTGACTAAGGTCCATGTCAGATTCCACCCTAAAATCAGATATGAAAACTTAGAAGAAAACATTATTTATAGAGTACATCATTCTTGGGCATCAAACATATTCCTAAGAGTCATACTTGGATATGTGACTCTAGGAAGGCGCCATAAAGGCATCTTCAAATTATTTGCATTGCATTTGTATATGTCCAGCTGGACAGGAATATCTAATCTTGGCTGATTTTATGTAAGGTGGTACTACTCTTGTTACTACTTTCTGTAGACTTTTTTTTTTTTTTCCGGTTCCTTTCCTGGCCCCTTTGGAGACCCAAATCAACTTGATTCCTTTAGGATCTATGAGATACTCTGGTATTCTTAAGGTAAATTCCTCATCTTTTCCTTGCTAGTTCAAGAGGCTTGCTGTTCCTAGTAAACAAATGATCCCAGACAAAGACAGAGCTGAAAACGAGGCAGGGTTTTGACTACCTTGCCATTCAGTGCTTGACAGGCTTACATGAGTAAAGAATAGGCTTAGGACGTAGATAAAGCTCAGTGGTAGGGCATATGCTTAGCAAGCTACGAGGTCCTGGGTTCAATCCCCAGCACCTCCTCTAAAAATAAATAAAAAAGTCTAATTCCCCCCCCCTCAAAAAGAACAGTTTTAATGAAGATAAACTACTATAATTTAGTTTTTCAGAAAAATAATTGAAAAAAGATATTTAAATTATTGAATTCTCTTGGGAAAACTATTTTCCACTCTCAGTACAGTTAGAGATCTTTAAAATTCTAAAACCAGAATAGAATGCATAGATGTTTCTCTAAATAGAATAGCATTAAGACTGGGACTACCTGCAGGTTAATGCTAAGAAATTGCTTCATTGAACGTTTTTCGAAAAGATCTAAAAGGCACAAACATCCAGGTGTGAAATGTTACTAAATTCTTGAGGTAGTGAAATGTGAGGCAGGTAGTATGGTCATGCTGGGGTGAGTTGTTAAGTAACCCAATACATTAAGGAGACAGAATGCAGCCTCTTACACTTGCTATTAGGGGAGGCTATACAGTGTCGCTCAGGCTTTGGCAACAGACAGACTGGGGTTTGAATCCCAGTTCCACCACTTACTATGTTTTAAGAGGCCTTGACACCTTAGCAGGCCACTGAATCTAAGCCTCAGTTTCCTTGTCTGTAAATTGGAAACACTAGGGCTATAGTGTGGAATCTTTGAGCTAATACATCAAAGTAGTTATCAGGTTACTTTATACATAGTGAATTTCCAATAAATGCCAGTTGTCATTATTAAAATTTCCTCTGCTTGGAATAACTTATCTGTTCTCCCATTTTTCTGGCTATTTCCTACTTGCCCCTTCAGGGTCAGTTTAGAAGTGTCCTCACTGGCAAATATTTGAATGCCTACTGTGTGTCGCACACCTCCTCCAGGTAGCCTTTCCTGATCCTCCTCAACTGAATAAGAAGCCATTAAGACAATTAATTCTCACCTATGAATTATAACCTGGGATAGAATATTTGAGTATTAGTAAAATTTGCTCATGGAAACATGTTCTGTTGCAGTTAAAAGTACAAACAAAACACTGAATAGCATCAGGAAGGGCATAGGAAACAAGAGTACCCATCATGCTGCCTTTAAAAAATATGCACCATAACAAGTCTAAACCCTAATAAAGACCTGGAGAAAGAATATAAAAATCCAGTATGAAGTAGAAGGAAAGAGAATTGAATTGAGCAAACAAAATCACTCTCTTGAATTCAGATAGAAATAAGGAAAATGCTTCTGGGAAGGAAAAAATACAATTTATCACAGATTCAGAACTCAGTATGTCTACTTCTTGCTCTTTGTTGTGTAGCTATCAGTAACAAAGGGAAGTTCTCTGCAGATTTCATTCCAGTGTTGCAACCAGTAAAAGCCGCTGTGCCCACCACCCACTCACCTCAGCCACACCCCAACACCCCAAGGTGATCTATGTGAATAGCACAAGTCTGAATGTCTCCTTTTCCGTCTCTACTCATATCACACTTATATCAATGCACACACATACAATACACACACGTGAGGGTTTTTTTGTTTATTTTGTTCTAATTTGTTTTACAAAACAGGATCCAATTAAACACTATCTTCATCTTGTAGAAATTCTTCCAAGTCACTCGACAGAACTTTCATTCCTTTTGAATGGCTGCATATTTCCCTTTGGTGTGAGTATTTCATACTCCATCCAGCTGTTTCCCTGTAATAGGCATTCATTCTGTTTCCAGTTGTTGCCTACAATCTTACAGGCATTACCTTTTATATATTTCCTTAATTCATCGTGCTTCTCTTTCTGTAGGCTAGATTCCCAAGAGTGGGATTGCTGAATTGAAGAGTACAAATATTTTTAATTTTATGAGATGTTTGACAGTTTTACAACAATGAAAAGTTCTCACACTTCCACCAGTGCTGTTTGAGAGCACCCTTTTCCTTTCTCCATGCTGCAGCCAGGAATAGGTGTTAGCTTTCTGCTTGGCTGGTTTGATAAGTATGAAGTGACAGCTCATTGCTAGTGGTATGTGCATTTTCCTGAGTACCAGTGCTTTAGAGCATCTTTTAATGTATTTGTTATTTGGAGTTGGTCTTCTGTGAATTATCTGTTCATATCCTTTTCCCATTTCCCTACATGGTAACATGTTTTTTTCTTATAAGAGCTCTTGTATGATTGCTCTTAATATATCCATCTACCACTATGGTATCAATCCATCTTGCATATAGTTTTATATATACTACAATCTATATCCAATTCTTTAGTCTATCCACTGATCTATTTGTCTATTTCTATGTCATACCATATGCATTTGATTTCCTTGATGAGATAGTACCCTGTCATATTTCCAAAGCCAATCTCCCAACTTTCCCTAATCACACACTGTTGTTGTTTTTCTTAAATACTTTCCTTGGATATCTTTGGGTATTTCTTTCATCCATATAAATTCTAAGAATATTTTAGGCAATTAAAACAAACCAGTTTAGAATTTCATTTGGAATTGAACTAGATTTATGTATATTGGTTTAGGGACAATTAACATTTTTTATGATATTAAGTAATCTCAAACCAGAGAATGTTATATTCAACTTTGTTCAGATTTTTAAATGTGTTTTAGAAGGTTTTATAGCTTCCTATAGCTCCTGTGAACTTCTTTTTATATATAGTCCCGATACTTACCTCTATTTTGTCACTATTATAAATAGGATTTCACCCATTTTCATCTGGAGAGCTATTGCTAGAGGGAAACTGCCTTACCTTTTAATATTTATTTTATATACTACCATCTTATAAAATTCTTTAACTAACCTAGTACATTTTTTTTTTACTAGAGTCCCTTGGATTTCTAAGTATACAATTATATAGTCAGCGAAAATGTGGTTTTAATTTCTAATGTCTATGCTGGTTATTTAACAACAGAAGTGTTATAAACAATAATGGTGATAACAAGGCATCCCAATCTAACTCCTGATTTTAATGAAAACAATTTAGTGTATTTTGTTTTATCATTTAGAATGACAGTTGTGGTTGGTTTGGGGTGGTCTTTAGTAGATCAAAAAGTTTTATTACTTATTTTGAGTTTTTATTAGAAGTGGTTGTTGAATTTTATGAAAGTCCCTTCTAAGATTTATTGATTTGATTCTTTGAGTTTTGTCTCTTAGTTGGTGGATGTACTAGATTGTGTTGATGTTCCCTGAGAGTGATTTTTTATTAGGAAGCCACTTCCACATTCCTTTAACAAATCTTGTTTGATCTTAGCCCAGCAGTTTTTGAGAACTCACTAATATTTGCTAATACAGATCTTCCTTAACTTATGATGGGGTTATGTGCCTGATAAAACCAGCATAAATTGAAAATATCCTATGTCACAGATGTATTTCATCCACTTAACCTATTGGACATCACAGTTTAGCCTAGTCTACCTTCAATGTGCTCAGACACTTAACATTAGCCCGCAGTTAGGCAGAATCATCTAACACAGAGCATATTTTATATAAAGTGTTGAGTGTCTCATGTCACCTGTTGAGTGCTGTACTGAAAGTGGAAAACATAATGGTTGTCTGAGTGCTGAATGGTTTTAAGTGTGTCGGTTGTTTACCCTCCTGATGGAGTGATGGACTGGGAGCTGCAGCTCACTGCCCCTGCCCAGCACCATGGAAGAGTCATGTCACATATCACTAGCCTGGGAAAAAATCAAAATTCAAAGTACGATTTTTACTGAATGTGTACAGCTTTCGCACCATTATGAAGTCGAAAAATCATTAAGTTGAACCATCGTAAGTTGGGAACCATCTGTATTTTGTTCAGAATTTTTGGCATCTTATTTGAAACTGGTATAGATGTATCATTTTTTCATTTTTTCCTACTAGATCAGCTGTGGCATCAAAGTTATACAGACTACATATAATGAATTGGGGCACTTTCTGTATTTCCTCTCTGGCCTGGACTAATCTGGGTGACACTGAAAGGATCAGTTCTTTAGAGATTACTAGTACCCACTCTAGGAACCCACTTGGTCTGGGTGCCTATTTAAATGGCAGCTTTCTTACCACTATTTCTGATCTATTCAAGTTTACTGTTCATTCTAGGGTCATTTTCAGACATTAGTATTTTGCCAGAAAGTCACTGTTATCCTCTAGAGTTTCAAATTTGTTGCCATGTATTTGCTTTTAGGGAGATAACCATTCCCTTATGATTCTTAACATTTCTCCTGCATTCTTGCCTCATTCCTTACCTTATCTCTTCTCTCTCCTTAGGCTCCAGACATTTATCTGTTCTATGATCAATCTTTTTTTTTTTTTAAAGCAGCTTTTACGTTGATTTAGCCTTACTTTTTTGTGTGTTTGTTTGCTTTCCCTTTTATCTTTGTTAATTTTCTCTTATTCCTTTCTTTTGTTTGTAAACTTGATCTGTGTATAATTTCTTAAATGGAATCCTAAATTCTTTTATGCATGTCTTTCTTTAATAGTAAAAGCACTTGAGGCTATGAATTTTCCCCTGTAGGTTATTTGTTCCCTCTGTTTCGGTGCTTGTGTGATTTCCCAATTAGCCTCACAGCTGAGGAGATTTACCAGGATATGACTACTTCCTTGTGATGTCTCTTCAGTGTACCTTTTAGTTTCCAACTCAGGTCTTCCTACTCAAGTTAAAAGCTTCCTGTTTGTTTGCTTGTGGGAGTTTTTTGGTTTGTTTTAGTTTGGTTTTAGTATTATTTATTTCATTATTTTATTTCTTTCTATTTTTCTCCTCTTTCTGGAACTACTGTTATTTGTCTGTCGCTCCCATAATTTGTCTGTTAAATGTCCTGAATATATTCGCCAAACCTCTTAGCTTTTCTGACGTAATTTCCATTTTCTTGACTTTTTGCTTGCTCTTGTTCATGAATTCCAAGACCATTAATTTAGATCTTAATGGCAGTGACCATTTTTCTCCTTTAATTCACCTTCTGAATTTTTTATTAGGAAATTATACGTTTTAGTATTAATTAATTAATATTAGTATTTGTAGATGCATTTAGGTACTTTAAGTGCATTTTGAAACTTCCTTTTCATGTCTCTTCTAGCAGTTTTATTTCCTCGGGTGTGTGATCTAATGATTTTTCCTCTCTCAGGCTGCTGCGTACCTTTAGGTGCAGGTGTTATGTTTCTCTGTTGCCTGGTTTGGTCTCAGTTCGAGTTGATCTGAGAGTATCCTTCTGATGGGGACCCATAGGTGGGGGAAGGCAAAGCCGTCCTGCTCAGGTGTCCCTGCCCTGATGGGCAGGCTGCTGTCAGTTTCCTCACCTCCGTGCCAGGGCACCTGGAGGAAGCCTCTCTCTTCCCTGTAACAGCCTCAGAGGCTGGAAGATTTGCCCCAGTGGCCTTTGTAGAGGAGATCAGAAAGACTTACATACTGACATGGAGCGGACAATGTCTTCCCCCCCATAAATACTCCACGACCCATTCATTTCTCTTCAGGATTACCCTTAGGAGAATCAAAGGTACCCATGGTGGCGGGGAGGCATTCACGAGTAGCACTTCGGTGGATTCTTCTAAGCTATCTTTCATTTTATATTTTCTAAAATGAAATACACTACTAATACTCTACTAATACATTTTCTAAAATGAAATACACTGAAATTATGACAGAGTGGCTAGAATGGGTTATGGAGTCACACAGACCTAGGTTTTGAAGCCCGTTTAGTAAGAACAGAGAAGGTTTAAAAAGCGAGAGTTCTTTGCAAGGTGAACATTTCAAGGAAAACCTCATATAAACCAGAGAGTGTCTGCATATTACAGATTACAAACTGTGGCTCAGGGAGTTTCCATCATTTGCTCAAATTGACCCAGCTAGTGCGTTCTGGAGGCAGGATATGTCTGGAATTTTTTTGTCTTCTGAAATTTCTTCCATAAATTCTTCTTGGTCAGAAATTGGACACATTAGTTACCTGCTAGATTTTTAACAGCTTAGGCAAAATTTATAAATATTTCACTGGTGGAGTCTTCAGTTTTGTTTTTTAATGTATTTTTTAGTTTTCCTATTTATAGGTTTTGTAATGTATCTTTTTAATACCAAGTGCCAAATGACTTGTATTGTCATCAGAGAACACAATTTGGATATTCTTATGTGTATCAAGCAAAAGGGGACACAAGATGTGAACCCAGCACCTCCTTGCTGGGTGATGTTTGTTTTTAACTTGTCCAGATTCATTGTGGATGCTCTCCCGGAGTACCAGATGCAGCTGGGGCTACCGTGCTTCAGAAAGAGACATAAAAGGACACTGGAAGGTCCTAGAGAAAAAATGCCTACAGATTTAGGAGCTGGCTAATGAGGAGAGACTAAATGAAATAGTCGAGTTCAGACAAGATTAAGAAGAACAGGAAAGTGACTGATGCTTATACAGTAAGGAGAGTTATCTTGGAGAGTGGTTAAACTTGTTCATCAAATCCTGGATTTAAAATTAAAAGCATCACCTAGTTCTTGGAAGAAATAGTTTTAGGACAAATGAGAGAGAACTTACTGTGAACTCTTGGAATTTTCTTTTTGTTTTTGCTATAACATTTTGTTTTAAAAAAATTTTTAAATGTGCATAAATGTGAGCAAAATTACATATTGGAGATCTTTTCCCCAAATATAGCTTAAAAGAAAATATAAACAGATTCAAGAATCATTTTTATAAAGCATAAATGATGACTGAATGTTGAATTTTTAAAGGCATTAAGGAGTTTTGGAATTTCAGTTTTCAGGTGAATATTCCAGAAGATGTCAATGATAAGAAACTTTGGGGTGGTGAGCAAAAGTTTGACATGAAAAGGGAAACACTGGGAGTGAGATGGAAGGACAGGTAACAAGTGTCCCAGAGAAATATTCCGACATCTGAGAGGAAAAAATTTATAACAGTTGGGATGTGACAGCTTTGCAAAACATGAGAAATTAGATCTCTGAACTGTGAACATAAGTCATAATTCAATTTCCTTTGCAATGCTGTAAAAAATTCAAAGATTTTATAAAAACAAAATGAAAACTTATAAGAATCAAATAATTCTCTTCTTCTGGCCAGCATGGAGTAACTGTTACAGAGTTTGCTCCTTGTTTTCATAAACAACTGTAAAATTGGATGAAATATATGAGGTAGCTGTTTTAAAGCATTGTGTAACAGGAACTTTGGGACTCTGATTCTTGAGAAAGGGAAATACACAAAAGGACACCCCATGGCTACCCTAGTTTTCTGCCTGGGGAAAATTTCTGGACTATAGCTCAGGAATGGAAAGCCCAAGTAGCAATCTTGCTGAGCCGAGGAAGAGAGATGAGAGATTGGGGTTGCAGAAGGCTGACATTTGTGAGCAGCGTTCTGGAAAGGAAGTAGCTAAGCAAAGGGTGACCTCAGAGCTCTGTATGGAGATTCATCTTGGCTTCTGGGAGAGGGCTAGCAGCCTAGCAGAAGACAGCTGTTGTGAAGCTAAGAGCAGAATAGTGATACCAGAGATTGCACAGTGCTGGTAGATGTGAAGTCCTGAACCAGTCAGAATACAGAAGCATCACTGCATTCAGTTAAAACAAGAGAAAGACCATCTTAAGAGTTAGTTCTAGCCATTCCCAAGGACTAAAGGTAAAAATCAAAATAGACCCACTCCAAGAGCATAAAATGAATCCTGACATTAAAATGATCTACAAGTATTGTAACTCCCCACCAGAACAAAACTCAACATTCTCTGAAGGAAGGCAGGACATTCCAGGCTCCCAACAGTGGATCACTCACAATATCCAGAACACCTTCAATAATTACTAGACATGGAAAGAAATAGAAAAATGTGACCAGTACTTAAAAAAAAAAAAAAAAAGGCAGTCAATAAAAATTGACCCTGAAGTGGCCAAGATGTTAGATTTAGCCAATAAGGACTTCAAAATAACTACTATAAATATTTCAGGGACTTGAAGGAAAAGATAGACATAAAGAATAAACAAATAAGGACTATTAGTACATAAATGGAAATTATAAAAAAGAGTCAAATGAAAATTCTAGAACGGAAAAGTAAGATAACAGAAAAGTGAAAATTAAACAGACAGAGCTTCAGCAAGTGATCTAACATATATATTAGTGTCTGAGAAGAGAAAAGGATAGAAAAGGAGAAGAGATGAGAGAAGACAGGAGGGGAGGGTAGAAAAGTGGGGGAGAGAAGAGGGAGGGAGAGGAAGAGAGACAGAGACAGAGACAGAATTGGGCAGAAAAAAACATAGGAAGAAACAGTGGCTGGATTTTTTCCAAAATTGTATTCAAGAAGCTCAACAAATAGTGTGTGAGATAAATACAGAGAAAACCACACCTAGACACATCATAGCCAAGCTGATGGAAAACAAAGATAAAGAGAAAGTCTTTGAAAAGTCAAAAATAAAAGACACAGTAGGCACAGGGGAATAACAATAGGAATTTTGACTGAGCTCTGCAACTTTGGTGACTAGAAGACAGTAAAAAATTATCTTTAAAGTGCTAGAAGGGGAAAAAAATAACTGTCAACCCAGAATTCCTTATCTAGTAAAAATATCTTTGAAAAATGAAGATGAAATAGACATTATCGGATAAGCAAAAGCTGATGGGATTTATTGCCAGCAGATATGCACTATAAGAAATATTAAGGGAAATTCTTCATGTTGAAAGGAATGATAGCAAACAGAAACTAAATCTACAGGCAGGAATGAAAGAACACCAGGGATGGTAAAGATATGGACAGTCATCCCTCAGTATCCCTGGGGCATTGGTTTCAGGACCCAGGAAAATATACCAAAATCTGGATGCTCAAGTCCATACTCAGACCTCTTTAGCTGTGGTTCTGCATCCAGGGATTCAACTAACCATGGATCATGTACAGCATTTACTGAAAAAAATACATGTAGAAGTGGACCCACACTGTTCAAATCCATGTTTTTCAAGGGTCAATTGTACACATTTTAAAAATCTTTTTTCTTTTAATTTATTTAAAAGATACTCGATTGTTTAGAGTAAAAGTAATTACAGTTTTAGTTTAGAGTTTATAATGTGTTAGTGTTAGGAAAATCCATGAGAGAAACAGCAAAAAAGAGTGGAGGGGAGTAGTAACTAGAATTATAGTAAGGTTCTTACTTTTTATATAAAGTGGTAGAATATTAATTAGAATTAGATATTGGTAAGGTGAAGGTCCACATTGTGATCTGAGGGTAGCCACCTTTGATGGTGTACCTGGGGCTAAGGTATTTACCAGGATGTTTGGTCATTTTATTTCACATAAGGCCGATAAAATAAAATCGGCAAGATGGTAGACTTAAACCAATTATAGCAATACTTATTTATTAAATTCAAATGGACTACACATATCATTAAAAGCTGAAATCAGCCTGGATAAAAAAGTAAGACTGAACTCTAGGCAGTTTATAAGAAATGCACTTTTATATATAAAGACTTGAATAGGTTGTAATGAAGAGAATAGAAAAAAATATACCCGGTAGACAGTAAACCTAAGAAACCAAATTAATATCAGACAAAGTGGACTTCAAGACAAAAAATACTAGAAAAGGTTAAAAAAAAAAGAGAGACTTTTCATAATGTTAAACTGTCAATTCATCAGGAAAATATAATAATCTAATCCTGAATATGTTTGCGGTAGTACCAGGGCTTCAAAAGATGGGAAGGGAAACTGACAGAAGTAAAGGGAGACAACGTAGCTTTGTATTTTAACACTCTTTAATCAGTAATGGATAAAATAAATAGATTTTAAACAATCAGTAAGAATGTAGAAGATATGAACAAAACTACCAGTCAACTTAACCTTATCGACTTTTACAGAACACTGTATCCAACTGCAGAATACACATTCTTTTCAAGTACACATGGAACATTCACCAAGGTGCACCATAACCTATAACACAAAATAAGTCTTCCATAAAGTTCAGAAGTAATTTAAATCAGGCAGAATATGTTCTCTGGCTACAGTAGAAGCTGATAACAAATTAAAAAGTAATAACAATAAGATACTCAGAAAGGGCTCAAATATTTGGAAATTAAACCACATAATTTTAAATAACCAATGGATCAAGGAAGAAATCATAAGGTTTATTAGAAACATGTCTTTAACTGAAAGAAAATATTATATTAAAGTCTGTAAAATATAACTAAAGCCATGTTTCAAGAGAAATGTGTAACTTTAAATACTTAAATTAGAAACAAGGAACAATGTCAAATCAACTCCCTGAATTTCTTAAAATGAGAAATTAAAAAGAAAAATAAATTCAAATGGGTAGAAAAAAGAAAAATAGCAAAGTCAGGATTAACAATATAGAAAATAGACAAACCATAAAGAAAACTAACAAGGAAAAAAATCAGTTCTTTGAAAAGATTAATGAAAGTATTAACCCCTTACAAGATTGATTAAGAAGAAAAAGTAACCCCATAGGCAAAACTGAAAAACTCAAAGAACTGTGAAGTCATTGCTGCTAGTTAGGGGAACTGAACTGGTATGTTGTTGGGTATAGAGATCAAAGCCTAGGAAGTTATTTTTCTAAGCTCCCTGCTGATTTTTGAGAAAAATATTTAAGCATTTTCTATTTTGCCCATTTCTTCATCTGTAACTCAGAAAGGAAACACCAAGAAGAGCTAGTCAGGAGAGATGGGTAAAAATACTGTTACATAGTACAGAATCTATGAATTGAGCTTTGTAAGAGTCTTCATAATAGTTGAAATATAAAAGCACAAACACTAGTTTTATTTTTCTGTCTTTTGGAAGCTTATGGAGACCTTATATATACAAAATCTGGTTAATCATATTCCTTGATTCACAAACACTGCTGTCTTTGGTCTGGGCATACCAATCTTTTCTTTTCAGTTATTTATTTAATTATTTAATGAAAACCTAAGAACCTGC
The DNA here is from genome assembly GCF_009834535.1 of Camelus ferus. Taxonomy (NCBI): domain Eukaryota; kingdom Metazoa; phylum Chordata; class Mammalia; order Artiodactyla; family Camelidae; genus Camelus; species Camelus ferus. The sequence continues at coordinate 33,225,899 of NC_045720.1, forward strand.
CGTCCAAGCTAAGATCTACAACTATCCCTAAATTAAACTTACCCATGTACTATCTTCCTCAACTCCAAAAACAACTATTATCCTAAATGTTATCATTTTTAAATATACGGTTAAATAATAATGATGTTTAATTTTGCTTATTTTACATCTCAGACTTGCTTTTCTCACTCAATATTATGTCACTAAAATTCATCCATGCTGTTGTGGGTAGTTAAGAGTTCACTCATTCTATTGAGTGAATGTGCCACGAATCATTGACCTATTCTCTAGTGTAAACACCCCTTTTTTTTCTATTCCCCAAAATATGAGTGTTTGGGTAATATACAAGTTTAAGCCTAGTAGCAGAATTGCTGAGTCATGAGACATGACTTTACAAGATAATGCCAAACTGTTTTCCAAAATGGATGTAGCAATCTACATGCCTGTTTACAACGTACAAGTGATCCTGTTGATTCATACCCTTTTCAATATTTGGTATTGTCAGATTTCTTAAGTTTTGCCAATTGGATGGGTATAAAATGGTATCTTATAGTCTTGATTTGCACTGGCTGTGTATGTTACCTCTTCTGTGAAATGCCTCTTCATTTCTTTTGCCTGTTTTTCTATTGATTTATTTGTCTTTTTCTTATTAACTTGCAAAAGTCCTGTCTATACCTGAGTAACAATATTGTCTATTATATGTGTTCCAGACACCTTCTCCTTGTCTGAGGCTTATCTTTTCACTTTTGAAAGATCTCTTCTGTTGAACAGTTCTTTGTTTTCAGGTAGTTGAATTTCTCAAACTTTTATATTCAGGCCAGCACATTCGGATGTATTTAAAAGATCTGTGGTCAGAAAGATAATCACCTGTAGAACTCTGAAAGTTTTCAATGTCTTGTATTTGACATGTAAATCTTTAATCCATATAGAATTGATTTTTAAGCTTGGTATGAAGTAGGGATCCAATTTCACTGTTTTTTTTTTTTTCCCTTTAAAAGATCATTTTATCGGTCTTCATTGGGAAAAGTGACAGAAAGCCTAAGAAGAAAATCTCTCAATGGATATCCTTCTCACTGGAGACAAAGGGGAGAGGGCCATGTCACCCATTTGAAAGAACACAAATCTAATGTAGTGCCCAGATTTCTCATCAGATTGCAGGAATGGGAAAAGCCTTCAGAGTTATATAATTCATCACTCAGCCTCCAGAGACGCTTCAACTAAATCACTCAGGACAAATTAGTATCTGACTCATTTTAAGACATCTCTGGGAAAAGATTTCTCACTCCAGCCCTTGACTGGTTTTGTTAGAAAGTTTCTCCTCTGCTTCATCATAGAATCATGTTCATTTTCTTTATATTGACCCCTACCGGAAAATAACTTATTGTAATGATAATTTGTACAGATCACAAATGTCTCCAAAGATCATAAATTCAAATTAGTTTAAATTAGCATTGCAGATAAAGGTTTTGAATTCTTGTCCATAAAAACTTTTACTGGCCTATATAAAACATTTGCCTCTCTCTTGGACCATATCAGAGCATTGATGTGGTGATGGCAGGGGTCATTAATAGCATAGAAGATATTGGTGGTTCTTTCTTTTAATTGAAAAATATTGCATTCGTTTGATTTTTTTTTATTGAAGTATAGTCAGTTCACAATCTTATGTCAATTTCTGGTGTACAGCATAATGTTTCAGTCATCCATATACATACATATATTCCTTTTCATATTCTTTTTCATTATAGGTGACTACAAGATACTGAATATAATTCTTGGTGCTATACAGTATAAACTTGTTGTGTATCTATTTTATATATAGTAGTTGGTATCTGCATGTCTCAAACTCCCAATTTATCCCTTCCCACCCCCTTCCACCCCTGGTAACCATGGTTTGTTTTCTATGTGTATGTGCGCATTCATTTGATTTTATTTAAGTCAAACTCTATTTTTGCCCTCCTAGGGGAGGGAGTAAATGTATGAATGGAGTTAGAAACTGTAATTGTTTTAAACAGTAACAACAGCAACAAAAACCAGAAAATGAATTGCAAAATGAACTTAAATCTAATTCTCAGGTTTTTGAACTTCTTTAAATAACGGAAACAAGGAGTGGAAATAATTAAATAGGCTGTGGTTCCATTTCCGCCAATTACATGCTTAAAAGAGAACAGTAAGAAAGCCCTTCTTACAATTCAAACAGAAGATCACACTCTTGGATAGATACCTTATCTAGTAATAAAAGTGATGAGTGGCTTCATATTTGTGAAGAATTAAGATGAAAGTAAGCCCGGAAACCTACCCTAACCTGATCATTCTGAGAAAGGCCATACATTATTTCATTTCTTTCTACTATATCCTGATGCTCTTCCTCCCTGGTGAAATTTTCTTCTTGGTGCCTCTCAGTTTGCTTGCCTTTAACATTCCCACTGCGGATCCTTTGTCATAGGCTGGAGGATACTTTTTTTAAGGGCAGGGTTTGAGTTATGGTTCTCCTATACATCTTTAGTGCTCTCCAGATAGGTACCCAAGAAGTGAGTCATAAAGGCACGTATCAGTTTTAGACGGAAAATGTTGATGATGGCTTTATTGCTTTTATGGCCAATAGGAAACAGTAATGCACATTTAGGGTGGGGAAAGGGGGAAGATATATAAACATTTAATATCTTTTTGGTTAGAAAAATCTCATAGAGTCATGCTGTTAATAGCAGTCTATATGAAGCCTTGATTGAGGCTGGTGCTTAAACCATTCAAACGCTGAAGCAGACTTTAAAACTCGAAAACTGAAGGCTGCATTCTCTGAGGATTAGTAAATGGGCTAGAAATTATATTTCTGTTTTCATTTTGTGTTCAAAGACATGAACTCACAACAGCCCCCCGCCACCCCCTGCCATTAAATTAGAAGCTATACAAGCCTTTTTGGGTTCAGATCAAAGAGCTCTTGGTTTCTTGCTTTGCCTCTGCCCTAATGGGATGCATTTTGAACAAATCTCTCTATTTTTTGGCTGTTTTGGTTACTCTATTAGATGGAAATGACCAACACATTTTACAAGGCTTTTGTTAGAAATAAAAACGCTTCAGTATGATTAACTACTGCATGCCATGTTTATTAGCATGATTCCTCATTTGTCCTGGAAATCATTTAGAAGACATCTGGATTCTGGTCTATCTCCCTGCTTGGTTTAGAACTAAAAAGGGTAAAGCAGAGAATTATAAAAGAGACCGTACAAAAGCATACATTAATGTATATTTTTAAGAGAGAAATGAGAGGAAGGAGTAAAAGCATCTTTCCAAGTTTCAACTTTATATCCTCAGAAAGCAAAAATCAAAGAATTATATTGCAGACTCTCCACATGAAAGTGTCAAAACATCCAAGCCAGTGTGATTCCAAGTGAGAAATGGACAGAGAGGGGCAGGTAAGGAGTCCCTTCCAGGTCCCCCTTTCATACATAAGCACCTCTGGTCCAGGGGGCCTTGCTCTCTTTCAGCTGCCCTGGCAGGCCAGTCTCTCCAGGCTGGTCACCCAGCAGGGCTGGAGGGGCTGTGTTTCCAAAGTGAATCAGCTTAGGGGCAGTTCCCACAGTTCAGTTTGGTTCACGTTTGGTTCCTGGAAACTGTCCAGAAAAGAGAAGGCAACGGATAAGAAGGAAGGGGATGAAGAAGCCAATGGGTGGTGGAGAGTCACTAATTACCATTTTTCTTGTCCTATTCAGTGGCCAATGACTGGTCCTTGTTGGTTGTCCCTTTTACTGAACATTTCTATGTGCTGGGGAAGACACGGTCCTTTAGATCTGCTATCTGCACCTCCAATGGAACACATAGTCAGGGTCCTTTGCAGTGAATCCATATGCTATTCTTATAATTCTCAGAATAGCTTGCCAATTGCTATCATTCTTTTGTTTAAAAAAAATTTTTTTAAATGTGTAGGGGAAGCATTCGTATGGATGATGTGGGAGAGAAGTTTAAATGGGGGCAGGAGTTGTCTTGGATGGTGGGGGAAGTCAGGGAGGAACATAAACATATGAAGCACAGAAACTGTAATGAAGGAAACTCGTGAAGTACTGAGACACTCTGGCAATAAATGCTCATGTATTAAGCAGTATATCACCTAAAACAAAAAGATCATAGTATGAACTGCTGAGATATCTCAAAATTCAGTGTTTTATTTAGTCTTTTAGTTTTCCTTTTTTAAAAAAAAATCTGTTCAGGAGAAACTACAAACATAATTTTACCTGTCTCAGAAATTTTTTATTTGGTTTCTAGGTGCAACAAAGATTTGAGCTTCTAAGTTTTACATTGAATGTTGAGGACATAAGGAGGCCTTAAGGGGTAGAAGCGTTATTGCCTTTGAGAAAAAAAAAAATGACTTTGTGACAACTAAGGTTGAGTTGAAAATAGCATTACACATTCTGTGTGCATGGGACACAATGACATCTGAAGGTGGCTGATAGAACAAAGCCTAGTCTAAAAGTATGCTTTTGTGTCTTTTTTTTAAATGGAAGTATAGTTGATTTACAATGTTGTGTTAATTGCTAGTGTACAGCATAGTGATTCATTTATATATGCATATATTTCTTTTCATATCCTTTTTCATTATTTTTCATATCCTTTTTCATTATAAGCCATTACGAGGTACTGAATATAGTTCCCTGTGCTATACAGTAGGACCTTGTTATTTACCTATTTTACTTATAGTAGTTAGTATTTGCTGTTGTTTATCTATTTTACTTACAGTAGTTAGTATCTGCAAATCCTGAACTCTCAATTTATCCCTCCGCCACCCCTCTTTCCCCTCTAGTAACCATAAATTTGCTTTCTATGTCTATGAGTCTGTCTCTGTTATGTAAATAAGTTTGTGTCCCTTTTTGTTGTTGTTTGGGGTTTTTTGTTTTGTTTTGTTTTGTTTTGTTTTTAGATTCCACATGTAAATGAGTGATATCATGTGGTATTTTTCTTTCTCTTGCTGGCTTACTTCATGAAAGAATGCTTTTTTGACTAGGTGCGTGCAGCATGAATGTTGGCCCAGGCCATTTATGAAGCCTTCCCTACTTCCCTGGCCCAAATCTCTCCTTCCTCTGAGATCCCATAGCTTCTTCTTATCATCTCCCAGGTCACCTATCATCTGCCCTGAACAACCCCAACTAAGTGTCTTGAGAAATTATTTTAGGTTAAGTTCCTTAGGAGAAGAGTCAAAGATGGAGCTCCACGTGCATGATTATCCCAGGCGTTCTCTCAGGAGGCGTCTGTAGGGTGGCGAGGGCAGGATAGGGGAAGGGAAGGATGTGGCTTCCCTCAGACCCTCTCAAGCTTTGGAGAATAGTCGTACTGCAGAGTCTGTCCTGACTGGAGACAAGAGAGCAAGACTTTTGCACCCTTCCCCTGGGTTCCTGACCTTGGATGAGGGCATCCTAACCTTGGGCACAGTGGCTCCCATTGCCCAAGGGCGATCTTCTGGACAAAGTTGCAGAGGTGAGCCTTCAGCCAAAACCCAGACAGAAGCTAGGGGAACGAGCACACCAACCGGCAGGTAAAAAGGATTCCAGGGAGTCTGGGTGAGGGCTCAATATCTATTTCTTGTAACTGACTACACTTCAATTTTAAAAAAATGGTATGGGAATCAGCGTCATGCTTCCAGAATGTAGGGAGCGTCCTGGAGCAGAATTAACTGAAATACAGGCAGACCTGGGTCTAGGGTGAGGACTCACTGGCAGGAACCAGTGGGGACTAATCAAAGTCTAAGACCAGATGATAGCAGTAAGGAAGCACAACAACAGCTAATAGTGATACAGTGTTCACTGCGTGCTAGGTCCTGTTCTAGGCCCTTTACTTAAATAAACACACGTATTCCTCACAATAACCCAGTGAGGTAGGTGCTTATCTTACTCCCAGTTTAGAGATGAGAACATTAATTTACAGATGAGGAAGTAGCCACTCATGAGAGGTTACAGAACTTCACTAAGGTTACAAAACAAACAGGTGACTGAGCTGTTTTGAATCCGGTTGGTTTCTACTCAGAATCTTTGTGCTCTGTGATGACCTGTCTGTATCACTGCTGCCTCCTTCATCCAGAATTTAGCTCCCACTACCAGCAAAATGGTGACAGTGTGTATTAGTTTCCTATGGCTCCTTAACAAATGACCACAAGCATAGTGGCTTAAAACAACACGCATTTATGATTTTACAGTTTGGGAGATCAGAGTCTGAAATGGGTTTCATTGGGCTAAAATCAAGATGCCATCTTGGCAGGGTTCCTTCTGGAGGCTCTAGGGGTGAGGATGCTTCCTTGCCTTCTCCAGCTTCTAGAAGCCTCCTACATTCCCTGGTTCATGGCCCTTCCTATTTCTTCAAAGCTATCAGAGGAGCATCCACAAGTCTCTGTCTCACTCTGAATCTCCAGCCTCCCTCTTTCAATTATGAGAATCCTTGGTGATTATGTTGGGCCACCCAGATAATCCAGGATAATCTTCCCATCTCAAGATCTTTAATTTAATCATATCCACAAAGTCCCTTTTGCTAAGGTCCCATATTCATAGGTTCTGGGGATTAGGAAGTGGACTTCTTTGGGGGCCATTATTCTGCCCACTATGGGGTGGTGAGGAGCTGTCTCAGATTTAGTTCCGGCCACCTCACCCAGCAGAAGGAAGATTTAATATATTTTAATTTTAACTGTGGAAGAATAAAGTCACATTTCTTTCAGATCTAAACTAAGATTCATACTATCTGTGGCTTGTATACACATCTTATAAGCCACAATTATTCATTCATTCATTTAACAAATATTTATTTACCACCTGCCATGCACTGTTAGAGAGACAATCTTCTATTATGTTATAGCCATTTTACATTTCGACATCAACTTGTTGGTGGTCTAAGCTACTCCAAACAATACAACTAAGTTTGAAAATGCAGCTTTAAATGTGAGCACTAGAGGGTAGGTTCCTCAAAGTCTAGCGGATTCTTTGCTATTTGGGTTAGATCATCTGTAATATTTTTGAGCTGTGATAAAATACACACAACATAAAATTTGCCATCATAACAATTTTTAAGTATGCACACAGTTCAGTAGTGTTGAGTATATTCACATTGCTGTGAAAGAGATCTCCAGAACTTTTTCATCTTGCAGAACTGAAATTCTATACCCATTCAACAACAGCTCTCCATTTCCCCCTCCCCACCAGCAACCCCCAGTCTATATTCTGAATCTATGATCAGACGACTCTGGATACCTCATGTAAGTGGAATACAGAATTTATCTTTTTGTGACTGGCTTATTTCACTTCATGTAATGTCTCCCACGTTTATCCATGTTGTATCATGTGTCAGAATTTCCCCTCCTTGAATAATATTCCATTGTATGTGTATATACTGTATTTTGTTTATCCATTCATCTGTCAGTGCACATTTGAGTTGCTTATCTGTAATTCTTTCAGGGTCTAAGAGCCATCTTTACAAGAGGAGGACCCCACAGATAACATTTTAGTTTGGCTTTTTTTTTTTTTTTCACCTCCTACAGACTCTTGCCACCAACTGCATTCTTTTTTTTCCCCCTCATCTGTGTTTTTAAAAAATTTTTATATAATTTTTAAAGGTTACTTTCCATTTGTAGTTATTACAAATTATTAGCTATATTCCACATTTTGTACAATACATCCTTGATCCTGTTTTACACCCAGTAGTTTGTACCTCCCACTCTCCCACCCCTACCAACTGCATTTTAATCCCGAATGACAAATTCAGGCATTCGGGAATCAAAGTACATACAGATGCAAAATAAGGTTTAAAAAAGTACTTGAATATTCACTAGTACATTTCTCCCTATATTTTGGTGTTCCGTGTATAAAAAAACAAATATACAAAAAACACTTGATCACGGTGAAAAAGAATATAAAAATGAATATGTGTATATTCATGTATGACTGAAGAATTGTGCTGTACACAGAAATTGACACAACATTGGAAACTGACTATAATTCAATAAAAAAAAGTCATTTAAAAAAAACACTTGAAAATCTGAGTAATGGAGGGCATTACTATAGGATGTAAAGCCTGAACTTGACATCAAAACACCCAAAATTATATTCATTACTCTGAAAATGTTTTATTTGCCTCATACTGAAGAACAGAATAGAATTTTATAGCTCTTTTTTCATTACACAGAGCTTTTTGGCCTATTATCTAAAATAGAAGACCTATAATTTATACCTCCTATCTTTAAAAAGAGAGATGTTTTTCAACTTTATATTAAAACAGGAAAAAATGTTTCAAAAGCCAGTTTAAGTCGGAAATTAGAGTTGTTTCATCAACTTAACAGTTAATAAAGCTTGGCTTTTTCATTTTTATAAAAGAACTCTGGCAACTTTACTTTTGGTATCCACCCTTCAGAAACATTGGCAAATGTATACAAGGTTGTATGAACAAAGATATTCATTGGATTATTGTTTGTGTAAAGAGAGCAGAAATGTCCTAAACACCCAGAATAGGGGAATGTTTACATAAATCATGGTACATCAATACTACAGAGTGATGTGGATCCATTTAAAAGAATATAGCAGATCACAATATCTTCACCTGGAAAGAGCTCCAAACATATTGTTAAGTTAAATAAAAGCAAGCCACAGTTTAATATATAGAGTACTCATTTATCCAAACTATATTTTTTGAGACCCAATGGCCTAATAGCTAGTTGTGAGTATTTAATGATATAACTCATGCAAAACTTAATTAGAAATCATGTAAAACTTCCTTAGAACACTAGCACATATATTAAGTGCTCCAAAATGTTAGTAATTTTACTAGAAAATATTCTGCTTATATAAGCAGAATAACACAAGAAGCAGAATAACCTCCAAGAATGTCTCTAAGACATAATTCTTCCACTTCCTTAAACACGGCCAGCCCCTGGTGAGATTGTGGGCTTGCTCTTCATCATTCCCTTACCCGCCTTGCAGACCTGCTTCTCTTCAGACAGCGTCCTTGGCTCTGGTACGTCCATCCCTTCGTGTCCCATCACCCCCTCTATTCAGGATGCATCACGTGGTCCTCCTGCAGACCTACCATCTTCAGGCAGAAGATAACATCTACCTGTTCTGTGTCCCATGTGCATAAGGTTCTGACTGAGTTATTAACTAATCTGAAAGAATTGGTTTATAGTGTATCTACCAGTTATTTGCTAAGAATCCTCATTATTTCCATAAGGATGTCTCCATTTAGCAGTATTTTTACCGAGTCCAAACTCGTTCTGTTCGCCACACAACAGGCCAGTAAATCAGGAGACGAGGTGTTGGGGTAAAGAATAGCAACTTTATTCGGAAAGCCAGCAGACCGAGAGAATGGCAGACTAGTGTCTTGGAGAACCATCCTACTCCAGTGAGAATACAGGCTGCTTTTAAAAACAAACAAACAAACCCAAACAAAATAGGGGACGGGGTGTGGTTGGTTGTTGCAAACTTCTTGTTGCAGGAATTCTTTGTTCTTGCAGCTGACCATGTGGGTCAGGCCATGGTGTCCCTGTAAACCTCCAACAAAACAAGTTACTCTCTATTTTGCAACTCGCCATCTGTACATAAGTGCAGAAGAGCTAACATCCTTAAAGGTCAGAGCCCCAAAAATAGGCTCTCCTGTATATTTCAGGCTAAAGGCAACATTGTCTTACAAAAGGTGCAGAGCTAGCAAGACTGAGCCTAGAAAACAAGGCACAGTGGTCAAAACTAAAGGAAGAGATCCAATATAGAGTCAGATTTGTTCTCCTCTGTTACCGTATGTTTTGAAACACTCTACTTGTCTGGCATCACTGCCAGATCTCTACCACTCCGGCTCTTCAGAGCGCCTGGAGGATGGGGTTTGTCCTCTTGGTTCTGCAGTCCTGTGACCTGGCTTGGAAACCCAAATCCAACACTTATCCTTAGCTCTGTGGTCTAGCACAAACTTCCCCTAATTAAAATTTCTTCATCTGTGATTGAGGATAATATGTACTCTCTAAAAGTCATTGGAAGGATTATTTTAAAAATAGATGTAAAACACTTAACATAGTATGGGGCATATAGGATACACATAATAAGTGAGTGGACATCTGGACAGTCAGTTTCATGTGTCTGGGTCACTCTCTCATTAATTATGTATGTTGATTTCTTCTCATTCTAGCTGTAAGCTCCTTGATGATAGGATCCTGCCTTCTACTTAAATTTTTTCCCCCACACCTAAGATGGCTTGATTCCCAGATTTTTCAAGGTATCTTTCCTGTCCTCTTTGAAAGACCATGCTCTGGACCATGCATTCATTTTCTGGATTAGAAAGTATGGCCAGCAGATTAACACAGAAGTTAAGACTATGCTCCCTGGAGTCCAACAGACATAATTCTGCCCCATACTCATTGTGTGGTCCTAGGCAAATTACTTTATCCCCGTAAGCCCCAATTCCCTAGGATGGGTATGTGACTAATAGAAATTCCTACTTTATGGGTCGAAGTGAGAATTAAGTAAGATGGTGTGTATAGAAAATGTAGCAGAGTGCCTAGCATGTAATCAGTGCTGATAACTGTTAACTGGTATCATTATCTTCATCCTCTTCCTCCTCACCAAAATGCTAGAAAACTTAGTCCTAATGCTGAGCATATCCTTCTCATTCCTTCGTTTGGACAATTGCTTAAGGAGCATCAACTATACCAGGAAATGCGGTGGGCACTGTAGGATATAAAGATGAACAAGTGTGCTTCTGAAAGTATATTGCTCAGTGATGAAGGAGACAAACATGTAGACAGCGTGGTGAGTTAAGTGATAGGGATGCTGGTGGCAGGAAGGAGGATAGAAGGGGGATTGTCTGGATGACTTGGATGGGCATAGATGTGCAACCTGGAAAGGCTGGCCCATCATTTCCATTTCCTCCCAGATCATGAAAGTGCACTTTGTCCAGGGCTGGGGAAAACACCGCCTCCACTGCCTGACTCTTAGCAGAGGCTGCCTAGGAAGGCTTTCAGGGCAAGTGGGAGGGAAATGTGACATCATGACACAGGAAGACACACTCTGGAGCAGGTGGAGCTCCATGGTTACCCCCAGACCCTGATGCTGGCAGTGGCTGCTTTGCCTGGAATTGGGGCAGGCTCTCACTCATTCATTCATTCATTCCAACTGTCTCTGAAACTCTTTGAGGTCAATCTCTCATTAGCGTGAGTGGTTGGGCTCCTACGTAAACACGTGATGCGTAGCATGTTCCGTGTTCACAAACACTCAAAATCTTCTGTCAACTATTTACTTTTTAAAGGTTTGTATGTCTTTCATGTTTACAAACTTTGATGCTATATAAAGACTTTCGTGTATAGTGAAGAAAGCATGTGATTTGAGTCATAAAATGAGATTTTCATCACACTTCTGCTTTGGCTGTCACTTTACCTTTCTGGACCACGCTTTTCTCATCTGTAAAATGGGAGGGATATCCCTGATGTTATCGTTGCTGTTCCTAAAAAGAGTACCTTTTACATTTGTAACTGTTTCTTTCCTTAAAGAATAGAAAGATGGGTGGAAAAATCTGTGGAGAAAAGGTCTTGATATGCCAGCTTCTGGTTAATATCCATGTTTAAGTCACACTAAAAACATCTTGTACAAATGGAGATGCTCTAGAATGTTCAAAAGGGGTGCTGTGCCCTAAGGTATCAAACTGCAGTGACAGTTTCACCAGTCATAGGCATTGTATAGAGGCCTCGTCATTTTTAGCACTTTATTACAAATGTTAAATGAGAACAGTGATTAAAGAGATTTTTAATGTGGTTTTTACTAAAGCAGAAGGCAGCTGGCCTCTTGACCAGAGAGGAGAATGTGATGGATGATGCCTGTGATCTTTGAAGAAACATATACAGAGGGATAAGAAGGAAAAAGAGGAAGGAACAACAATATTAAGGAAAGAAACAGCAGTTAATAAGGAGCCAGGGCAAGAAATAGATTCCAAGTCCAGTTCCCTGTCTGTGTCCAGGGAAACGGATCTAAATACCATCAGAAATGCACTGTATTAAGGTCTATTGATATTTGGGTCTTGCCAGAGCAGAAAATGCTATAAAATTTCAATCTTGAGATCTTTATTTTTGAGCAAGGGGAGGGGGGCTCAAATTATTATACATTTTTATAATATTACAATTAAATTTAACCATGAGATGAAACTTGCAGTTGGAAAATAAGAGTGAGAATCAGATCATTCTGGATTTAATTCCTCTACAGCACTCACAGAGAGACCAACCCTTCCCCAAGCTGCTTCCAGCCAGTAGCTGAGTGTTAACCAAGTCCAAGCTCCTACTGACCACAGGCCAATAAATTGAGAAACAAGTTGTTGAGGCAAAGAATAGCAACTTTATTCAGAAAGCCAACAGACCAAGAAGACTGGTGTCCCATCTTAGCTGAGTTAGAATTCAGATTTCTTTTATACTAAAAGGGGAAGGGGGGGGTTGGTTGTTGCAAAGTTCTTGTTGCTGGAATCCTTTGTTCTGCAGCTGTGAATAGGCCGGTTCCTGTAAACCTGCAACAAGACATGTTACCTTCTGTTCTGCAACTTTTTAACTCCATATGAATGGAAAAGTATTATACCTTTAAAGGTCAGAGCCTTGAGAATGGGTTATCCTCTATATTTCAGCCTATAGGCAATATTTTTGACTTGTAGGAAAAGCACTAGAATACAAAGGTTAAAGTAAAAGAAACAGGTCCAATATAGAGTCAGATTTGTTCTTCCCTATTACATGAGCACAGTGACGTACAAAAGCCCTGGTGATTCCTGCCTAACACAGGGTTTGTCTAGTGGGAAAGTTTGGTTCTAGATTTTCCCCCGTAAGCCTGGCTGAGATTCTCTCAAAGCTGTGCTACAGTCTGAGTCTCTTCCTGCTTAAGCCTCCTTCCTTATCCCCTCCTTTCACTGTGCCAGACCTTTCACAGCATCATGATCTGAAGGCTTTCCCTGTTATGCCTGCTTCCTTTCCTCTTCATCGTCTATAGAAATTTCCCCCAATAAATCTTTCGTACTTTTAAATCCACCTTGACATCTGTTTCTTGGCAGACTTGAACTGACACAGATGATCCTCAAAGGTTTTTTGTGAAGATTAAATGAGATAATTCACATAAGGTACTTGGCATGGCATTGGATTCACAGCAACAGCTCACTGAAAACTGATTGTTGAAATTTTGAGAAAGAAGAATAAAAGTTGGAGGAATTACACCTACTTGATGTTTTTTAGTGAAGTATAGTTGATTTACAATGTTGTGTTAGTTTCAGGTATACAGCAAAGTGATTCAATTATATGTATGTATATGTATATATATTCTTTTTCAGATTCTTTTCCATTATAGGTTGTTACATGGTATTAAATATAGTTCCCTATGCTATACAGTAGGACCTTGTTGTTTATCTATTTTATATATAGTAGTGTATATAAGTTAATCCCAAACTCCTAATTTATTCCTCTCCCCCCTCCTCTTTTCCCCTCTGGTAACCATAGTTTGTTTTGTATGTCTGTGAGTCTATTTCCAGTTTGTAAGTAAGTTCATTTGTATCCTTTTTTTTTAAGATTCCATATAAAAGTGGTATCATATGATATTTGTCTTTCTCTGTCTGACTTCACTTAATATGATAATCTCTAGGTCCATCCATGTTGCTGCAAATGGCATTATTTTATTCCTTTTTATGGCTGAGTAATATTCCTCTGTGTGTGTCAGTGTGTGTGTGTGTGTGTGTGTGTGTGTATCACATCTTCTTTATCCATTCATCTGTCAGTGGACATTTAGGTTGCTTCCGTGTCTTGGCTATTGTAAATAGTGCTGCTATGAATATTGGGGATGAATGTATGTTTTTGAATTATAGTTTTATCTGGATATATGCCCAGAAGTGAGATTTGCTGGATCATATGGTAACTCTATTTTTAGTTTTTTAAGGCACCTCCATACTGTTCTCAATAGTAGCTGCACCAAACTACATTCCTACCAACAGTGTAAGAGGGTTCCTTTTTCTCCACATCCTCTCCAACATTTATTATTTGCGGAATTTTTAATAATGTCCATTCTGAGTGATGTCAGGTGATACCTTATTGTAGTTTGATTTTTATTTCTCTAACACTTAGTGATGCTGAGCATCTTTTCATGTGCCTGTTGGCCATCTGTATGTCTTCTTTGGAGTAAGTCTAAACCTAAATGGTATTTAGGTCTTCATACCTACTCAATTTTAAGACTTACCATAAGGTTACAGATATCAAGACAGTGGAGGTACTGCTGAAGGGATACAGACACATAGGTCATTGGAACAGAACAGAGAACCCAGAAATAGACCCACACAAATATAACCAATTGATTTTTTTTCCTTTTTTTTCATATATATATATATATATATACATATATATATATATACATATATGTATATATAATTGAAGTATAGGCAGCTTACAATGTTGTGTCTATTTCAAATGTACAGCACAATGCTTCAGTCATACATGAACATACATATATTCATTTTTATATTCTTTTTCACCATAAGTTACTACAAGATATTGAATATAGTTCCCTGTACTATACAGTATGAACCTGTTGTTTATTTTATATATATTAGTATCTGCAAATCTCAAACTCCCAGTTTATCCTCTCCCACCCCTCTCCCCCTTCTGGTAACCATAAGTTTGTTCTCTATGTCTGTGAGTCTGTTTCTGTTTTGCAAATAAGTTCATTTGTCTTTTTTTTAGATTTGACATATAAGTGATATCATATGGTATTTTTCTTTCTCTTTCTTAGCCAACTGATTTCTAACAAAGGTGCAAAAGCACTTCAATGGAGAAAGGATTGTCTTTTTAACAAATTGTGTTGGAACAACTGGACACCCATAGGCAAAAAAAAAAAAAAAAAAAAAAAAAAGGAAAGAAACTTGAACTAATTTCACACCTTATACAGAACCTAATTCAAAAGGGATCATAGAGCTGAAGCTGTAAACTTTTAGAAAAAAACACAGGGGAAAATATTTATAACTTAGAGTTAGTTCTTGGGCATGACACAAAAGCATGATCCATGAAAGAATACAATCACAAGTTAGCTTTCATCAAAATTAAGAACTTTCTGTCTATGAAATATACTGTTAAGAGAATGAAAAGAGGAGCTAAAAATGAGAGAAAATATTGACAAATTAAATATTCTACAAATAACTTATCTCCAGAATATGTAAGAATCCTCAAAATTCAACAGTAAGAAACAAACCAACCAATTAAAACACAGGCCAAAGATGAACAGACACTTCACCAGAGAGGATACAAGGATGGAAAAGAAGCATAAGAAAAGATGTTCAACATCAATAACCATCAGGAGAATGCAAGTTGAGGTCACAGTGCATTATCACTACATGCCCAGTAGAATGGTTAAAATAAAAAGTACTGACAGTACCAAGTGATGATAAGGATGCAGAGCAACTGGAACTCTCATTCATAGTCGACAGGAATGCAGAATAGTCCCAGCCACTCTGGGAATTTCCTGTAAATCTAAATATAGACTTACCAAATGACCCAGAAATCTCACTCCTGGGCACTTACCTTAGAAAAATGAAAATTTGTGTTCATACAAAAATCTATTCACAATATTTAGATAAGCTCTATTCTTAATTACCAAAACCTGGAAACAACCCAAATGTCTTTTAACAAATGATGCCCAAACTGTGGTATATGTGTGCAATGGAAAACTTGTCAGCCATAAAAAGGAGCCAACTATTAATATGTGACTTGGATGAATCTCAGAGGCATTATGTGAGTGAAAGAAAATCTCAGGATGTTAGGTACCATATGATTCCATTCATATAACAGTCTAAAAGACAAAACTACAGTGATACAGAACTGACCAGTGTCCAGGGGATGGGGTCAGGGATGGTGTGACTGCAAAGGGGCAGCAGGAAGGAGTTTGCTGAAGTGATAGATTTGTTCTGTATCCTGACTGTGCTGGTGGTGGTTACGTGAATCCCTGCATATATCTAAAATGCACAGCCCTATACACACACATGCTGATTTCACTACATGATCATTTTTAAAATAAAATTAATTTAAAAATTAGTCATTAACAAAATTATGTTGATATCATTGTCTGTTTTACATATATATATAATAGTTGCCATTGATTGTTGTCTAATTGTTTATAAGTGTTCACAGTTTTCACTTCCTGCCCTCTGCTAAGCCTCCCACCAGGCTCATGCCAATTCCTTTCTGTGTCCTAAAACCTCATTCAATCCCATGGTCTGACTAGGAAGATTTTGTTCAGGATTGGTTCAGCTAAGGATAGCTGTAAAATTCTGTGAAGACTGCACAGTCAATTTACTTGAACTGAGTCATGATGACAGGGATATGCTGACAACGCTGATTATGACAACGGCGCTCTGAAGCCCTGGAGCATTTTCTCAATGGTCTGTAAGTGTAGGAAGAGCCTAACAGATATTAACATTAACTCTTCCCATTGGCATGGAAGTCAGCAAGTCATGGCTCAGAGTGCGGTGAGGACTTCCTGGGGGAATCCCCAGAGTTGACACATCAGTGTGTCTTTAAAGAACTGAAATACTCTTTTGGCTTCCTGAAAAAACCCTCAGTGGGTTTGCACGGAGAGTGGAAGCCACTGAAACAGCTGTTGAGGCCTGATTCATCTCCTTCTTGCTTACCACTTTCTAATCAAGCCCTGACTCTTCGTCAGTGGCTGATCCTGCTTCTGATAATTGGGCACTGTTGTCACCAGGTGGCTCCGGATGGCAGATGGTCAGCCCTAGCCCAGTGGTGGAACATGAAGGCTGGCATGGAGGTTCGCAGGATGCCAGTCGTATATGGAAAGTGTAGCCAGTGGACCGCTTCCCCCTTGGGATTGTCAGTTTTTCTCCAAAGCCCACCCACCTCACCTACCACTCACTCTGAGTTCAGAGGTCCTGGGTCAGGCTGATGATGCCCTGGGGGAACGCAGAATTCCAAAAACCTTATTTATGCATTCATTGGAAACTCATCCACAGTTTTGAAGGAAAGTTCACTGAGGGTAGAAATGCAAATTTTGTGTGTACAGAGAACACTGTGGGTGTCCCCTTAGATGGTCCCATACTGTACGGTAGATGCTGAGTGCTTTCTCAGTGTTTTTTTCCAAAAGAGAAGTGTTCGACCACACTGCTATCAAAGTAATAAAAATTAACAACGCTGAATTATTATCTCTTTTATTTGTCAAATTGGCAAGAAATAAGAAATTACCTTAGCCACACCTTCACTCTGCAAGTTCACGGCTCTACTGGTCTGGTTCTCAGGTCCAGCCAGTGCCCTCTTTCTCCACACACAGCCTCATATTTTAATTTACTATTATTTATTTACTATTACTTAATGAAGTTTACTGCTTTCCTATTATAAAAGTAATATGTGCTCTAAGATATCTTTCCATTTCTTTGTATCATCTTGAATTTCCTTCACCAATGTTTTACAGTTTTCAGAGCATAGGTAACCACCTTGGCCAAGTTTATTTCTAGATATTTTGTTGTTTTTGATGCAATGGAAATGCTTATATGCCAGTTATAAAATTCTGGTTTTTGAAGTGAAAAAAAAAAGTGAATGAAGGGCCACAAATGGCAAAATAACCTTCTTTATTATGGGTGAGTTGTATTCCATTACATGTGTACGCTGCATCTGCTTTATCCACTCATCTATTGATGTGCACTTAGGATGCTTCCATATCTTGGCAGTTATAAGTAATGTTGCTGTTAATAGCAGGGTGTATGTATCTTTTTGAATTAATTCTTATTTTGTGGTTGGCATTCTTCCTTTGACTAAGTATGTAAGTTTAAAAAGCTAAAGCTCTAAACATTCTTAGAAACAATGAACAGTCCATATATGTGAATTTAAAAAATACATGCAGTATATTATGTATATGTATTTATATGCAATAGATTCTGTATGTGCTGTCAAATTCTAACAATTCTACGTAATAAAACTGAAAAAGAAAAAAAGAAAAAAGAAAGAAAAAGTAGTATGTGCTTAGTATAGAAACTGAGTGAAATACAAAACAAACAAACAAAAAAACAAACCCAAAAATGCAAGCAAGCAAAACCAATTACCTGTAGTCTCAATACCCATCAATAATCACTGTTGAAAGGTTGGTGACATACCTCACAACTGTTTTTTGTAAACTGCGTGTGTTCCTATTTTTAAATAGAGTTAGGATGACATTACATACAGTTTTCTGTAGCTTACTTTTATTCTCACATTAATATCCTATCCAGCAGAGCCTTGATCCTACACATTCATGTCATTTAAGCAGGGCAGTTGGCAGTTGAAAAGTTCCTGTCCCAAATCATAGTCGCAGTGCCTCAAAATACTCTCATCACCTATGGCAGCCCCACTGCCAGGTTAATTTCCTTACTCTGTTAAGACTCTGGTGCTCCCTCTTTCTGGCCCCTTCCTTAGAGAGAAACAATGTTTATGTGGGGTTTTTACTTTCAGTTAGAAGCTTTATGGCTGACAAACCTCAACTTACCTTAAAGGGCCTCCTGGGATGCAATTCTGTGTTTCTTGGAGAGTTTAGAATGTGTCCATGCAACACCCTGGCATCCTTCCAGCTGCTTCCCAACACAGAGAGGAGATACTCATCTGGGTCTAGTGTTACCAACCTTATTAATGCCTAATTTCTTCTCTGAAATAACACCACCTGCCACAGTTAGAGTTTTGTTTTCCAAAGCCCACCTCAGTGTTTCCTGGAATACCCAAGAAAAACAAATGCCCATTTGCTACACTCTTTCAAATCTGCTTCAGGCAAAATAATGACAACAGAGAATTCCAGCTGCTCCACTGAGTCTCAGAAATGATACAAACTTTTTGAATCTCATTCTTACCCCTGTGTCAAAATTAAGAAAGAAGAAAATTATAAAACTTCACTGCACATCGAAAGATAATGCAGAAAAATGCAAAGTCGTGAATTTACAAACAAGGATTTTAAAGGACCTTCAAGACCTAAACCAAGCACTCACCTTCAGGGAAGTCTTCCTGGAAGAGGTGCTATCTGAGTCGAAGAGTAAAGGATGAGTAGGAGTTACTCAGAGTGGGGTGGGGGCAAAGAGTGAGATCTTCTGGGCAAGGAGTGTGGCGTGAGCAAAGGCACATAAGCAGGAAGTGTGGAGGTGAATCTGTTCAGTGTTCTACTGTCAAGGAATAAAGTTACAAGGTGGTGTGCGGGGCAGAGGGAGATTGGCCAGAAGTGAGACTGGAAAGCTAGGGAGGGAACAAATACCTGAGAAGAAACCCAAACCAGTCTAGGCTGAACACAAAATGTTATATTCTGGTAGGCTTTATTGATTTAGTGACTGTTTCTACCTGGCACAATTTTGTATATTAAAACCCCTATATATAAGTTGAAATATAAACAATTTTTTAAAGCAATTTTTACTCCTGAAATTTCTCCTCAATAAGAACCTATCTTCAAATATTTTCTATCCCTTCTTGATACAGAGTTTTGTGTAAGTTTAGGTCATTTGTAACTTACATTCTACCAGTAGGAAATAAACTTACCTTTGAATTATGGTACACATGTACATATATATACAAGCATGTGTGTGCATGTGTGTGTGTGAGGTGGCATAGTAGATATGCTTTGTACTTCATTTTCTAAATACCTTTTCATAGCTCTGTGGCTGGGGGCATGCTGTTCCCAAGCCTAAGTGCCTTTCCCACCTGAGAAATTATGACATATTCTTCAAGCCCAGTGCCTCCTCCGTGAAGCAGTGTTCATTGCTCTATCTGTGGTCCCAGATCATTTTCCATCACTTTTGCAGCACTTAAGTGGAATTACAAGCTAACTTTAAAATTAGGACTCTTGTTTTCGAGCCATATCTGAATACAACAATATATAAATGAATATGAGCAGAGTTGCTTTGGTTGAAGTACAGGGTTGGTTTGTAGGACATGACGCTCTGAGTGATAGAGGGTGAAAACCACAGCCACGCAGCACGATTAGATTCTGAAGGACTGACACGTGACTGCAGAGAATGTAGCTGCTTCTCACCAGAAGGTCAGGCATTCATCATTTCAACAAATTTTGTCACAGTTCAGTCAGTTTCCCCTTGTGCACGCTGAAGTTGAACACATTCTCCCTGTTATTTTACTCTAAAATGGGAAAGAGAGGGGGACACCCTGCATGTTGACAGACTACCACCCTCAGTAGCCTTTGTTAATTTCTGAGAGTCTCCCCTGGATTTACTAAAGAGCAGCAGAGACCAGATTCATCTCAGGCAATATTGACTGTGATCCTAAAATTTCCCTGTTTCTTCAGTCATTCTTTGCCTTCCAGAGGAAAGGAGTGCTTAGCAAGAAGGCAGAGTGGAGGAGCAGGAAGGCTAAGGGCGAGGATCTGAAGCCAGTCAGCGATACCATGGTCCTATGTCTCATCCCCTCTGACTCCTTAACAAGGTTCCATTGTTTAGTGTGACCTTGGTGGCTTTCTGCCCTATGGCCATATGAGCAGCATCTCAACATGATAATGTTACAGATTAAATTTAAAAAACACTTATTTTGCTATTATGTTTTGGGTTTGGACTTTAATATCTATGAATTCCTGGAGAAGGAAGACTAAGTGACCTCTAAAGCTCCTGTGGTCACAGTCCCCTACTCCACACCTGCAGGTGTAACAAGGTAACCCTGTATAAGACTGAGCACCTGTATCTTAGGTTCTAGCCCAACACCAGGCTGTGCTCTTTCTGCTGCTCTGTTGGCAGCTACCGGGGCTGGAATAGTGGCCATTCCAGCATCATTCCGGAAGACAACAGCCTTACCTCCTTCAACTGGGCAAGGTCAAATCCTTCTCGGATACAGCCTATCTGGTTTTTGTCAGGATTGGACATTTTTATCTTCTATATTCTTATCTTTCATACTTTCTATCTCTGCTGAGTGCTGTGTTCCAGGTAATTTGATCTTATCAGCCTTCCAACTCTTTACTTCCTCCTTCAGGGACAACTGGGTCTAGTCTTATCTAGTCTATTAAAGCATTTACCATTGGATTCTCCCCTAAACAATAATAAATAGCTACTATCTACTCTAACAAAGACAAAGTGTAGAGAAGTCTCTACTAAACACTTATCATTTCAAAACAGAAAAAAAGAAGTTTCAGGTGACAACCTTTATAACAATCAAATGAAATAGTATTAAAACAGCCGTGCACTAGTCTCTTCTTCTTTTTTTTTTTAGGAGACTAGTTAATATTGGCAAGGATGTATGGGAATCAATATTTTCACATATTGCAGGCATCACTATAAATTAGTATAACAGTATTAAGAAGCAATTAAAAAAAATAAGCATCAAAAAACTACCCACCAGTTTAAGTTCATGAAACATATGGACCATAGGTAATACTTTGGAAATAGCATTGAGTTTGAGAACAAAATATAAACTGTAAGTGCAGAATAAATTTTTACTATGGAACATAAACTGGAACAAAATGTGAAGAGCATTTGGCTTGGGGTGGTGCAACTCTGGGGAATATTTTTTCTTTCTGCTTTTCTTTTTTATATATTTTCTTATACTATTCTTTCTTTGTTGAGGTAAAAGTCCCATAGCTTAGAATTAACCATTTTTAAGTTCAGTGGCCTTAAATAGATTTACAATGTTGTACAACCATCACTTCTATGCAGTTCCAGAACATTTTATCATCCTCAGAGGAAACCCTGTACCCAGGAAGCAGCCTCCTCACACTTCTCCCTCCTTCCCAGTCCCTGGAAACTATTAATCCTCTTTGTATCTCTATGTATTTACCTTTCTGGGTATTTCATGTAAATGAAATAATATACTATGAGACTTTTTGTGCCTGGATTTTCACTCAGTATAAAGTTTTCAAGATTTATTGATGTCATAATATATGTCAGTACCTCATTCCTTTTCATGGATGAATAATATTCCACTGTGTGGATATACCACATTTGGTATATCCATTCATCCATCAATGGACATTTGGGTTGTTTCCACCTTTTGACTATGGTGACTAGTGCTGTTTTAAACATTTGTGTACAAGTTTTTATTTGAATACCTGTTTTTAATTCTTTAGGAAATATACCTAGGAGTGTTTTTAGAGAACTGGAATGAGTTACTTAGTGAAGGCATATTTTATTCATTTTTCTCTCTAAATTTGTAGGCAGCATCTCAGATGATGGAATACATGAAAGAAGAACCAGTAGTAGGTTTTCCCACTCCTGCAGGTAAGTGTGTGAGCCCTGGTTGGCTGCCACAGTGGTCCTAAGGAGTTAGTGCTGTGGTCTAGTGCTACTCGAAATGCGAGCTGGGAGCCAGGTGCTGGTGTGTGAACAATGTAGTACCAGTCAGAGACTTACATGTTGAGCAGTGTTGCTTAGCATTGGTAATGTGCTAAACACGGATAAGAATCTGGGGAGCTTTTGTAATGAGACTAATGGACATCCAAGAATCTTTGAATAGAGGTTGGGGAAAGATGGGTCTTTTAGGAATTTAGGTATCTAGGAGATTTCTCTTAACGTCGTATGGCAGCCTTAGGCTATATGTGGAGGTGAGGAAGGATGGGAAGAGTTTACACTGCCCTCTCTCCTGGCAGACCTTCTCCCACGCCATTTATGACTCAAGGCTGGCTCAGTGGATGGGTGGTTACCCAGGCAACTGGTGTTGTACGGTCCTCATCCATAGTTCTGCTCTGTGTGTGACAACTCGGTCAGGAACGCCGGGCTTTGCAGTGTTCTTCTGAAACAGCTGGGGCTCATCTGGGATTTGCTTCCAGTTTCATCACAGAGAGCTGATCCCAGAGTTACGCATATGGTCTGAATGCACCTCTACTTCTGTTTCCTGCAAGAAGAATAAAATCATCAAAAAAGATTACAAATGGAGAAAAAAACTCCCTTGGTGAAATAGATAGAAATTCATTTACATATTATTTTTTGAACATCATATATTTAAGCCCACAGGAGCCCCCGGAAGGATATTACAAAGATATTGCAGCCAGAAAAGAAAAAAACCTACCTGAGAAATAGTTGTTCCTCTTTAACGGAATGTGGAGATTAACCCCATTTGGGCATTACACATCAGCCAAGTGCTCAAAAATTTGAGACAGAAAATGTTTCAGGTTTTAATCAAAGTTCTGGCTGGATCAGAATGATGTTCCAGGCTAGTTCATGTATATTTCAACCAAAGTTGGGTACCCTTTAACATTTCTCCTTAACTAAAGTGTGCTTTCATTAGAGAAAGCTAAGCAAGCAGCTGGTGTGATTCTGTTCAGCTGTTAAATGTTCAATGCCAAGACCCAATTCTGGGCATTTCTTACTAAGCTTTCAGCACCATTCTGGAGTCTGAATTTGGGGTAGCCAACAAGGGTTTACGAGTAGTAATGGTGAAATTTCAGCCTCAGATTAAAAACAAACAAAAAAGCCATCCGACCTTGAACTCGGGTCCTTTTCCTTGAGTAAACATTAGCCTCAACTTTTTAGCAGTGGAATTTTCAGGTGAGTAACTTTTCCCCCTAAGACAACTGAGGACTTGAGAAAATTCAGGTCATGCTTCCTGAACCTCTCTGGCTCTGTGAGGTTCTTTTAGAACTTCAGTGGCTCTTCCAGATCTATTCTGTTCTTCTATGTGGCAAATAGGTTTCTCATCTGATCCACAGTGCAAATCCTGGAGTGCGGGATTGAGAAGGATTCTAAGGCCACTTCAGGGCCCGGCAACAAAAAATGCCATGTGCCTGGCTCAGACCTGGGAAGGAATTTCTACATCTGCTTTGTTGGTTTGACTTCCTTTCCATAGTATTTTTCATTATAGGCCATTGCAAGGTATTGAATATAGTTCCCTGTGTTATATAGTGGGACCTTGTTGTTTATCTATTTTATATATAGTAGTGTGTATCTTCAAACTCTCCCAAACTCTCAATTTTTCCCTCCCCATCCCGTTTCCCCTCTGGTAACCGTAAGTTTGTTTTCTATGTCTGTGAGTCTGTTTCTGTTTTGTAAATAAGTTCATTTGTGTCCTTTTTTAAGGTTCCACAAATGAGTGATATCATATGTTATTTTTCTTTCTCTTTCTGGCTTACTTTCCTATGATAATCTCCAGGTCCATCCATGTTGCTGCAAATGGCATTAGTTTATTATTTTTTATGTCTGAGTAGTAGTCCCTTGTATATATATATACCACATCTTCTTTATCTAGTTATCTCTCAATGGATATTTAGGTTGCTTCCGTGTCTTGGCTAGTATAACTAGTGCTACTATGAACATTGGGGTGCATGTATCTTTTTGAATTAGAATTTCTCCTGGATATATGCCCAGCAGTGGAATTGCTGAATCAGCAAGCTGGTTCTTTAAATGGAATGAGGGTGGGGGCAGATGAGTGGGTGGGGCCGGAGGGGTGGCTTAGGTGGTCTGCCCACCCCCTTGGTGGTGCTGTGTGCAGGGATCACGTACAGGACCCTGTCTTTCCTCTCAGCACTGCAGAAGGGGCCGTTGGTTTGTGGCCTTTTTGTAGCTTGTTGTTCATAACTTGCCCCAGCTGTACATGTATGCAGTTATTTTTAGTCCCTTGTAGTTTCTTTATATTCTGTTGTTTGAGGAGATATTTGTCCAGGTACAATCGCTGCAGTAAAAGGTCCCAGGTTCCAGCCTTAAGTTAAGTGACTTAACCAAGGTCATATGAGCTCATGGTGGCAGATCTGGGATTGTGAACGTAGGCCGTCTGAGACGAGGGCCTGAACCCCTCACCACTAGACCATCCTGCCTCTCCTCAGCCAGAAAGACCATCTTCCAGGCACCTCCTTTAGTCCTGACCAGCCCCCTGGCCACTCCCTGTCTCACTGACCCTTCTCTAATCTCAAACCTGTGGCTGGGGTGCTCCGAGGTGGTTCTCTGTGGGGTCCGTGGCTCATTTCCAGGCTCGACTATGACATCAGGATACGTAGGGGGATATTTGTGCTATTTAGATATTTAGGAGCATGAACCTCATCTCATAATCTTTTTTGAATTCCTGGTGTCCGATTTCGTAAAAGACACAAAGCTAATACTGGCAAATGTTTGACTGATGAAATAAATAAATAAGTGTATAAACTCAGGGATACGGGAGAACACTGGGCCAAAGAGGGCAGGAAAGGACTTAGTAATAATCATTGATACTCACTGACCACTTGCTATGTTCCGGGCAGTGGGCTGAGCACTTTTATACATTATCCATTAACCATTAACACAACCCTGTGGGATAGGTCCTCCTGTTATCCCTGCTGTGCATTTGAGGAAGGTAAGGCTCAGACAGATTGTAACTGGAGTTCAAACAGCTATTGATCTGCAGAGCTAGGATCCCAACTCAGATCTCTCTGATGCCAAAGCTATCCATCTCAACCTTCACAATCTTTTCCTGCTGTTCAGATCCCTGCGCTGCTAGTCTAGCCTGGCATGCTTGTTAAGGGACAGATCAGAGGCTTTTCCCATCACCTTTTCTACGAATGTCCCCTAAAGTGATGCTGCATATGGTCTTCTCAAAAATGCTCGAGCTTTCTTATCGGTGTTACATAATCATCACATTATTACTGCTGCTGGCTAATTCACTCTGAGTGCTTGCTGTATATGACTCTAGGTACTTTCAGTATTTAAATGCCTTTAATCCTGATAGCAACCACATAAGGAAGGTACTTTTTGTAGACACATTTGACAAGCAAGGAAATTGAAGCCCAGAGATGCAAACTAAAACTTGCTCAAGTTTCTACCTTTAGCGAGAGACAGGTGTTTAGTCCCAAGACTAAATGTTCCAGAGCCTACATTCTCAACCACTGTGCCAACCTGACTGCCAGCAGTGCCGGGCGCTCCACATCCCCGCCCCAGGGCTGCCAGTTCTTCAATAAGCAGGGAGTCTTCAAAGTCCAAGGCTATAGGCTTGATCTCTGATTGAGGTAGTCTACAACTTAATCCTGGCCAGATGTCCTGCAAACGTTTCACAGATGTGTGCCCTTGGTTACCAAGGAGACCAGGTGGGGATGGATTGGTGCCAGTCTGCCAGCAACATCGGGAGGACCGTGCTGCAGATAAAGGTCAGGACCAGCTTCTCCATGTCATTGAAACACCCGTTCAAACCCATGTTAGTCAGTGACTCTGGCTTGCTTGTTTCTCCACGTGCTAACCTGTCCCCACTGGCTTTACATGCGCAGGATGTTGGCTTTTACACCCATGATTTGTCAAAAGGGTCAAATTCCACAGCGGCCATTTCATCAGAAGGGTAAATACTGCATGTTTAGATATTTGATGTCCTCAGACTGAGAGCTTTGCGGTGAAAGCTTTGGAGGTTTTTGCGCAGAGGCTGGAGTCACGAGGGGCTTTAGGGCTCAAAGTCCAGCCACGCTGTTTTACAGATAAGGGAGGCCAGGTTGGCGGGCTCTGCACCCCCACAGCTAGCGAACCACAGACCCAGGACTGGACCTTCCACCTGGCGCCAACAGGCCGAATGTGACTGTGAGATAGTGCTCACTCAAAACTCTTTGGGACAAATATCATATGAAATCACTTATATGTGGAATCTAAAAAAAAATGATATAAATTCTATTTACAAATGAAAAACAGACTTGTGGACATAGAAAACAAGCTATGGTTACCAAAGGGGAAAGGGCGGAGAGGGAGAAATTAGGGATTGGGGATTAACAGACACACATTACTATATATGAAATAAACGACAAGGACATACTGTATAGCACAGGGGACTATATTCGATTTCTTATAATAACATAATGGAAAAGAATCAGAAAGAAAAATATATATGTATGTATATGTGTAACTGAATCACTTTGCTGTACACCTGAAACTCACATTGTAAATCAACTGTACTTCAATTAAAAAAAAAAAACTCTTCGGGAATTTATCTTGGCTTCATTGGCAAAGTTTGGTAGTTGAAAGTGGCTGTTTTCTCATTGGAGAACGAAGAAGGGTGTGCTATCGGGACATTAACATCTATGGAGTCAAACTGAAGTGAAAAACAGATTGATTTCTACTTCCTGGCCAATTTGATCATCAAGATGACCAACCAGAACTTACTTCCTTATGTATCCAGGTCCTGTGTTTGAATTAACGACAATGTGTGGGTTAATTCTCTGTAACTTTATATTTTACTGTGTCTATAGATAGACTCATATTTTAGGTTTGGGTTTTTTTTTTATCCTTTGTCCTTTCCTAATAGGAAAATTGTCACCATTTAATAGATCTTATATACCAATTACCTTTCACAAATCTTCACACACAAAACAAGTCTGTCACTTTGAAAATAAAATTTGTAGTTTGGGGTTTCCATTTGAGATAATGAAAAAGTTCTGGAACTGGATAATGATGGTTGTGTGACATCATGAAGGTACTTAATGCCACTTTAAAGTGGCTAAAATGGTAAGTTATGCATATTTTTCCATAATAAAAAATAAATATGTAAAGAAACCTAATTATTGGGAATAAGAAAAAATTAGATCAGTTGCAAATAATATATTTCATTGATTTATTCAAGAAATATATATGGAGTACCCACTGTGAGTCAGGTGCATATTTGAAAAGTGAAAGTCCTTGCAAACTGTCAGGTGCTAGGAAAATGTAAGATATATGTTTAATTATGTACGTGTTTGTGGAGTGCTGGATATTGTTCATTCACTCCTTTTGTTTGTTTGTTTTTGAGCGGGGAGGTCGTCAGGTTTGCTTATTTTATTCTTTTAAGGAGGGTACTAGGAATTGAACCCAAGACCTCGTGCATGCTGAGCATGCGCTCGATCTCTGAGCTATACCGCACGCCGCCCCCCACCCCTTGTTCATTCACTCTTTACCCTTCTCCACTTGGCTTTGTGTTTTGGGAGGCTCTCCTGAAGGGACCACAGCAATAGATTCCCTTACCGTTTGGCTTCTTGTTAGGTTTGGCCAATGGGAGGGGCCAGGAGGAGAAGGAAGGAAGGGAGAAGTGTGAGGTTGGGACGTTTATTCCCTCAGCTCCCTTCCTGCTAGGTCTTGTAAGTTGGTTGCATCCCTCTGTCAAAGGCCAAGCCTCCTTATGTTCAGCCTTCTCTTGCAGAGTTTCTGAAACTACCCTCGCCCCTTTCCCCTTCTGGCCTAGGGTAGTAACAGCTCCCAGCTGTTGCTAGACCCAGAGTGCTGCCAGTCCTTGTTGAGTCCCTTCAGCGCTACCTGCACAGCCATGAATGATCCTTTTATTAATAATCCTCAATTACCTGAACTGAGTCTGCCAATCGGATACCTGCAGGATCCTTGATCGGTACCGGATATGTATCCTGTATGCGTATTAGTGTCTGCGTGTGCAACGTTATGTTGCAAATGGTAGACATTTTCTCTGCCCCACCCCACATTATTTAAGGCCATTGGAAGTGCATAAATTAAACATTGCCTCATCTAAGTATTCAGAATAACATCTAGAAGTATTCGGAATAGAGAGAACTGAGTTTGAAAGACTCTTTCCACTTAAGGTTGCTCCTAGGTTTATTAAAAAATCTTTTTTAGCATTATGACTCATGATTTAAAAAGCGACTCTTCTCCAAATGGGTTAACACTTTCTAAAAACTCCCATTATTTTAGAAAAAATGGACTTCCAATTAACAGAGTTTTGAAGTGTGCAGTGTCTTTTATTATAAAACAAGGAGGCACATTTCAACTTGGGGATACTGATTGCTTAACACTACCCTCTTCTGAAAAAACCTGTATTAGTTTAATGAAGATTCCCCCTGATTAGTATAATTTACTGCAATTGTGTTCAAACCCCAAATTATGGGTATTATACACATGAAATACAGCACTGGTTTAAGGCAATTAGTTGAATCACTTTCCTGATGTGAAATGAAACAGGGACTCTACAGGGCAGGGCTTCCCATTAGCACATGATGTGAAGAGGCCAGCCCTCCTCATTGGTCCCCGAAGCGCAGATCCTTTCTCTCTCACGACTGCCGTTGCTGCCCTTGCTTTATATGTGTAAAATGCACATGGCATGTTACAAAGCATTGCCCCATGTGGTGATGCTTGTTGCTTGCTGTTAATCAGTATCCTCAAGCTGTGTAGTTCAGGTCTTCTTCATCACTCACCTGGATGACCACCACTATGCTTCCTTATATGCCCGTGCACTGGGTTCACTGCACAAGGGTGCCTGGGCTGAAGCAGGGTTTAAATCTAGCCTGCACTCTGCTCACCAAGCCTGTCTGGGTTGCTTCTATGAAGAAAAGTTGCCTGTTTCTAATTTGCTCAAAAGTGGCAACAGCAGTCCTGGTGCCAGAGTCTCCTGCCTGGTTTCTCTTCTGCTGGTCTGGCCCTCCTTTTATTCATCCTCATTTAAAGAATAAACTTCCAAAATGCAGGTTTGAGAACATTGATGGAAGTAATTGAAAAAGACACAAATAAATGGAAAGATATCCTGTGTTCATGAACTGGAAGAATTAACATTGTTCAAATGTTCATAGTACCCAAAGTGATTTATGTATTCAGTGCAATCACTATCAAAACTCCAATGGCATTTTTCACAGGAACAGAAAAAACAATTCTAAAATTCATAGGGAATCACAAAGGACCCTGAATAGCCAAAGCAATTTTGAGAAAAGAAGAACAAAGCTGGAGGCATCACACCTCCTGATTCCAAAGTATATTAGAAACCTATAGTAATCAAAACAGTATGGTTTCCAGCATAGAAACAGACATATAGACCAATGGGACAGAAAAGAGAACCCAGAAATAAACCCTCACATATATGGCCAAATGATCTTCAATGAGGGTGCCAAGAACACACAATGGGAAAAGGATGGTCTCTTCATTATGCAGAAGACATCAATATGTGGAGGAATGAAACTGGACCCTCATCTCACTCTATATACAAAAGTCAACTCAAAATGAATTAAAAGCTTAAATACAAGACTGAAACTGTAAAACGTCTAGAGGGAAACATAGGGAAAAAGCTGTTTGACATTGGTCTAGGCAATGATTTTTTTGGAGATGACCCCAAAAGAATAGACAACAAAAGCAAAAATAAACAAATGGGATTACATCAAATGAGAAAGCTTCTGCATAGGAAAGAAACAATAGAGTTAAGAGACAACCTATGGAATAAGAAAAATATTTGCCAAGCATACTTCTGGTAAAAGGTTAACATTTAAAATATACAAGGAACTCAGGTAACCAATAGCAAGAAAATAAATAACCCAATTTAAAAATGGGCAAAGAACTCAAGTAGACATTTCTCAAAAGAAGACATACAAATGGCCAACAGATATATGAAAAGATGCCCAACATCACTAGTTATCATGGAAATGCAAATTCAAACCGCGAGATACCAGCTCAGGAACGGCTGTTATCAAAAGACAAAAGATAAATGCTGAAAAGGATGTGGAGAAACAGGAACACTTGTACAATGTTGGTGAGAATGTAAATTGGTGGTCGTTATGGAAAACAGTCTGGAAGTTCCTCAAAAAATTAAAATAAGAACTACTGTATAAGCCAGCAACTCACTTCTGAGTAGAGTATATTCAAGGGGAATGAAATTAGTATCTCAAAGAGGTATCTGCATTCCCATGTTCATTGTAGCATCGTTCATAATAGCCAAGAATGGAAACAACCCAAGTGCCCCTTGATGGATGAATGAGTAAAGACAATGTGAGATATATAATATATGATATGATATTCAGTCTTAAATAAGAAGGAAACCCTGTCATTTGTGACAACCTGGATGCGCCTGGAGGACAGGCTATGTGAAATAAGATGGGCACAGAAAGACAATTCTGTCTCTACTCACAGAGGTAGAGAGTAGGATGGTGGTTGCTGGAGGGGTGGGCTAGAGCTGTGGGGAAAATGGGGAGATGTTGAATAGGAAGAATAAAGAAAAAGAAAAATAAGAGTTTGACTAGGCTGTTTCTGCTTAAACCATTCACTGGCTCCCCATTCTAGACAGCAGTGTGTCTCAAACTTCTGTGTACACACAGATCACTAGGAGTTGGGTCGGGGAGTGGGGTAGGTCTTGTTAAATGCAGATTCTAATTGATTGGGTCTAGGAACCTGAGACTCTGCATTCCAGCAAGCTCCCAGATGAGGCTAGTGCTTCTGGTCTGCTGGCCACTTTCAGTAGCAGAGTTCTAGAGCAGCCCTGTCCAATAGAGCTTCTTACAGTGTTGGAAACGTTCTCTGTCTGGACTGTCTAATGTAGCCACTGGGCTCATGTGACTGTTGGGACTGAATAATGAAATATGAGCATTGTCATGTGGTTTGTGTGACTGAGGAACTGAGTGTTACATTTTATTTCAGTTGCATTCATTTACTTTTTTAATTGAAGTACAGTCAGTTTAAAATGTGTCAATTTCTGGTGTACAGCACAATGTTTCAGTTGTACATATACATACATATATTCATTTTCATATTCTTTTTCATTATGGGTTGCTATAAGATATTGAATATAGTTCCTTGTGCTATACAGAAGAAACTTGTTGTTTATCTATTTTATATATAGTAGTATCTGCAAATCTCGAACTCTCAATTTTTCCCTTCTCACCCCCTTTCCCCCTGGTAACCATAAGCTTGTTTTCTATGTCTGTGAATTTGTTTCTGTTTTGTAAATATGTTCATTTGTGTCTTTTTTTTTTCCTTTAGATTCCACATATGAGTGATATCATATGGTATTTTTCTTTGTCTTTCTTGCTTACTCCGCTTAGTATGATAATCTCTAGATCCATTCATGTTGCTGAAAATGACATTATTTTATTCTTTTTATGGCTGAGTAATATTCCAGTGTGTGTGTGTGTGTGTGTGTGTGTGTATACCGTATCTTCTTCATCCATTCATCTGTTGAAGGACATTTAGGTTGCTTCCATGTCTTGGCTATTGTAAATAGTGCTGCTGTGAACACTGGGGTGCATGTATCTTTTCAAATTAGAGTTCCCTCCGTATATATGCCTAGGAGTGGGATTGCTGGATCATCTGATAAGTCTATTCTTAGTTTTTTGAGGAATCTCCATTTACTTTTAAACAGCCACCCATGGCTAGTGGCAGCTGCAGAAGAGACCACCCGTGCTCCTCACTAGGACAAACAGAGCCCTCTGGTGCTCTGTCCTTTGCCCACTTCTTGTTCCTCATTTCCGGCCCTTCCTCGTTCCTTATTTTATGGTACAGCATCACTAAACAACCATAACTTTCCAAACAGACCAAGTGGTTTGTATGCGTCCACTCTGCACGTGCAGTTCCTTTTCCTTGAAATGGTTTTCTTCATGTTTAGTGCCGAATAATGTCCCATCTTTCCTGGTCCAGTCCCAGCGGCAACTCCTCTATGAATCTTTCCCTGACCTCCTCCTGCTGACAGCAATCATTTACCATCTACAGGTATTGAAGGCCCTTTGCATCCATTATTTCATTCAATCTGCTCATTAAGCCTGGTGTAAGGAAACTGAAGCTCGCAGTGGCTTGCCCAGGGTCACAGCCGAAGATCATAAATTCAAACGTAGGTCTCCTTGCTTCTGAAACCCATTCTTTTCCCTCCACAATGTGGTGCCTTCTGCTGGCACAGTGCTGTGATCTGCAGAGCACTAATCCCACAGTGGTAAAATTACTTGTCTATATTCTCTCTTCTCTACAGGATCATAGGCTCCTAGAGGTCCCAAACTAGGTATTATTTACTTCTGCATCCCTGGGCCTGGCGCATCGTGAGTGCCCGATCTCTCTTGTAGAATCAGTCGATGTGTGTGTTTCAGCTCTCCAGCTCTGCTGTAAAATCCCTGAGTACGGTGACTGTGTTTTATTTCGCTGTGTGTCTGGTGCTCGCCAGGCCCCCAGTACATGTCAGAATAAATGAATGAATAACTGAATGAGCAGGATGACTCTGGCAACGTGGGCAAAGATTCCTTTAGGAACCCAAGGCTAAAGATTCTTGCTAAGCAGCTTTTGGATTTCAAAATAAAACACTCATACAAGATCTTGTGGTAGCTCACAGCGAAAAAAAATGTGACAATGAATATATGTATGTTCATGAATAACTGAAAAATTGTGCTCTACATTGGAATTTGACACAACATTGTAAAATGACTGTAACTCAATAAAAAAATGTTTAAAAATAAAAAAATTTTAAAAACACACTGATTTTCATTCTCTTCATATTTTCCAAAATGCTGTTTTTCAACACCATGTCACTTTCTATTGCTTGAGTTATTTTGGATCTAAATGATATGTTTGAAGTCAGTTATCTTATTTAACAAATCTATCCCCCAAAAAAGCTCTGTGCCAGGCCCTAAGAGTATAGAAAAACTTCATTTGAATCAGACATGTTCTTTACCTTCAAACCTGTTAAGAATTTAATGCAAGAGAGAGAGAGGTACCCAAATCATGCCAATGAGAAAACAAGGAGACAGAACAGAGGAGTGTGAGAGGCCTAAGGAAGGAAACTGGAATGATAAAGTTTTTTTTTCTTTTTTTTTTTTTAACTGGGGGTACTGGGGATTGAACCCAGGACCTCATGAATGCCAAGCACACACTCCACCACCTGGCTATGCCCTCCTCCCTACCCTGGAATGATAAAAGTTTTGATGCACACTTCTTTCCAAATCTGCCTAATTAGTGTGACCAGTGTTCTCCTGAGTAACATCTTGTAAGGTACACTTTATTGAGAATGTGAGAAAATGGAAATGCTTTTTTACACTGGCAGCAGGACCCAGGAGCATAAATTGGCATGATTGGCATGACCTTTATAAGGGGCATTTAGAATCCTATTCCAGTTCTTTAAAACTATGCATGCCCTTTGTTCCAGCAATTCTGCTTGTAGGAATTTACCCTAAGATAGTCACCATGACTCTGCACCCAGTTTTATTGGCAAAGACTTCATTGTAGCATTATTTCTAATGATTAAAACATGCAAAAAGGCAAATTTCTAAGCCACAGGGAATTAAATAAATTACTCAAAATTCATATGATTGAATGCTATTTAATCATTAAAAGTCCTATAAAACTCTACATATCGATAAGGAGAAATATCATATATTTTTCAGTAAGGAAAAGCAGGTTACAACACAGAATACACCACGTGATTTCCTAATTTGGGGAGAAAGCCTGAGGGTGCTCATATGTGCGCAGATTCAATAAAGACCTTAAGGAAAGACCCATAGTCTTTTAGTGTGTTCTCTGGCTGATGTGATTAGATTATCTGTGTCTATGCTTTTCCTCTGTATGTGCCACATTTTATGACAGAAAAAAAATTTAAAAAAATAAAGACACCAGTGTGCTCAGTGGTGTCATTTTAGCCTGGTCTCTAATTACAAAATACCTTTTTGAAGAGCCAGGAAACCTCACGGGAAATCCAGAGGTGGCCCACGGCTTTGTGAAGTCATGCTCTCCTGTCATCATTCAATGTCCTTATTCCTTGATTTCTAATGTCCCTGATTCTCCTGTCTCTGCTTTCAAACTCAGCCTAGATTGAAGCCATCTCACTGTTGCCCAGCCTTCACTGGATCCATGTCCCCTGGAGGTGGACCGTCTGCAGTGGAAGTAAGCCTTCTGGTGCCCAAAGGCTAGTGGCCCAGGCACATTTCTCCATCTTCAGTTTCCTTGGATCCACAGATGCTGTCCCCTTGGTCTCTTGCTCTTTGTTTTGGGGCTGCTGTTGTCTGTCCTCTCCTGTGCTGTCTTCCTGAGCGTCCTGCATGGTGATCAATGGAAGGTCAAACACTAGAACTTAGTGAATTGTCCCACTCCCCAGGAGCCCACGAGGCCCAAAGGAAAAGTGAAGAAGTAATTAGAGTGAATTCTAGCATCTAGACATTGTCTGATCTGTGAAACAGACCTGTCAAAGAGGGAAACAAGCTAAAGAGTGGCTCCCTGGTATGTTCCGACAGCACAGGATAGGTTTAGAAGCACTATGTTAGCTCCTTCAAGGAAATTCGTGTTCTCATCCTAAAGAGCTCTTCAGCTTTACGTAAGGTAGGATAGAGATTTTTAAGAGCAAAATTAGAAAGTGATTCATACTCTTTTTTTTTTTTTTTTTTTTTTTTGCTGCTCAAGGAGTGGGGCTTAAGCCACCTGCATGCATTTTCACAGAACCTTGATACCAAATCCTGGCTTCCTGATGTCACTCCAGACAGCAGATTGTCTAACAAGGGGACTCAGGAGGCAGCAGAACACCATGGGTGTGAAGAGAGCCGTGTACATAGGAAGTACCGACAAGACTGTGGAGGTGGGGCTAGACCCTGAGAGGCCACATCCATGAACCAACTGGAATAAATCAGCAACTAATCAGCAAGCTGGTCGGGGAAGCCAAGGGTGAAAGCAAGGGGATGTACACCTGCTGGAAGGAGGGACCACCCCCAGCAGTGTGACAGGTGCACCCGGAGGCCACACCTCCTGCAGTGAGTGTAGGCTGCTTATTCATTGGTTATTCAACAGGGGCTGACTTCCGGTCTCTCCAGCCCTGTCACCCTCCACATTGTTATTGTGTTCTAGCTGCCAGCCAGATCCTCAAATACCCCATAATCCCTTCTGCCTCAGGGCCTTTGCATGTACTGTTCACACTGCCAGGAATGCTCCTTTCTCTTCACCCAGCTAACTGCTACTCACCTACCAATCTCAGGATCTCTCTCTATACCTCTATCATCTCTACCCCTTTCTCTATCTCTAACTTTATATCTTGATGGAGATGGCGATCTAGACACCCGCACGTGCGCACACACACTCACACTCACACACACACGCCCCACTTACTGTGTCCCAAGCACAAGCCCAAGAAGTTAAAATGGTTTTTCTGCAGGAAAGCCTTCTGTGATCACTCACTCAGACAAGGTCAAATCCCCTGTTAGAAGCCCTGAGGCGCTGTGTATTTCTCCATTGTGTGCCTACTGCAGTGTAATTAGAAATAGAAGCCCCTCAACAGAAGGGATTCACTGTTGTGTTCCCAGCCTCTGAAACAGCTTAGCACCTCGTAGATATTTCATAGTATTCATTTGTGTTTCTTTGACTCAGCTCTGTCTTCCAAGACAGAAAGTAAGTTCCCTAAGCACAGGCACTGTGTTTATGTTCACCATTTGTTCCCAGTACCTAGTACAGTGCCTGGCACAAAGGATGCAGTCAACAAATACTGAGTGAATGAGTGAACTCTGCACTGAGGCTGGACACAGTGACTGCAGTGGAGGAATAAGATCCAGGCCCTGGCCTCATGTTGTTTTCAGTTTACTGGGGAGACAGACAAGCAGACTGTTGCTCTTCAGCATGAAAGGGCTGGAAAGAGCCTAAGCAGGGACGATGGTCCCCAAGAAGCGTCCTGCCCAGTCTTAGAGGCGGGGAGAGGAGAAGGCCGGGGTAGGGGGTGGAGGGGGTGAGAGAAGGCTCTCCTGGGGAGGTGGTATTTAAGCAGAACAGGTGGGCGTTAGGCAAGTGATGGCAGGAAAGAATCTGAGCTGTCATTCCTGCCAAAGAGGGCAGAGCCAGGAAAGCGAGCCAGGGGCACAGCAGCAGAGACCCAAGGGGACAGAGACGCATGGACGGGAAGGACAGGCTGCTAAGCTCGGGGGAGAGGCAGTGAGGTTTCCCCGTGTCTAAATTCACTTCTTTTGAGGAGGGGTAGATATTACATAATACTTGTTAAAACAAAACAAAACCAAAAAACCCAGTGCACAGCATAGACATCATCTATGAAATCGTCTAATTACCAAATAAAGAAAAATGAAAAAAAAAAAGCCTGGTTGGGAGGGTTCAGTTTGTAAGCAGGTGTGAACCTGCATTTTCTGACTTCAGAAAGGCCCCTTGAAATGTCCCCAGATTCCCTGTTTATGCGGAGCGCAGGCTCAGTTGCTCAGGCTTCCAATGAGATCGGGCGGGATTCTGCTCCGGGGCCCGCGTGGCCGGTCACACTCTCGGGGAGCTGGGTCTGCTGGTTAATGACTAGCGGTGAAGGGACTGTTTTTATAACAGGACTTTTTCTCCTTTAAAAGCTAGCTCTCTTCTTGAAAAGCCTTGGTCCTGTGCCCCCGCAGACGATGAGAGGGGAGGTGCTCTTTTATTTTCTGTCACCTTCCCGCACCTTGAGCCTCCCAGCCTTTGGGTGCCATTCAACAGTGATTTGTCAGGTGCCCCCGGGACCCCCCACCTGTTGGAGGGAAATCCACAGTATTTGTGTCCCTCACTCCTAGAACTGGCTTCCTTGTGCTCTGAGAGGTACAGGCAGAAGTAAGACAGGATCCTTAGCAACAAAGAGCTGACATTCAGTTGAGGATCTAACAGGTTTATACCCTAAGCAATTAGGGTGTAGTATCAATTAAAGTTCTTTTATTTATAGGCAACAGAAACTAGCTCTTCCCTCTTAAGCAAAAAGGGGAAATTATTGGGTGGAGACAAGGGCATCACACAAAACTGAAGGAGAGTTTGACAACCAGTGTGTGCAGAATCCAGGGCAGCCTGGGAATCTTAGCAGCAGGAACGTGGACCCTCTCTGTTGAGATTTGTCATATGGGGTGTGCGGCGGGGTGAATGGGAGGCGGCATAGCTTCTCTCCTCTGGATTATAGGAAGCTTAGAAAATGCTGAAAAATATAAGGAAGAAAATGAAAACCACCCCATAGCTTACCTCCCAAGACAACCACTGCTACGCTTCTAATATGTACTCTTCTGGTCTTACATTCTGCGGGGGATGGGAGGGGGAGGGGGGAAATGTGTATTTCTCACAAAGTTGAGATCCTCCTACACTTTATGCTGTTTTGTGTCTTGATCCTTTTACTTAACCTTGTACTGTAAACACTGACTTGTCATTGAAAGTTTTTTGAAAATATGACTTTTAGTGGCTGCATAATTTTATCATGAGGCTGCCTTTAATTTATTTACCAGCCCCCTTGTGTTGGACATTGAAGCCATTTCCAACTTTCCATCGCTATAAACTACGCTGCAATAAACATCACGGTTCATTGAATCATTGTCTGAATTTATGATTAAGAAAAAGGCTATGACCAAGTATTTAAGACAGAGTCCTCACTTGATTTTAAAAGCTGGCATAACCTGCAGGGTTCTGCCCAGCCAGAGCTCTGCACTAACTTGGCCCTTCTAGAGGGAGTGTCTTCCTCTGCGTGCTCAGGACAACATTTGGTAAATCACTGACTGCTTACTGTTCGAAATAGATCGACAGTCTCTGGAAAGAAAGAGTGACCTCAAGCTAATCAATAATAGGCCAATCATTCAGTCTTCTTCCCCAGAGATGAATCTGTGCTGTGGAGGTTAGGGAGAGTCAACTGACTGCCTTCTGATTTCAGTAGAATTTGCCACAGGTCAGGAGAGGAAAGAGGCAGATGTGTGTCTGGAAGGGGGATAAAATCTAGGTAACCATCAGGGACCCCAAAAGCTTCTAGTTTTTAATTTTTTTATTTAACCAACACTCACCATATGTCAGGCACTGTTCTAAGGGTTGTACAAATAGTCAGTTACTTAACCCTCCTACCAACTCTGCGAGGCAGGGACTGCTGTTAACTTCATTTTGTGGGTGAGGAGACCACATCACAGAGTCATAATAAGGGCAGAGCTGGAATTTGAACAACAACTACACCTTGCTTCCGTGAATATATTGAAGGTTGTATCTGGTAGGATGTTTGAAAAATGCCCAAGCATTATCATCAAGCCAATATGCATTTTGTTTTCTTTCACTGGATTTTTGTATTTACATGGAATCCCCTATAACCCAAGTACCAGTAACCTGAATGTCCTCAGGTTGTCCAGCTTTTACTTGAATATTGTAAAAACCGGCTCAAACCCTAGTAGTGACATTGTGGTTGCCTCCCCAGCGTCTAAGCACTGCCCCCCTTCCTCCATGTGAAGAAGCCATTGATTTGAGCAGGGTTGACCTGTCCCCACCCTCAGAGGCAGGCCCCGTTGGTGTCAGCATAACCTTACCTCTTCGTCTCTGTGATGGTTTCAGAGGTGAAGAGTGACCAGGCTCTAAACACTATGTATCCCAGAGCTACAGGGATTGGGCCAGTCTTGCATAGTACTAGATTTTCTTTACTAACTGGGGAAGAAAAGAACTCTCTTCTGCACCTTTCTCCTCCTACCTTGTGCCTAAACGGTACCTAGTCCCTTTTCTTTGACTTACTTCCCCAAAGAACCAGGAATCCAAGACAGAGAAGGTAACAGATGTTTACTGGAAGTCAAGGATAATGGTGGTGGTTATAGAACACTGAGATCAACAAACAACCTAAGATATTGGCCCATTCGTCAAAATGTCTGTGCTGCCCTCCCATCTGGCTCTCTTTTCTCCTTAAGCCCCAGCTTCCACCATCTCGTCCAACATTCCTTCTGGTCCAACCTCCTGCATCTTCTTTATTCTCCCCATGTTCCTAAGTCCCTCACACTCTGGCTCTGTGCCTGCTCTGAAGGACTAAAACATTCTCATTTCCTTTGCCAACTAGTTCAGCCTTCCTTTGCCCAGTCTTCTTCATATCAAGGCCTATGTTTATTCCTTTAACCCTCAATAAATGACTCAAGGTGTTTTCTAAAGGAAAACTTCCAGGGGGAGGATATAGCTTAGTGGTAGAGTGCGTGCCTAGTGTGTGCAAGGTCCTGGATTCACTCCCCAGCACCTCCATTAAAAATAAGTAAATAAATATACCTAATTATCCCCCCTCAAGAAAAAAAAAAGGAATTAAAAAAACCCCCAGAAAGTCTGCTTTAGAACCTAGAAACAAGCCTCAAAAGGAGAAAGCTAATCCACCAGCAAACCAACTGCCTGCCAGGATAAAATTCTATATTCTTTAAAGGAAGACAGCAAATTTCAGACTCTCAACAATGCAGTTTTCATAATGTTCATCACACAATAAAAAATTATTTAAAAATTTTAAAACTTTTGTGCATCAAAAGACACTACCATTAAAGTGAAAGACAACCTATGAAATGAGAAAAAATATTTGCAAATCATCTATCTGATTAGAGACTAATATCCAAAACATATAAAGAAGTCCTGCAATCCACCAACAAAACAACTAGATTATAAAATGGGCAAATGACTTAAACAGATATTTTTCCAAAAAAGATATGCAAGTGGCCAATAAACACATAAAAAGATTCTCAGCATCATAATCATTAGGGAAATGCAAATTAAAACCACAATGAAATACCACTTCGCACTTATTCAGATGGCAATTATTTAAAAAGCTCCAGAAAATATCAAGTGTTGGTGAGGATGTGGGGAAGTTAGAACCCTTGTGCACTGCTAGTGGGAATTCAAAGTTATACAGCCACTGTGGAGAACAATATGGAGGTTCCTCAGAAAATTAAACAGAGAATTACCACATGATCCAGCAATTCCACTCCTAAGTCTATACCCCAAAGAGCTGACAGCGGGGATTCGAACAGGTATTTGTATATGCATGCTCATAGCAGCATTATTTACAATAGCCGAACAGTGGAAACAAACCAATGTCCATTGACAGATAAATGGGTAAACAAAATGGAAAATATACACAAACGGTATATTATTTAGCCTTAAAAAAGGAGGAAATTCTGACACATGCTACAACGTGAATGAACTTTGAAGACATTATGCTGAATGAAATAAGCCACTCTGTTAAGGACAAATATTATAAGATTCTATTTCTATGGGGTGCTTAGAAGAGTCAAACTTATAGAGACAGAAAATAGAAGGGTGGCTGCCAGGAGCTGAAGGGTTGGGAGAATGGGGAATTAGTGTTTAAGGAGTATAGACTTTCAGTTGGGGGAATATGGAAACGTTCTGGAGCTGGATGGTGGTGATGGTTACAGAACAATGTGAATGTACTTGATGCCATAGAATGGTGAACTTAAAAGTGGTCAATTTTATGATACGTGTATTTTACCACAATTTTTTAAAAAATCTATTAAAAAAAGAACTCATCTCTGACAGTGTCCTTCATAGTTTTATTGGTATGAAAATGGGTATCATTAAACATAAACTCTCAAATAATTTTTCCCCTTAATCCTTATTTAGCAAAAACAAAAAAGTTGACGAATTGAAATAATAATAGTCAGTGTTATTATTATTAGTCCATGAAATCCTAGATGTTCAGAAACTACTGTTCTATCTACCTGCTAACTTGCCTTCTTGCTCCTCCACACCACTCATTGCTGTTTCAAATCCTTCAGAAACGCTTATTACACTGGTAATATCCAGGGCAGCTTGCATGCCTCCCCAGTGTAACAAGATGAGGCATGCAGTGCAAGAAGGAATCTAGGATTACTACTTCTGTGTAATTTTCAT
Organism: Camelus ferus; assembly: GCF_009834535.1. Taxonomy (NCBI): domain Eukaryota; kingdom Metazoa; phylum Chordata; class Mammalia; order Artiodactyla; family Camelidae; genus Camelus; species Camelus ferus. Next base: position 33,267,035 of record NC_045720.1, read on the forward strand.
TCCATTAATAAGTATTTATCAAGTATCTTTTCTGTGCCAGGGGCCATCTAGGTACTGGAGGTGGGCAGTGAATAGAAGCATAATTCCCTGCCCTCAGGGAGCTTATACCCTAGTGTATAGCTTATAAGCCACCTGGCATACTAGCACAGTATTATCAGTTATGGGTAAATAAATATACACATATATTAGGGGTGTATGCCACAAAAAGAGTCCACAATCAAAATGTTGGAGATCCCTGTCTTTTGGGGTAAAATCTCATTGGTTTGGGACATGTGTTCCTCATCTTTTTTCAACACTCTGTACCTCATCATTTATGGTCTAACTTTTCCAAACTGCTGTCCATATCCCCAGCAGGCCCTCCTGACCCTCGGATCTGCACCTTTGCTCATGCACTCCTTCTGCCTGAAATGCCCTCATTCATCTCGCAAACTGACACACTTCCACGAGTCACTTCGATGACCTTTCCCTTACCCCCAAACATATTTAGGCAGATTTAGAAACTTTGCTTCCATTATAGGGACTGGAGTTTCCAAATGTCGTGCCACAGACACTGTGGACACCAGTATTATACTATTTTGGCAGGTATCATAGGCCAGATACTCAAAATCCTTTCCCCTCCTTGCCTATCTTGTACAATAAACGCTGGAAAGTTGATACAGTCATCTTCCTAGACGCCCTTGCAGCTAGGTATAACCATGCAGCACACTCTAGCCAGTGAAATGGGAGGATCCCTGAGGAATCCCACAGGCATGTCCTCCAATAAACCTCTTGCACGTCTAATCCCAGGTGGCATCTGCTTCTCAGAAGGTCTGAACCGACACATTAGAAAATCTGAGTAATTCCCTTACGTGAGTTAATGGCATAGGTGGAATGTGAACATCTGTCTTTTTCACTCTAAAGACCAAACCCAAGGTTTTTTCCAATATACCATGTTATCATTTTGTATTGAGTTAAATAGTACCCTCCACCCCTCAAAGATATGTCTATATCATAACTCTTAGAACCTGTAAGAGTGACTTTATTTGTAAAAAGAGTCTTTGTGGATTAATTGTCTTGAGGTGAGATCATCCTGGATTACCTGGGTGGGTCCTAGATCCAATGACTAGTGTCCTTATAAACAGGAGAGGAGAAGACATAAACACAGGGAGACGGTCATGTGAAGATGGAGGCAGAGATTGGGCAATGCAGCCACAGTCCAAGGAAGACCTTGAGCCACTACAACCTGGTAGAGGCAAAGAAAGACATTCTCCTAGATTCTTCAGAGGGAATGTGGTCCTGCCAACATCTTGATTTCAGCCTCCCAGCTTACAAAATTATGAGAGAATAGATTTCTGTTATTTAAGTGACGTAGTTTTTGACAGTTTGCACCGGCAGCCACAAGACACTAATACTAGAATTTTCTTATTCTCCGTCTTGGTACTAGCACAGAATTTGAGACATATTATATGTTTTAACAGAGTGAATTTATTAATCGTTTAATACATGGGGTTGATGAAACAAAGCTTTAAATTGTTTCTAAGTAACTGGGACTGAACATTATAAGCTTGTGCTTATGACAGATTTCCAGTTTGAGGGTTATCTAGGAAGAAAACTAATATTTATTGAGTGCCTGCTGTGTACTAGACACTGAGACAAGTTTCATTCATAAATTGTATTACAGTGGGAGTATTACAAATTATAGTGGTAAAGGCAAGGTTTTGGAGTCAGATTTGAAGTCTGATTCTTATTAGCTGTATGACCATCAGTGAGTTACTTAAACTGTTTCAGCCAAAATTTACTTGTCTGAAAAATGGGGAAGTGAACCCTATATCTCCCTGCCCTGTTTCGAGGCAGATAATGGAGATGATGTTTGACGTAGATGAGCACAGTGCCTGGCGCAGAAATAATCTCAACGAGCGTGAGTTATTGTGAGTGTAACACGGCGGTGGTACGGAGAGAGCGCTAGAATCGGGGGCCGGGGGCCTCACCTGAGAACACAGGTGCTGAGTGCCCCACGTCCCTGCAGCCTTGCTGAGACAAGCCCTGGGGGGCAACTGGGCCCTGCAGAAGGCCGTGTGGTTTAAGCAATCTTGCCAGTATCCTCCCCTTGGAAGGGTGCCTCCTGGGGCAGGGGGCTCTCAGCAGCAAGAGACTGTTGTTGGGGGTTACTCCTGGCAGAGGGCTGATTTGGGGAGGCAAACTGGAGCTGACCTCCACACCAGGAAGCATGTGAAGGAAGACCCTCATGGGGCCCTCCAGGGAACCAACAAATGCACTTTTCAGGGGAGTCCATATTTGGACGCCTGCCATACTCTGGGAACAAATGGCCTGTTGGTGTCAAGAGGAGGTGCTGTGGCGACCAACGGAGAGGACTGCTAATTTAAACTGGTAATGTAGTAGGTGAGACCATCCCCTTCCTCCACCCCCAACACCAAAGCAATGCATGCTGGGAAGTGAGGTCTTGGCAGAACCAGAGGAAGACGGACCACCCTCCAAAATCTAGAGTGATCTGAGCCTGGCTGCACATTAGAATCACTTGGGAAACTTAAAAACATTTTTTTTGATGTGCCCAGATCTTCGGATATTCTGGAGTAGAACCCAGGCATTGAAATTTTGAATGAGCAGGCTGGGTCGGGAACCGATTCCCTAAAGCCTGTGCTTGGGAGAAAGTGTAGGGTTGCCAGATTTAGCAAACAAAATGAGAGGTAGTTGTATACAAAAATTGTTTGTCTAAAACTCTGATTTCACTGGCATTCTGTATTTTAGCTGGCAGTTTTAAGAGGGAAGGAAAATTATTTGAAATGGATAGAAGATCGAAATTTTAAAATGAACAAGACAGACTCTTCAGGACTGAAAGGAACCGTTTAATAATAAAAGGTGACTCAGACGTTATGGAATTGGGCTGATCTGTCACTCAAAAGAGCTGCTACCCAGTGAGAAATGGGGGAGTTGAGAGTTTGGGAGGAATTTCAGGAAAAATACAACCTTTTTGTGTTTATGCCCCCAGTGAATTGAGACTGCCAGTAAACCTGTTACATCACTCTGACCTTGCCCCAGAAATGAGCAAACAGAAGCCTTGAGAATTTATGTGATTTGTGCAGGTTCAACCCAGCTGATAAGTGACAGAGCCAAGATTTTAACCCAAGTTAATTTCACTTAAAAAAAAAGTGTTGGGGGAAGCTGGGGGAGTAGAAAGTTCTGTCTACTGTGATGTAATGCCTTTCAGAAGTGTTTTTTGATATTAGTAATGCCAACAGATTAACTGCCTAAAACCATAGTTAACCCATCGAAATAGCCCAGGGAAACCCACCGGCATTGGAGGCAGGGGCTGGAGTTGTGCCTCTTGGAGCCTTGGGAGCCCAGACCCTGCAGACTGGCTCCTTCCTGCGTTCCGACCCTGCCCTGGGTGAGCAGGGTGAGGGGCTGAGCTGGGACATGCCTGTCCCCTGTCCTCCCAGTTGCTTAACAGACAAATGGCCATGGCTGCTTGGATGTTTATTTTGCGGTGATTTCTGCTGCTCCATCCTGATGTCTCCTGCTTGTATGTCTGTGTTTTAATCAGACGCCGTCTCACTGTGCCTGTACTTGTTGTGCTTGAGTCCCGAGGCTGTTTTAGTAAAGGGAACAATTTTGTAAGTGAAATGGAGAAAAATAAACAAAACCACCTGTTCTGCAAGACTGCCAGAGTTCTCTGGCCATCCGTCCCTCCCTCCCTCCGGCTGAAGAGGAGGGAGGTTCCCTGTCCCCATTCCAAAGTAAATTCTAGAGCGGGGGCTCCCAGCCACAGGGCTTTGGCTTTTGGGGGGCTGAGCACCGCTGTCGCGACAGGTGGGGGCAGCGAGTCAGGGTGTGGGGGAAGACAGGCTGCTGAAGGCAGCTGGTCCCCGAATTACCTTGGGCTCCCATATGTGAACGAGACAAACTACTAATGAGTAATACCAGCCTTCGCCTCGCCTGTTCCCACCACCTGTTAAGGGAAAATGTGCCTTTTCCCCCTCAGTTTCCCTCTTTCCTCACCCACATGCAGAATTCCATGTTTGCCAGCCTGTCTCCTGGGATTCTGAGATATGGGATGGAGGCTGGGTACAAACAGGACTAGAAACAGCAGGGAAGAGAGACGGAACTCAACTGGAGGGGCTTGGGGGCTGGGCTTTGAGGAACATTTTTGGTAGAGTTGAGAGTAAGATACAAAGGCAGTTTTAGGCTGAGAGACAAGATTTTTTTTTTTCCTAAACAATATGGAGGTGAAATTCATATAACATAAAATCAGCCTTTTAAAGTGAAAAATTCAGTAGCATTTCGCTGCATTCACTGTGTTGTGCAACCACCTAGTTCCAAAACATTTTCATCACTCTGAAGTAAAACCCTGAGAAAGGGTAGTTTAAGATGGTTAATGTCCACTAGAAATTGGATCTCTGAGTATTCTTTAAGAGATGTAAGTGAAAATTGGGGTTTATTCTTAATAATTTCGACTTGTGGACTTTGGTAGGGCTGTGACCTACCCAAACTGGGTCATAAAGACCCTGGGGTTGTTGGGTTCCATGCACACGTGCAGTGACCCCATGGTTACCCTGCTGCCCCCAGGGCTGGAGTTCTGCAGGAGCACCTTCCCCTACACAGCATTAGGCCCCGCACATCGCAGACTACGGATTTCCCAGCGTCCTTGGTATTTGTCATGACATGATTTCACCAGGTCAGATGTTGGGAGGGATGGGAGGCAGTCTCTGTGATATGTCTGCACCCATTTTCTCTAAGGAGAGTCTGGCCTTAGTATCCCCCAAGAGAGGACCCCAACAGCAGCCTTGGAGTTTGAACTTTGAGTACACCCAGAGCCTTAGAAATACTCCTCAGGTACACTGAACTACTCACCCCCAACCATGCATTCCCTGAAACTCCCCACCTCTTTGTCCTCTCAGGGTTGTACCCCACCAGCTTCTCCCCAAGTTCCCGACTCCTGGTTAACTCCAGGTGCTAATCAGCATCTCTGAACAAATTGAATAGTGTTAAAATTTATTAAGATTTTGGTTTTTTATAAGATTTTTTTCACAGTCATATTTTTCTGTTGTATTTATCCTTCAACATTTTATTGACTTTGTCACTAAAATTAATTGAATATTTTTTCTCATTTCCATTTTTAATGACTATGCTATAGTATAGAGAAGTGATTAATTTTAATATACATTGTGGTAAATTTTGCCACCTTACCAAATTCTTCATTAATTTGAATGTTTTTTTTTTTTAAACTAGAGTTTCCTGGATATTCTAAGAATGCAAGCTTGTCATTAGTGGAAAATATATTATCAAATATTTATATCAGTTACTTAATTTTATGCTCTTATTGTGTTTTCTAAAAACCTCCAGGGCAATGTTAGATGGTAATATTAATAGCAGGCATAAATCTGGAAGAGAAGAGATAAGAACCATGAGCAAAAAGAAATATTCCAGTACTTTATTTCTTCTTTCACATGCTTGTACTAATCACTTCATTTTCTTATCTTATTACATTTGTTTGAATCTCTAAATCTCTAAGAAAGTGTTGAGTTAAAATGGCAGTAGTGGATATTCTTGTCTGGTTTTGATTTTAATGGAAATGCTTTTGGTGTTTGGCTGATTAGAATGATATTGGCTGTTGGTTTTTGATAAAGAGATTTTATTAAGTCCAACAACTATTATTTCATTCTTATTTTCCTTAAAGCTTTAATAGGATGGCTGCTGAATTTTATCAAATGTCTTTTCAGGAACTATTGATAGGATATGGTTTTTCACTTTTAATTTATTGATGAAAATGTTTATGTTGATAGATTTCTTGATGTTGCTTTGTGATCCTGGCGTAAACATTGCTTAGTTACAGTGTATTACTATTTTGCCACATTGCCAGATTTCATTTGTTAATATTTTATTTAGAAGTAAGATTGGCCTATAGTTTCCTTCTTTGTACTATCTTTATCAGATTTTAGCATTAAAACTATGCTTGCTTCATAAAATAAATTGAGAAGCTTTCCATTTTTTCCATGGTTTAGAATAAATTAATTAACAATGGTATTATCTATTTTTTTAGAAAACTGAGCTGTTAAACCATCTGTCCTGAAACCCTTGTTTTTTTACTTTTTGGGTTTTTTTTAACTGAAATATAGTCAGTTACAATGTGTCAGTTTCTGCTGTACAGCACAATGTCCCAGTCATGCATGTATACACAGACATTCATTTTCATATTCTTTTTCATTAAAGATGATACCCTTCTTCATGGTTGATCTTTAACAACTTTTCTCTCCCACCAAAACTGTTATTTGGGTTTTCACTTCTCGGATTAATTTTGGTAATTTTCAATAGATATTCAAACTTGTTATCACAGAATTAGCATATAATAAATTCTTATAATTATTTTAATTTCTTCTGTATCTGTAATGATGGCTCTTTTTTCATTCCCAATTTTGTCTGTTTTCTTTATTGAGGTATAACTGACATACAGCATCATGTGAGTTTCAGGTGGTCTTGTTCATTTTTTTGTTCTCTCTTTTCTTTAATCAGTCTTGGGAAGGGTTTATCAGTTCCACTGAATGTTTTCAGAACAGGCCTTTCGATTTGTTCATAGTCTCTAGTATGATTTTGTTTTCTATTTAGTTCACTTGGCTTTCGTATTTACTCATTCTCCTTTAGAAGGCTTTCTCTTCGTCCCTTTCTCCTCCCTCTCCAGAGGAGATATAGTCGATGCTTTTGGTCTATTGCTCCTTCTTTCTACCACTTCTAGGTTTTGCTGAGATACAGAAGAACTTTTCGTTCTAGATGATGATGATGATGATGATGGTTATAATTTCCTTGGAGCTTTCCTTGCCTATTTCAAGAATCCTTATTTAGAATTTATATTGCACATTCTCAGGCAGCCTGCCTTTATGGATTTAGATATCACCCACATTTATATAAATGGCGAGCATCATAGCTCACTGCTGTTTGCTGTTATTCACTCTTCTTTCCTGACCTTGAGTTCTCTGTTATGATTCATCTGTTGTTTAATTAGAGTCCTTTCTTTAGCATTTTCCCAGACAAGGTATGGGAATATGTTCTCTGAATTCTTGCATACCCCAAATGTCTTTCTTTCTCACTGACAGATGAAGGCTTATCTTGGCTAGCATGGAAATCTTAGGTTGCAGTTCTTTCTTCTCAAAAGTCTATAAATGTCACTCTCCTAATTTTTAGTCCAGCACAGTTGAAATAGCAGTGGTTGCCAACGTGATTCTCCTTCCTTGCTCTTTTTACCCGTGAACCTGAAGGATTTATTGCTTTACCATGGGAATTTGGAAATGTACCAAGATATGCCTGGGTGTAGAATTTGGTGAAAACTCACAAGACAGGTACTGATCTTTCTTCATCTGTAGGAAATCTCCCTGTATCATTGTTCAGTCGCGGCCTCTTCTCCAGCTGTTCCTCCTCCTCCCTCTGGAGCTGCTGCTTTCCCTGCGGAAGCCATTGCTTCTGTGGTTTGAGTTGTTTCTTCCTCTTGATCCTCCAGACCCTGAATTGAGTTTCAACACCGACTCGCCTACTCTTTACCTAATTCAATTTGTTTTAATTTGGAAACCATATTTGTCTGTTTAAATTCTAGGCTGTCTTCTGAAGGTTTTTAAAAATCTCCTCAGCCCTTCTTATCATTGTTTTTTTGTATAGTTTGTAGACTGTCGACAGTCTACAATGGCTCTAATATTTTACAATCTTTGTTTTTCATGCTTTGGTTGCTTTGTTTCTTATTTCTGTCTCTCGAGCTGTTGTCCCTCTCTGAGGTTTGATTTCTCTTTGTTTACTCCTCGGGGCTCGGGCAGAGCTGCTAAGAACCTTCTGTAGCACCACTGCCAGGAGCAGTGGAAGGCCCTGTGGTCTCTGTCACAGGGACTGGCAGGGGAGCAGACAGTGGGTTATCAGATCCCTGTGAAGGCACCACAGGAAGGAAGACTTTATGTTTCCCATCTTTTTGTGAGATCCCAACCTCAGGGATGAAATGGCTTCGACCTCCCTTTTCATCCCTTGAGATGGGATATGCCAGTGGATACAGACGTTCCCCAGGGGTGGACAATCCCTCAGGCCAGCTCCCCCAGGATACTCAGTGTTCAGACCCTCACCTGAGTCCCTTACACACTAGTGGCCAGGCTCTCAGATGGTCCAGAGGGGGAAAGCCATCATCTTACCAGTTGCCAACATCTGTCCAGATTAGGCAGGATAGACAGTCTGGAATTACGATTGGGAGGGAAGGGAGTCAGAACATCTCCCCCAGTTCCTGCTCATTTCTACACATTAAAACTCTATCCATAGCTACAAGCTATGGCTTTTAGCTCGTCGGTGTGTCTAAACTCCTTCCAAGAAGGAGAAAACGTTCTTCTAAGTGAAGATAACATTCAAGAATACACATATTTACATGCCTATAATGTTTTGGTTGTGTGTGCTATGTCTTTTAATTTATTGAAGGAATGTCTAAAGAATAAACAAAACAAAAAACTCTGTCCATCCTTGAAGGTTGTTCACAAAAACCAATTCCTTTATGAATCACTTCCTGATCTTCCTGTCCCAGTGGTTCTCAACTCTGGCTGAACACTGGAATCTCCTGAGGAGCTTTAAAAAATGCCAATACCTGGGTCTACCTCCAAAGACTGATTTACCAGGCTGGGCTCTGAGACCTGTAAAGCCCTCCCAGTGACTCCGCCATGCGGCCAGGCTGACTTTCACTGGTCTCACCTGGTGTGATCGGTCTTCCCTGTGCTCACCTTCTGTGTACTTATTGTATCCTTCTGCGGTGAATTTCTTGAGCTCACATTCGCTTATTCACTCAGTAATTGTCATTCACTCCCTCATCTCATTCATTCACGCATTCACTTATTCGTTCCACAAATGTTTGGTGTCTACCATACTCCAGGCGGCAGGCCCTGGAAGACTCAAAGATGAATAAAAGTCTCTGCGTTAGTGTATTGACAGACTTGTGTGAGTTTAGTTAATGTGTTTCAAATGAAGAAGATCTTTGCCTGCACATTTTTTCTAAAATAAACCAGGAGAACACTGCTGTGGACTGCCTGCCCACCTTGCCCTGAAAAGTGCTTTTGTGATTCAGGGTGCTCTCACAAATTCAAATTTGAAAAATCCAGATGAATAAAGACTGCCGTGTTGATTGTTGGCGGAGACAAATGGGAAAAGCCAGAGAGCTCTGTGAGTAGGCAAGACCAGAAGTCACGTAGCTCACAGGCTTGTGTCGCTAACGGCGGCTGCTTACTAACCTTCAAGCTAACCTCCCCAAAGAAACGATGGCAGAGTTCCCTTTTCTTGCCACAAATTTCTTATTTTTCCCTCCAGAAGTGGGTGTATACAGAGGTACTCTATGAATAATGTTTGCTCTGAGTCATGGAAATGAAAAAACATTTTTTAAAGCTCTGTTCAGAGTTCTTCTTTTTAGGAGGGGGGGGGAATTAGATTTATTTATTTCTTTTAATGGAGGGACTGGGGATTGAACCCAGGACCTTGTCCATGCTAAGCATGCGTTCTACCACTGAGCTATCCCCTCCCCCCAAAAAAGACATTTCTAACAACAAAGTTTTGGGGGCAGTTTATGTTTGCCGGTCCCCAGTGTACACTTGTGAGGAGGCAGTGGTCCATGGGGGGTGGACCACCTGCCCGAGAACTGGGTGATGATGTAGTTCTTGCCCCTCTGTGACATTTCCCTCTACGTGTCATGAGCACTACTCACACACGACTGGGTGCCCAGGTGATCTCTTTCCATCCTGAGTGAAGGTTTACGTGGACAAGCTTTCAAGGATGCACAGATGGAATGCCAGAGGAGGGGCTGCCTGTGAGAGGCTATTTTTAGCTAAATTCCATAGGCACCAGACAGAGGAAGGAAAATTGGCTTCTGAGTTAGAACAACAACAACAACAACAACAAAAAGCCATAATGATAAAGTAATTTCCCCCCCTCTTATTTTGTGTATTTAGAGTCACATCTCACCTCTCTGGAGCCTCGCCGAGAACCAAGGAAGAAACCATAAAAGGCTCTGAGCGTAGCTGGAGATGGTCCTACCTGCGGGTGCTCTGGCATTTTCTACCTAGGAAGACCCAGCTCTCATCCAATGTCCATTTTCTTTTCTTTACACACAGCTTTAACAGGTTTGAGGATCCAGTTATCTGAACCTAAATGAATAGTTACACCTAGGAAGGGATGTAGAGGATGCTATAGACATGCGTACTGAGAGCCGTGAGAGACAGAAAAGAGGAAAAGTGTATACAGCGACACGCCTCCATCTTTTCAGCCCATTCTACTTTCAGTAAATTTGAATGTTTCGCCTCCTTCTTGAGTGTCGCCTACCTGGCACCCCAGGTAGCTATATCCTCCCTCCTTGCCAGTTTGGCTTGCCTGGGAAGTGGACTCTATGATGGACTTTGGCACACAGGGTGTTCCTTAAAGAGTGAACAAGGCATCCACACTGTGGAAGCGGGTGGAAGGAAGTAGGAGTCAATGGAGGGAAAACTCAAGGTACAGTGTGGCCCAACAGTAGCCTTGGCTAACCCCCGTGGAGATCTGAGCTAGAGTAGTCCTTCTGCGTTGTCCTCAGATGGACGAAGATGCACATGCCTTTATAGTCCTACATCAACTGTCACTGAGGGGAAGGGTGACAGCGCAGTGGTAGAGCACATGCTTAGCATGCACAGTCCTGGGTTCCAACCCCAGTAGCCCCATACAAGAAAAAATGAGAAATTCTCATTTTGGGAAGGTGGGTATAGCTCAGTGGTAGAGCAAATGCTCAGTATGCACGGTCCTGGGTTCGATCCCCAGGACCTCCGTAAAACAAACAAACATAGGCTGACTAGGCTCCTTAGGAGGGGAGGCTCTGGCTGACAGATGAAGGCTCCCTCCTGACAGCGCTCTCTGCAGCTGAGGCAACAGGTTCGTCACTGAAGGAGACCTGGGTGGTGCATCACAGTGTCCACCGAACTCCTTGACTCATCCCCTGAGGGCTGGGGTAGCCTCACCTTCTCTGTGCTGCACTTGATCGATGGCTGTGACAGAGACTGCTAATTATCCATCAGATATCCACTCCAGATCCTCTGGTAATGCGAGCAGGGCTAGAATATGTGACTTCCCCATCTTCCTCGTTGGTAGGTGTGGCCGTTGGTTTTGGCCAATGAGATACAAACAGCAGTGTGTGCGGAAGTCGTGGGAAGGCGTTGCAGGAGCTGCCGACTCAGATTTCGCCCTTCCTCCTTTCTGCTGCCGGGATTGTGGGCGAGTTAGCTGAGCCCTGGCAGTCATCTTGGACCAAAAGATAACTTTAAAGACGGAAGCTATGGACTAGTGAGGAGATCAGAAGAGGAACCCGATTCCCTAATGATTCTGGGGCCGCCAGACCACGCCTGAACTGATGTCTCTGGATTTCTTTTTCCACAAGAAATAAACATCTATCTTATATGAACCACTGTTATTCTGAGTTCTCTGTTTTACAGCTGAAGTTGACTCTAACAGATTCAAGAGCCAAGCTCTACTGGGGATTTCTTATGGTTAAGATAGTGGATTTTGCTTCCTTAATAATTCTTCTCCATTCACCTTCAGATAGGTGAGATTTGCCTGAACGCTCATGTGAACTTAAAATGATCCCCTGAATAGCTGTGCCGTCGTTGCCGCTGAAAGAGATCCTCTCATTCTCACAGTACAGTATTTTATTTTAGGGTAACATGGAGCTCGTGAAGTGGGAGTCCACCAACCAGTTTTGCAGCTGGTGGTTTCTGGGAATGCCTGCCTACGTACTCCTGCCCATGAGACCTTCTTTCCCAGGGAGGCAGGTACACTCCCAATGCACCAGAGACCAGGGCGTGGGAGGTGCGCACCTCCGGCTTTGAACCCTTGTTCTGCCTCTCTCTTAACATAGATTTTGCCTCCTCCATTTCCACATCCATGAAATGTGGGAATACGGCGGTCCCACCTCATTGGGCATTTGTTGAGGATTCTGGAGGGCCATACATGGGGACTTAAAACAGGAGTGGATACATGGCAGACGCGTGATAAATGTTACTGCTCAACATCATGGTTATTGTAAGGGAATCATAACTGACCCTGAAGGAAGGGGGCGCTCTGGAACAGAGGTGGGTGTTCTTACAGGCAGCTCTCTGAGTTTCTCGTTGTGTTAGGTCACTGGTGCACAGACGCAGTATTAGATGTACCACTTGCGGTAAGCTAAATACTGCCCCATGCCAAAAGATACCTGTGTCCTAATGCCTGGAACCTGTGAATGTCACCTTAAGTGGCAAAAACAGACTTTGCAGATGTGATTAAGTTCAGGAATTTGAGATGGGGAAATTAGCCTGGATTACAGGTGGACCATAAATGCCATCATGGTCACGTGTAGCCTTAGAAGAAGGAGGTTTGACACACAGAGAAGAGGCGAAAGCAATGTGACCACCAAGTAACATGGTCACAAGCCAAGGAATGCCGTCAACCACCGGAAGATGAAAAAAAACAAAGAATAATTTCTCTTCTAGAATGTCTAGAGGGAATGTGGCCCTGCTGGCACCTCGATTTCAGCCCAGTGACACTGATTTTGGACTTCTGGCCCCTAGAACTGCAAGCAAATAAATTTCTGTTGTTTCAAGCCACCAAGTTGTGTTTATAGCAGTCACTGGAAACTAACACGCCACCTAACTATTTGGTTGAATTATTGCAGTAGCTGTGTTTATAATTTTTATTTGTTTTTAAAGCCATTGCTCTCATTCATTATGTCTTCTAGAAAAAAAAATTCAAAATTAATGGACCCAAGATTCAACTTATAAGTAGCAAGTCTTGATGCCTTTTTATTTGCATTTACTGAGCAGTAAAGAGTCATTTTGCTCGATATGAATCTTCTAATGAGTTCTTCAGAGCTTCAGTACAATTTACATTTTAATACTTAGTTTGTATTTTAATCTTTAATAAAGAATCTGAATTTAGAGTTTTGCCGATCTGAGAGTTAGGTAAGAAGTTATTTTGTTTTCCTCATTGTAAGTTGTTTAAAAAACCAATTACTTATTCATGATGTTTCTAATAGAGTTAAATGCAGAAAAAGCTGGCTTTTACTTTACTATGAGGTTTAGATTTCCCACAGTGAAATCACGGGCTGGAAAGCTGTAAGACGCCTGGTTGTTCTTTTTACCTTGCTGGAAAAGGTTCCAGGGACAACTGAGCAGAATGTTTTAAACTGTGTGTACTCAGTGGAGGACCACAAGTTCAGGGACCCCGGGACTGGCCACTCCCTCCACCTTGTTTGTTGACCAAATAAATTCACTTGTTTGTGATGGAAAGAGGGTTCCTGTAAAGAGATCCAGGCCTTTTCTCCTTGTGAAGGAGCAAAGAGAGTTGGTTGTCATTATTTGTAGTACTTACGTTCTGTAACGTCACCGCAAATACTGAATCAGCAAATACTGAACCAGGGCTTCTAGGGGAAACATGGAGTTAGGGTCCTGCAGGCCTCTGGTCACACTTTCATCAACTGATCAAAGCGTAACCTCATAGCTGTATACTTTTGACACCTTACTGAGTATACACTGCTGATACTGTAACACTGAACTCACAGCCAACAGTACTGCAACTCACACCTGAATGAAGCTCACCTAACACAGGTGTGCATCAGGGACTCAGCATTTTCTTTGCTCTGCGTGTGTCCGCGAATGACCGCGAAAGCGCTTGGCGAGGTTATAAATACACTTCCAGTAGGAAAATTTGACAGTATAGGATCTGTGAATGATGAGAAGAAAATGTATCCCACAGTAAGCCAGCAAAGCGGGTTTTTCCCCCAATGTTTGCAAAACTTGATGTCAAGTGACTTTATCCACCACTGAACCTGAGCTCAGAGGAAGATGTGGTTCTTGCTGTCCAGGAGCTTAGAGTCGGGTTAGGGAGCTGGGCATGGAAAACAGATGCCCGCACCTCTGGTGCCATCACAGGGCTGGGTCTGACACCTCAGGGCACACCGCAAAGAGCCGTGGCAGTGCCCCGCGGGCTGGGAGAAGCAGGCGTGGCGGGGAGAACCACAGAGAGCCCTTCCTGACAGCAGGTCTCTGTAAGAGACAGAGGAAGCGTTCTAGGCTCTGGGGACACAGGGTGGTGTCAGGGAAGAGAGGGGCCACAACGGGAGATTTGCTTCCGTCACGGTTTTGTTTGGCGTCCGTGCACTGTGTAGTATTCACAGGTGTAGAAAGGTTTTAGACATGATTATCATCTGATTAATTGTTCTTGATAGAGTCATAGGAGAAAATGAATTATAAAGAGGATTCAGTTCAGGTGAAACTAAAATGCTTTGTGGAATGATTTAAGTCCCTGAATGTAGTTTCCATTACCCAGGACCTAGCACTCAAGGGGCATCAATCCTAATCAAGTCTTATTTCTTCACTTTCCAGAAAGGATCGAGTAGTTTGTCCCAGGTCTTAAGAGTGGCAAGGCTAGAATAAGGGTTTCCTAATGACAATTTCCACTCTGCATCATTTTAAAAAATAGACTTCATTTTTTAGAACAGTTTTAGGTTCATGGCAAAACTGAGCAGAGAGTTTAGAAAGTTCCATATACCCCTTGCCCCGATCCTCCCTCATTATCAGCATCCTGCACCAGAGTCATACACTTGTTACAGCCCACAAACGTGCACGGACACATCACTAGCAACCAAAGTCCCGAGTTTCTAGTCAGGCTCAGTCTTGGTGATGTGTATTCTCTGAGTTTTGACAAATATGTAGTGTCATGCATCCTCTGTTACAGCATCATACAGAAGAGTTTCGCTGCCCTAAAACCTCTGTGCGCCACCTTTTTTCTCCATCTCCGCTTAACCCCTGACAACCACCGATCTTTTACTGTCTCCGTAGTTTTGCCTTTTTTCCAGAACGTCACGGTTGGAATCGTACAGCCCGTAGCCTTTTCAGATGGGCTTCTTTCACTTAGTAAATGCATTTGTTTCCTCCATGTCTGTTCATGGCTTATTGCTCATTTCTTTTTAGTGCTGAATTGTCTCAACATACTGCGGTTTATTTATACATTCGCCTACTGAAGGATTATCTTGGGTGCTTCCAAGTTTTGAAAATTATGAATAAACCTGCTATAAACAGCTGTGGACAGGTTTTTGTGTGGACAGAAGTTTCCAGCTCCTTTGGGTAAATACCTAGGAGTGCGATTGCTAGATCGTATGGTAAGAGCATATGCTTAGTTTTTTAAGAAACTGCCAAACTGTCTTCCACACTGACTGTACCTTTTTACATTTCTACCAGCAATGAAAAATGAGAATTCCTGTTGCTCCACATCCTCACCAGCAATTGGTGGTGTCACTGTTTTGGATTTTCACCATTCTAATAGGTGTGTAGTCATATCTCATTGTTGTTTTAATTGGCATTTCCCTGAAGACATATGATGTGGAGCATCTTTCCACGTGCTCGTTTGCCATCCGTATGTCTCCTTTGATGAGGTATCTGTTAAAGCCTTTGGCTCATCTTTTAATTGAGCTGTTTGTTTTCTTATTGTTGAGTTTTAAGAGTTCTTTGTATATTTTGGATACCAGTCCTTTATCAGATATGTTTTTTGCAAAGATGTTTCCCTGATCTGGGGAGTACCTCCTCATTCTCTTGACCCTGCATCATCTTTTTAGCACAGTGTAGATGCTCAATGGCTATTAGTTAAATGAAATGAGTTAACGGCATCATATCTCTGAAATTAAATTTTCCATATGTTACATGTGGCTGTTCATTCTGGTCATTCATCAGGATATATACATTTTTTTTTCTATGTAGGTTAAAAACTTCAAAAAAATTAGAAAAATAGAAGTCCACAGGAAAGCACAATTTGAAAGACAAATGTCCAGATTATATGAACTGTCTACCTTTCTGAGAGAGAGAGAACTAGAATTTTAAAGTGATCTTAGAAATAATCTAGTCCAACTCTCACATTTTATAGATGATAGTACTTAATTATGAAGGGACAGTCTGACCTGTCACTTCAACTTGGGTCTCTCACTATGGGCAGAATCCCAACAATAAGCCAACAGACCTAGAATCACCTGCTAGTTGAGCCTCCATTTCCTCATCTGAAAAGTGATGATGATAATAATACACAGGCCATAGAGCTGTCATGAGGATCAAATAAAAACAATGTATGGGAAGCACCGAGCCTGCAGTGGTGCCGAGTATGTGCTCGGGAAATGCGGTTGTTAATATCACTGCTTTTGTTACAGCCCCATGCACAGGACTTTGCTAATAGCATTTGTCTAATTAATACGTACTGACTTCTATTCTGTACCCCATTTGGAAGAAGGTGGGGAATGATGGTCGTGGTTTTAGCATAGGCCAAATAGGATAGCAACCGTTCAAAAATTTTAGAAGACTTGCTTGGAATCTAAAATATCTGCCAGCCACAGGAGTGTGTACTGGTAAATAAATGGATGGCATTATTTCCAGGATCTTCAAATGTTCATGTTTACACAATGAACGTTCAGCATTTCTTGGCATGCCAAGTCCCCACTACTCACTTGCGTGCTGGTCCCCCCAACCAGCCTTGCAGAAGACTGTCAAGCTGTCACCTCCCACAGCTCTCAGATCAGCTTCCCACCTCTCCTCCCAGCCCCTGACCCCAAGGCCGCTCTCTGGGGTGGGTGTCACGGTGGCCACCAGCTTCAGAGCATCCTCAGAGGGAAACTCAGCCCAGAGCTTATCTCTTATCTCTACTATTCCTAAAGGCACTGCACGTTCATATTTTTAATAAGCATTTACTAGAGTGAATTTGTTAAACATCAACATTTAAAACGCACTACGTTTAAAAAAACAAAAGCCTGTTTTGGCATTTCCTCATTTCTACCAGGAGCTTAAAAAAATCCAAAAATGGCTTAGAGCCTCCCTCAGCCTCCTGAAAACCCTGTCACAAGGCCAGTAGTAGCATGACAACAATAAACTTACTAAGCAGGAGAGCAGAGGGGTGAGGAAGACCGTGGGCTCTGGGCCCCAATGACCCATTTTCAATACCATCCATCTTCTGGCCAGTGACCTCAGACAAGTCCCTGCAATTGTCACACTTATGGAACAATATCTTCTTAGTACGGCGGTCAGGAGGATCATGTGAATTAAAATATAATGCACTTAGAACACAGCCTGGCCCCTAACGAGCACATGATAAGCAGTCAAATAGAGAGAATTTTTTTTTTTTTTTTAGTTTAAATGTGGTTTCCCTGGACCCCTAACAACTCAGCGAGTTAGGTAGCATTGTCACTCTAATTTAATAGATAATAAAACTGAGGCTTAGAGAGATTAAGTAACTTGCCTGTGGTCACATCACTAGCTAAGTGGCAGAGAAAGAATTCAAACACAGGCTTCTTGTACGGTCAAGTCCACGTCTATTACCATTCTGCCCTGCTGCGTTATTTATAATTGTAGAAAATTGAGAAACAACCTAAAAGCCCAATAAAAATGAATGGTTAAATAAACCCTGGCAATTCTGCACAACGAAATGCAGCCAGTAAACGCTGCATTTGTAAACCGGGCAGGCGGCCTGCAAGCCCTGCCCCCTGGCACAGCAACGGCCGGGCGGCCGCCATGCTGACCACAGCGGGAGAGCTGTCCTGTGAGAACTCCCCAGCTCCCATTCTTGTCTTGCTGAGGTTCTGAGATGGAGGCCCCTGACGCGAAATGCCTGCTTCTTTCCATCCTGTTGTAGACCATCTTCGCACTCCCTGAAATCTCCATCCTTCCGCCTCCTCCAGGAAGTCTCCCGAGTGACCTCAGCTTAGGAGAGCCTCCTTCTTCTGTCCCCTGTTAGCAGGTAGGGAGTGCATTTGCATTTGGCTCTGGTGCGAGTGGCTTTTTCCCATCTCACCCACCTCGTGCTAGAACGGACACACACGGAGGATAGGAATTGCGTCCTGTATTCTTGGACTAATACAGTGTATTCAGTAAACATCACGTAATCATACTAAGAGTTAATATCCGTTAACAGCTCACTATATACTCAGCCCTGTGCTAAGCATTCTATGTGCTTTCAGGAAGCCAAGACAAATAGAAAAGGAAAAGGGTCAGAGCCTCTCCCTACACCCCCCACCCTGCCAGAGAGGCCTCCCACCCCCGGCAGATAAGGAACCACAGATTCAAACCAGTTCCCGGCTAGAATGTGAAGCGTCCAAGGGGAGATTAGACCTGGCTCTGTCACTTAAAAACCTAACCCGTATTTGACCTCCCTTGTAGAATGAGTGTAGTACTAGGACCCGACTCACGGGGCTCTTGGGAGGTTTACAGTTTAGCTTTTAGCACAGGGCCAGGCACATGTTAATCACTTAACAGACATGGGCGCTATTTCTGGGGACCTGGGGCAAGGGCCCCAGTCAGGGCTGCAAGGCAGAGATAGAAGGAGTATGCGAAAGGAGGAGGGGATAGCCCAGTAGCAGAGAGCATGCTTAGCGTGCACGACGAGGTCCTGGGTTCAATCCGCAGTGCCTCCATTAAACCAACCAACCAACCAACCTAATAACCACCCCCCCTCCAAAAAAAAAGAAACAGCATGGGAGCTGCCATTTCTATAATCCCCACCTAATACCAGCGAGAGAGAGCAGCACAGTGTCTAACCAGCGTCTCCCAAATTCAGCTGGTGAAACAAGAGGGGGCAATAACTGTGAAGAGCTGCCATACGTCCCCTCATCCTCAGTGGTCCTGAGCAAGATTCAGAAAACGTGGTGACTGAGGCAAGGGGGCCCTGGACCTTCCCCCGACCCCCTGGGCGCAGTGCCAATTGTTCTGAACTTTTGTGATTGCTTCCGTGGCGCCCCACCCCCACCCCAGCCTCCGCACTGCCTACGGAGAGGTGGGTCCAGCAGGCTGAGGGCGCCTGGCTGTTTGAGACTTTTTCTGGGGCCGAGTTGAGGCAGGACGAGTAGGGAGAGGATGAGGATGGAAAAGCTCACAGTTTGATAGATCAGACATTCATGTCAGACTCACTCTATGCCGATACTAAATACGTAACTTGTTAACTCATTCCATCCTCCTGGCAATGAGCCCGAGGCAGGTACCATCATTTCTATTCATGCTTTTTGGTGGGAGGAGGAAACTGAGATCGAGGTCCAAGCTGGGAAGTGGTGTAGCCAGGATCCCTGCTCCTCTGCAACCCCGACTCTTTCTCTGCCAGTCACACACCTTTCACCTCAGGAGGGAAGCCAGGCCTGCAGAATGGATCCCACCACCAGCGAGGTGCATCCAAGGCAGGACGGCAGCCCAGCCCAAGAAAGGCTCCTGCGGTCTCAGCCCGCAGGGCAAACCCGCCACGCCAAGAGCGTCCTTCCCAAGCCTGGGCTTCAGCTGATTATGAAGTGTTTTCCTAAAATGTGGTGAATTTGACCTGTTTTAGGTGTTGAGTCAGGAAGGTAAGGAAAGCAGAGAGCTGCATCTGAGGTTTATTTATAAGAGGTGTTGGTTTGGTCTGGAGTTCAAGGTGACAGAAGCTTAACGAATTCCCTGCTCACGGCAGCCTTTCAGGGCCGGTTTCGCAGCTCAGCGCCTCCTGCTCTCATCACCGGCCCGGGTGTGTTTTCTCTGGGGACTGTAACCCCCTCACGCCCTTCCTTAGAAGGAACAGAGGGCCGACTGGGATGGTGGATTTCCGGAGCAGACCTTGTGCTGACATCTTACAAAGCTTATCATCGGGAGTCAGAGTGCCTTGCTGATTTATAATGACATGTCACCCCCTTGGCAGCTGCTGAAAGACAGGTGTGTGTCTGCGGTGTGGAGGGGTAATAGGAGTAAATTGGTTTTATCTGCATGCCTGATGTAACGACCAAAAGCCTTGGCCTTCCTCTGGTCAAAATAGGAAAAGTCCATCTACAGTAATGCCTACCTTTGTGCTAAATTCAGATCTGTTTGCCCCATTCTGTTCTTTCAGTCCTTTCTCCTGCTGGGTCCCTATGGGAGCATAAAGGATCTTGTCCCTGGTCCCCAGGCTAAAGGTGAAACATCTTTCAAACATTTTAGTCCACTGAGAATATGCCCAGGGAGAGGAGGGACCTGGAGTCACAGCAAGGATGCTTGGAATTCCCCTGGGCACCTCCCATCTCAGAAAGGGCAGAGGAAACCCGATTTAACAGGAGCCCCGTGCATGCATAGGAGCCCTGTGACCCGCTGTATGGCCACTCTTGTTTTCAGTTGAATCAACCACTCCAAATATATTTAAAGTGTTTTTTTAATTACTAAATAGTTCAGATATACAAAAAGGCAGAGCTATTATTATAATGACTAGCAGTTTACCAATTATCCATCTGAAGAGTTAAGATGTTACCAGGATGGCTGAAGCCCCTGTGTACCCTGTGTTCAGATCACATTCCTCTCTCTCCATTCTGGAGGTCGCCCCTGAACTGGCTTTGGTGTTTACCAGCCCATCTGATGGCCTTATATTTTTATAACATCTTAAATAGTCCCTACACAGCACATTTTTGTGGTTTCACTTATTTCAGTATTTCTTTTAATGGGATTATGTGGTGTATATCCTTCTGAGATTTGGTTTTACTGTGAAACTTTATAAAAAAAAGATATCGTGCTGGTACATGAGGTTCTGGTTTATTTTATTGGTCCAGTGTATTCCATTGTATGACTATATTATAACTTATTTATTCATGTTTCTGTTACTAGACAATTAGATGATTATGTTTTTGTTTGTTTGCTGTGTCAGTCATAGCTCTGTGCTGGGCAGAGGTGTGGGAGTTTCTCTGGGATGTCTACCGAGGAATAGAATATCTGAGTCACAGAGTTTGACCATCTTGAGCTTCGTAAGATACCGCCAGGGGCACCGCAAAAGTGGTTGGTCCCAGTGGGCACCCCCGCCAGCAATGATGAGAGTTGGCATTTTTCATATTCTGTGGGGGAGTAAAGATGATGTCAAGATGAGAATTTGCACAGAAGTCAGTTCAAGGTTTGTTTTCTATTTCCCTGAATCATGTGTTTATAAGTTTGCAAGGATTTCTTGAAAGACGCCCGAGGGCTCACCTAAAGGCTAGGACATCTGGAGAGGGGTGAGCGACAGGGCACACAAGGAAGCATGACATCACACAATCCCAGAGAAGGAAGGGCTCTCAGAGTAAATCTAGTCCTGCCTGCCAGCCTAAGCCTCACAGAAATCCACATGGAAGCGTCGCCTACAGTCATGCATTCATTCATTCAATGCGTGTTCTCTGAGCACCTACTAAATGGCTGGCCCCATACTGGGTGCTGGAAACAGAACGAGCAAGACCTTTAAGACACGTAGCTTAGTGAGAGGCTGGAGTGAAACCTCACACGTACGGAGCTGTGAGTGGACGCAGGGATGTAAACGGGGCAGTGGGAGTATGTAGGGTGGGACGGGGCTTCCTGACTTCCTGAGGGTGCAGAAGAACATTCTAGGTGCTGAGGGAAGAAAGAACCTGGGTGGTGTGAGGAGGAAGTCCAGTGTGGCCAGAGCCTCATGAGATGAGGTTGCTAAGAGTGGAGAGGTGCAGAGGCCAGACCGTGCTCCATGCGAGCCTGGTTAAATGTCTTGGTCTTTATCCTAAAATCAATGGAAGTCACTACAGGATTTAAGCCAGGGAGTGATGTGATCAGATTTGCATTTTAGGACAGTCCCTCATCTACAGGATGGGGAGTTGGTCGGAAAGGGTGTGAATGGATGGGGAAGACTAGCTAGGAGTTTATTCTGCTTCCCAGTGAGTAATGACAGAGGTGGCAGAGAGAAAAATCTAGCTGCAGACCCACTAGGTGTTAATTCTGTGACATGATGTACATGCATCATCTAACTTAACAAGACCTCTGAGTCCCACTGTCATCCCCCGTGGGTCAGTGATGAAACTGAGGCTTGGTGAGGTTAAGAAACTCATGTTTACACAGCTTGTTGAGTGTAGACCTAGGGTTCAAAGCCAGCTAATAACTCTTAACTCCTGTGGGTGAGGGTGGGAGAAGAGGGGTGAAGGCTGACCCAGCGAGCCCCCTATCCCATAAAAAAGAACAGGCTCAGGGAAATGGGGTGTAATCTATGAGCGTGGACCAGGAGGTTGGGAGATCTGATTTCAGTCCCAAATCCACCACTGACCTTCTTTGTCTGGGTGGCATCCTTCGTCCCTTCTGACTCTAAGACTCTAAGGTGACTCTATAACTTTGGGAGAAGGCATCTGACCTCTCAGCATCTCTTCTCTGCTTACTCCTCAGTTAAACAAGGATAATACCTCTAAGCTGAGATGACACATACGAGAGTGCCTTGGAGACTTTAAAGTGGTTGACAGACGTCAGTTGTTACTAGAATGAGCACCTCATAGGGCAGTCCATTTATTTAGGGTCAATTTTCCACATCAGAACGGGTTTCTTCATTTTGATGTGTGTTGGTTCACAAACTGGCCCCTGTACAATGAGAGCAAGGAGAGAGGAAAAACAGGGCAAACCACTCCAGGTTGGTTGGTGGCAGGTTTAATAAGCAAAGAAATATACTTAGAAGGCTGGTCTCGGGCGGCTGCAAAACGCCTAAGAGTGGTGGACCCAGCTCCTCCGTAGTCCCCACTCTCCACCACTTCCCTTGCAGCGTGCAGGAGTGCAGATCATATATGGCCAGGCGGGCAGAGGGCTCCGATGTGCATTTGAGGAACTCGTGACCTCCTCCTGCCTTCCCAAAAGGATGCATGCTATGCATTCTTAGGGGATTTAAAGAAAATAAAACATACGAAATACTGGGCTTTTTAGATGATCCAAATAAATCATAACGAAACACATAAGCGCATCTCATCCTTTCCTTCATTGCCAAAATCATGTGGCTTAATTTTTCATGTTTCAAAATTTCTTGTAATTTGGGAAAGAGGATTTTACTTGAAATTTGACAGGTCTGAATAGAAAGGTGAGTTTGGGGCAGGACGTAGACGTTAAGGATGATGGGAGATGTTCCAGCTGACTCTTACGGATGTGGGAAAAGATCATTTTAAAAATGTGATGCTGGTCTCCAGTATCGCCTCAAAAATGAGTTCCAACACTTTGAAACTTTAAACTTAGTGCTGCATCCTCAGTAAAATGCATGTGTTGTCTAAGTCAAAAATAAAAAGTGAAAGACCTCTTTCACTGGTTTCCGTCAGAGAGTTCCTTCTTTTCCACCTGAATTGGAGAAGGGAACATATATTGCATCCTAGTAGGTGGGAATACTTTAAATGGGGTTTTCTTTTTTAATATCACTGATGCTTGCCACAAATCTACTAACTAGAAACCGAGATACTTGATTAAATTTGCGCCCAATGGAGTGCTCAGGTAGTTATAGATGAGATGTACATAAAACCAACTGTAGTAGCCAGATATTTTCCACCATAACATAAAACCCAGGTACAAGTGATGAAAAATTCCCTTTTGCTTCATTTCCCCACATGCTGCCTTCACATCAGTACATGTTGTGTGTGCTTTCTCTTCTCCGCTGGTAACATTATGACATTTTCTCTTCCACACAGTCAAAATTTAATAACTTTACGTACAGTCAACATGCCATTTCTGAGAGCTAAGGCTCCATTTTATATGCTTCTGGCCTACTGAATAGACTTCTTGGAGGAGATGCCAAAAATATGTGATGCTAACCCAGTGGAAGTAAAACAACTGGCTCAGAAAAATGATTTTTTGCAAAACCAGTCCTTCTGACCTTAGCAATTACAGTGGACGAGGCAGGCTGTGGACCTTGCTCCTTGAAGGCGGGTTTCCTAGACAGCCTCAGAAAGGGGCTCATCAGGGAGAGAAACCTAAAATTGGATTTCAGATGACCCCCCCCGCAAAGCCAGGTGACCCCCATTTCACACAAGGGCATAGTCTTACCAATAAATTAGGTATTGGGACTCAAACTACCCTTTCTCATAGAAACATCAGGGCTAAATACCTGAATCTTTAATTAATTAATCAATTCACAAAACACTGGGAATATATCACGGCCATCCTTTGAAAGCCCGTGCTCCACAGTGCGTCTCAACTACATGCATCTGCACATTGGGAGCATGTCCTCTCACCACTCTCTTGCAAGAGCATCTCTGAGTGTGTCTGCTCTGCATTTTCCATCCTTGTTTGGCTGGCACCCGAAATCTGAGTTGACAAATCTGTGTTAGGACGCTCCAGTTTCCAACGTGTTCCTCATTTACCTCTGGGACCTCACCGAGAGCACTGTAAGCATTTATATTTCTAACAACGCTCTCTTCATGATGGTGGAAGCTTTCTCTCCATTTCTCCTCTTTTCTTTCTGAGCTCTTACCAGAATTGCTTTTAATGTTCATGTTCCTATCAGCAGTCTCTTTCAGGCAATCCAGGCTTTTTCTAACATGCACATCAGGGCTCTCCTACCCTTTTATCTAACACCCAGTTCCAAAGCCACGTCTACATTTTTAGGTTTTTTTTTTTTACAGCAGTACCCCATTTCTTGGTACCAAAATCTGTATTGGTTTGCTAAGATCATCATAACAAAACACTACAGACTGAGTGATTTATACAATAGATATTATTTTCTCACAATTCTAAAGGCGAGAGTCTGAAATCAAGTGTCAGCAGGACTGGTTTTTTTTTTTTAAGGCTCCTCTACTTGGCTTGTGGACGGCCGATTTCTTCTGTTATTTTCACAGAGTCTGCCCACTGTACCTGTCTGTGCCCTCATCCCTTCTTCTTATAAGTGCAGTCACATTAGGGTCCATCCTAGTGACAAAATTTTAACTTAACCTCTTTAAAGACCCTGCTTCCAAATACAGTCTTTTCTGAGGTACTGGGTGATAGGATTTCAACATATGAATATTGGGGGGACATGATTTAGCCCATAACATCATCCACAAACCAAATTCAGAGATTTCCCTCCTCCTTTAGCTGATCATCAGCATTTTGCTTATGGCTGGGAGCCGGGAGAGGTTTTCTCAACCAAGGCCCTAACTGCTGTAGTGGGCATTTAGGCTCTCTTTGAAAGTTCAGCTTCTCTATTATGTCCTGGACTTGATCCTCAGTTTCTCCAACCCTATGAAGAGAGTTGATGAGAACTTCTTTGTGTGCAACCCAAAAGGCCCTTGGAGTTTCACAGCTGGCTTTGGACTGTGACTATTTCTCGTCTTTTTGTAGAGCATCAGTGGTGCTTAGCAATAGTCATTCAATACCTAAGAGTTACTGTTTTCTCCAGACATCTTCAAAGCCTGATACGGGTGACTTCCCTCTCACCAGCACAGCCTCCCAATTCACCGCCAATGATCGACACCTGTGCACCAGGGGCTGCCTGCCTACCGCCTACCACTCTTGATGGAGTTTCCACTGCCAGTTGGGCAGTGAAAGAGTTCGCCTCAAATCCTAACTTGTCAGCTACTTTCGCAGACCATGCCTAGCACCAGCTGTTACAGGTTCATTTCCCCAGAAGCACATGCTGCGTTGGAACTTAGGGTTCACAAGGCTTCTTAGGGACTAATGCCTGTAAAGTAAAGGGGATTGTAGCAGGACTGGGCAAAGAAGGATGCTGAGATGCCGTCCAGGCCTGACGATGTCTTAGCAAACTTGAAAGGTGGGTCTGGAGCAAGAACATAAGGCTCAAGTGGAACAGGCCTTTAGAGCCCTGCCTCGCCCAGAACTGGGTGCGGACAGGAGCCGCTTCCCCGGAAGGGGCGTGCTTGGCTGAGGAGCTCCACTCAGCTGAAGGATATAAAGAAGGAGCTGCGAGCGGGAAGCTGTTTGCTGATTTCACTCGATGCCTCTGGGCAGCAGGTCCTCCTTTGAAAGGAGATTTTGGCAGGTCAATCTCCAGGTCCAGCAAAGGTACGTACGTCTTCTGAGTTTACACTTCAAAAGTAGAATTTCCGAGAGATAGAATACGTGTACCTTGAACTTTAGCCCGCAGTGCCTGCTGTGGATTTTGAGGGCAGTGAAACTGTTCTGATTAATACTATAATGCTGGATCCATGTCATTATACATTAGTCAAAACCCAGGGAACATACAACAAGAAGAGTGAATCCTAACGTAAACTATAGATTTGGGGTGATGATGTGTGAAAGCAGATTCATCGGTTTTAACAAGTTTTCCACTATGGTGTGGGATGTTGCTGGTAGGAGAGCTGCATATGGCAACGGGGGCAAGCAGTATATGGGAATTCGCTGTGTTTCCCACTCAGTTTTGCTGAGAACCTAAAGCTGATGTGAAAAATAAACTGGAAGTGTTTCCCGAAGCTGCTTTTTCCAAGTCCATGCAGCTAATAGTTGGCCGAGTCTCCCCAGAGGTCCAAGTGACATTTGAGTAGAGCTGCCATGTGTCTCTTGTACCTTTGTTTTCTTAAGCTAAATGTGTGAAGGTAGCTAATAGGACAGTGGTTTTCAGACCCTTTTCTCGGTAGGGATTCCAACCCCCCTTGAAATGTGGGGGTTGGAATTTGTCATAAATGCCCTGAACTACTGCAGAGATTGCCTGACCATTAGCTCCCTTCTCCTGGGACTCTAGGAAGGCAGCCTAGCAACATGTGGTTTGGGAAATGACGTCAGACGGTGGGCTCGCGTTCAGTGGGGCAAGCCACACTGAGGGACACATTAAGAGCAAGACATCTGAGATGGCCCCCAATTGCTCTGACAATAACCTGTATCAAGGAGAATTCAAAATGTGATCACGGAAACAAGGTCGTACTGTAGAGCACAGGGAACCATATTCAATATCTCGTAATAACCTCAAATGAAAAAGAATATGAAAAGACATATATATGTAACTGAATCACTATGCTGTACACGAGAAACTGACTCTACTTCAATTAAAAAAAAATGAAATGTGACAATGAGAAAGGGAAGGAAGGGAACAAAGAGTTACTGTAAGTCTGCCACCTGGCAGGAATCGTGCTGAACGCTTTGTATACCTAACCTCTTTATACACCTAACCTCTTTCACTCTCACGAGGACCCTGGGAAGCAAGTATCACGTGAGTTCCATTTGGGTACCTGTTTGGAGAAGAGTCCGACTGCAAATGGCACACAAGCTGACCAGCAAAGACTTAAAAGATAGAGATCTATCTGAATTGCGACTTATTTTGCAAGCCTGGGGGTGGGCAGCGCAGGGCTCGCTGGGAACCCTGTGAGGTCATCAGAGAAGGGTCCTCCCTCTTCCTGTTGAGCCGTCCTTAGCCTACGGGTTTGTCCTCCTGTTTGTCACCTCACGGTTATGGGGTGGCTTGCTGTCCCTCCAGGCATTGTGTCCAGGTTCTGGGGGAAGTCCTTGCCAAGCCCAGACTGTCCGTTCGGAAACAGCCTTCAGTCAGCTGTGCTCCGTGGTTTCTACCCCCGGCTCGCGGCCGGTGTCGATGGGAGAGTGGAAATGAAAAGTTTTATCTGGCACATTTCAGCTCTAAACAAAATCAGGGTTTTATTGGTAAAGAAAAATGGGAAATAGATATGGGATAAGAAGTGATGGTCTGCAGTACTCTGTCACAAATGAGAAGTCGGTCAAGAGACAGAAAGTAACCGTTCACGTCCAAGCAGCTGAGAAACGGTTGAGCTGAGACTTGAAGGCAGGTCCCCCCAGGTCTAAAGCCCTCGCTCTTTCCATCCTGCCATGTGGCCCTTCAACAAGGCACAAAAGGGGTTTCCCTTCCTAACACTGGCGGGAAGCAGGGCTTCTCTTGCTCCGGGCCACTTTACCAATAGGGAAATGGAGGCACAGAGAGATTGAAAGATTTAGGTTACAGAGGATTTGAACCCAAGCAGTTACTCTAAAGAGGAAAGGCAGAAGTAACAGCATTAGTCTGAAACCGTAATGTCTCACGTACCAAAGAGAGAGACAGGGAGAAGCCAGAGAGAAGGAAAGAAATGTGAGTTAACGTGGAGCAGGAATGAGAAACAGATGTGAAGAGAATCGGTAGCAACTGTAGCTGGGCTGTGAGCTGCTACCAGCCCACCGAGGCGGCGGGCTGGGAGACAGCAGGCTAGGGGACAGTGATCTTGACATTCAACCTGGGGCTTGCAAGAAGGACTGATACAAGGGTATCGACTGATATATTAAAAATATATGTAGTCAGTTATTGAGATCCTGTGAATGGTTTCAAAGTTCTTCAGATTGTGTGTATTAAGTTATTCCGAAGAAACTCATTTTGGCTTTAACATTTTCAACGTAATGACCCTCAGGGATTTGGTTTACAGCAGAAATACCAAAAGCTGAGTGGAGCCCACTGTTCAGTTTTTCCTCCAAAGTGGTGCCTGTGCAGAGACAGCTGATCCTAATAACAACAAGCGTGTATTTAGTGGGAACTTAGTGATAAATGCTTCACATTTTTCCTCTCGTTTAATCCTTACCCATCTCTGGGGAAAGACGTTCTATTTTTCTCAATCTTCTGATGAGAACTCTGAGGTTCAGTGAAGTGAAGGGACTTGCTCTAAACATACACGTAGGCAAGAGCAGGGCTGGGGCTGTAATCCAGGCAAACCCCCCCCACCCCGCCCCCATCCCATCACCAGTGGCCCCATCTGTGGGGAAGTCCGGCTGGGGACCAGTAGGTAGCCTTACAAGTAGATGACCCCCTGAAGGCACTCATGCAGCTGAATTTTCACAGCTAAGTGAAGGCTATTACATCCGTCTCTTCTCATCTATAGTTTGTTAATTCAGCTCAACATTTTAGCCTGTTGAGATATTTTTAGACCAGCAAACCAGTGCCATTCTGAGGATTAAGCTACTCCAATTCCACTGCACCTCCCAACATCTGGCAGGCAGGTTTTTAAATTTTTATGCAAAAGTAAAAGCCAATGAAAGTTAAGAAAAAAAAATTTTATTTTTTTTTAAACTTTGGCAGTCACGTTGCTTCCTTCCAGTTGTTCACAAATGAAACACACTGGGCTGGTTTCTGAAAACCAAAACGCCTGGAGA
Organism: Camelus ferus; assembly: GCF_009834535.1. Lineage (NCBI taxonomy): Eukaryota > Metazoa > Chordata > Mammalia > Artiodactyla > Camelidae > Camelus > Camelus ferus. Next base: position 33,295,840 of record NC_045720.1, read on the forward strand.
GAAATTTATGACTTCAAAACAAAATTTCGAGGTTGAGGGTTTTAGCCGTTTGCAAGGAACATAGAGCTAAGCTGGTGAGAAAGGCTGTTCAAAATGTCCTGGCCTGAGGGGTCAAGGTCTTTCTCAAAAGTCCCCGAAGAAGCTCTTAGGCTTCTGGAAGGGTGCAAATGAGGAGAGAGCATTCTGAAGACATCTTTCTACTGGGAGCTGGCACTGGCCAGCCTGTGCGTTTTCCCACACAAATGGGCTCGCCCTTCTGCGAGCGAGGCATTTCCTGTGCACCACGGGTTTTGTTATCCTTCTTTTTTTTCCCCCTTCTCAGGGAATTATCCAAGATTTGTAGCCAGCCGTCCCAGCCATATTTTCTCCCGGCGCTTACACTCCCATATATGGAAATCCTTATCACATAGCTCACTCCCTAAAAGGGGACATTTTATAGGAAGTGTTTAGTGCACTGTGAGCTTTATAAACTAATTCTCAGGATGGATGACACCACCAGCAGACATGGGTGTGTGTGTGTGTGTTGTGTGTGTGTGTGTGTGTGTGTGTGTGTGTGTGTGTGTGTGTGTGTTTAAATAGCCTTTTTTGCCGCTAGGACATATCCAACCAATTTAAACTCAAGCCTTCGTCCCCTTCAGCAGTTTCTGGATTGCAAAGTGAATTTCAGCTATTTAGAAAGGAGTCCCTGCTTACTGCCTAGAAGTAAAGTTGCAAGGCATGATGGGGGATGTTCCCCGTGATAAAGGATTTCAAATCCCCTCCGCGTTTGGCTGCTTTCTCCGCCTAGGCAGCAACGGCACAGGGTTAGAAAGAATTACTCCATCTCAAGGGTAGTCCAGCTGAAAGAAACAGAAATCAAATGAATTTCACAGAGTGGACTTTTGGCAGATTTTCATGCCTTGGGAAGAATGCAGAAAGGCAAAAGTGAAAAGCTATGGCTTTCGTACATTTATGTGATAACTTATGCTGTTCAGAGAATTTGCACATCATTTAGTCCTTGTGCAAACTAATTCCTCTTACCAGAAACCTGAGCTTCCAAAGGACAAGTCATTTGGTTGCACATACACAGCTGAGACCACTCCGCATTCAAAAACTCACATTGGCTCCCATTGTTCAAGTCCAAACTCACTAGAACAGAATTTAAAGTTTAATAAGCACCTAGATAGTGAGGTACCTGTGGTTAGGCACCACGAGGGGCAAAGGTGAGTAAGACTAGCTCTTGGTGAGCTGTAATATAAGTGAAGGAATCTGCCGTCACACAAGTAATTAATTGCAGGAATATAAATGTCTTAGCCTGCTTGGGCTGCTATAACAAAGTACCAGAGACTGGGTGGCTTAAACAAGACATTTGTCACTGTTCTGCAAGCTGGAAGGCTAAAATCAAGGTGCTGGCCAATTCAGGTGCTGGTGAGAGCCTGCTTCCTGGCCTGTAGACAGACAGACACCTAGCTGTATGCTCACATGGCCTCTCCCGGTGCAGGCGTGTGAAGAAAGATGGAGATCTCTCTCTCCTCTTAAAAGGGCACTAATCCCATTTTGAGGGCCCTACTCTCATGACCTCATCTGGACCCAATCACCTCTCACAGGCCCCACCTCCAAATATCATCCCATTAGTGGTTAGAGCTTCATCAGAAGAATTTTGAGGGGACACGAACACTCAGCCAATAAGAAGTGAATGAAGAAAGGTGGTCTGGGATAGACATCTGAAAACACATCCTTCCTGATGGTCCCTCCCACTCACTCGTTTCTGGGTCTATGAATAGCTTCCTCCTGCAGCGATGGGCGCATCAGAGGAGCAGAGCAGAACGTGTTACATCACTTCCACAGGAGGACATGTTTATGCTTGTCTGTCAGACTTTCAATCACCAGATGAAAAGAGGGTCTGAGTTGTGGGTGAGGCCAGGCTGGGGAGGAGGGGGCGAGGAGGGGCTGGCAGGGAAGACCGACACAAGCCCATCAGCAATGGCCCTGGAAGGGGTTTCCCAAATTTCCTTCAGCGAAGATGGTCTGTACATTTTAGTCAATATTTTGTACACAGAATATGTACTTTTTTCTGAGTTGTGTGAAATTTTGAGACCCTCGCCTAAGCTGAATCCCCAGGGTCAGGGAGGTAGTTAATAGATAAATGAGATCGACTCCCAGACGTGATAAATCTTTTCTATAATCAGTGTCAGGTTCTGTGAGTCAAGGTTGCCTCCCGGCCTGTGTGCTGTTGGCCTGGGGCGGAAAGTATTTGCTTTGCTCTGGGAGTAACTGACCCCAGGCGCACTTCACCTGGGCAGAGTCTTGAAGTGGGCAAGGGTCTGTGCTCCGGAGGAAGCAGATGGACAGAACTGCCTGGGGGCCAGTCCATCAGCCTGGAGCCCAGCCATACTTAAGCCCTCCGGCATACAGGTGCCAGCCTTTGCGGGGGTGGGGTGGGGGGGGACCCTTTGCCTGTTCGTTGTGCTGCATAGGCTTGGATGGTTTCAAAAGCCGTTTTGAAATAATGGAAGCATCATATACAATTTCTCTTGGAAGCAAAATGCTGAGAAGTTGTATGGTTTGATCAAGTCAGAACCACACAAGTTAGCTGCTTTCCTATAAAAGCCCAGAGCTACACCCTCCCTTCCCACCTCTTCCCTGCTTCCCTCCCTTCCTCCCACTTTGATTGAACTCCCACCATGTGCTGGCACCGAAGTGCACACATGACTGAGGCGTGGCATGGCACCTGTCCTCTTTCATTCTAGAAATACTTACCGGAAGGGGCAGGTACTCTACTGCGTTATGCACTAAACAGGAAAGACAGACTCTGCACCATCCACGTCTCGTCCGGTAGGAACGATGTTGAATAAGCAATGTGGAGCATCGCAAAGGTCACAAGTGAAATGAATAGGGTTCCATGAGGGTGTATAGCAGGGGGACCAAACTGAATTTATGGGATCAAGCAGTTCATGCTCTAGGGCAGGAGCATGAAGAAAGTGTTTAAAACACGCTTTTAACAAAGTAAGCTGTTTTAGTTTATACTCTGTCTTCCTAAAATTGACCATCAGATTAATAATTAAAAAAACCTATCTAATCAAATTATTTTGATTATAAGAGTCAAGCAACCAGTCTGATAAATGAATTAGTTGCTCAAGGTTTAGGTAGACTTAGTCTTAGAATGACTGACCTATTGAAATATGTCTGCTCAAGACAGTTAAATGTCCTAAGCTCGTATAGTAACTATGGCTGGCAGGATTCTAACACGGTCCCCAATATTCTCCTAGTTATTCAATCAAGCACTAAGTTAGGAACTCTTGCAAAGGGATTCTGCAGGTGTAATTAAAGTCAAATCAATTGACTTTAAGATAGGAAGATTATCCTGGGGCCGGGGCTGATCTAATCAGCGGAAACCTTCAAAGGGACTGGGCTCTTCCTGGTGAAACAGATTTGGTAAGTGAGACAGACTCAACACTGGCTGGCTTTGAAATGGGAGGGGGCCTTGTGGAAAGGAATGTGAGTGGCCTTTAGGAGCGGAGAGCAGCCACCAAGGAAACCTCAGTTGTGAAACCACAAGGAACTGAGTACTGCCACAATCATGTGACTTTGGAAGATGACCTTGAGCTTCCAAAGAGAACAAAATCTTGTGGACACCATTTAGCTTTGTGAAATCCTGAGCAGAGAACCCCGCCATGCCCTGCACAGCCTCCTGACCTATAGCCCTGTGAACTCACAGATGGGTGCTGTTCTAAGCCATTACGTTTTTGATAATTTGCTAATAGCAATAGAAAGCTAACACAGCAACTATCCTGCTTCCCTGCTCAACATCCTTCCTTTCAGTTCCTTCTAAGAATAGGCTCAAATCTTTGACAACAAAGATTAAGTGATGAGGCTGGTAAATCGTCATCTCTCTTGCCTCTGGGCATAGTGATTGGCTCGGGTGTTGGGCACCTGACCCAAGCTGTGCAATCAGTGTCTTTACCTGTGAATTTTCAAACTTGAACTTGAAGAAGAGAGCTAATTTTCCTCTCTGGTCCTAAGCTGTAGAAATGTGAACCCAGAACCACCAGACAGCCATGCCCCTCACTAGATGGTGTAACTGGTCTAGCCCCTGACACCCAAGAAGCATGAGTCTTGACAGTGTTTGAGTCCTTGAATTCACTGTTCTTTGTCACCTGACCCACATTCTTTGAGGGATTTGCTTATGAGTGCCTAGGCCCCCCCTTTGGAGTTATGCTAAGTCAAGTTCAGTTTCTTCATTGGTGACCAGAGTCCTGAGCAATATAGCCAGAGAGGAGTCAAGAACTGTTAACTGGAAACACCAGTTCTGCTTGTCAGACAATTGCAAAGCATGGAAGTGCCTCTTTGCACATAGCCTGGGTTTTGTCTTTTTTAATCTGTGTTGAAGGACATCGCATGATAGCAAAAATGCTAAACGCTAGCTCAATCATCGTATTATTAGAGCTGCAAGAGACTTCTGATGTCATCTGGTTAAGGTCCCTCATGTTCTACATTCAGAAGCTCAGGCCCACAGAGGAGCAGCTAATTAGGGAGAGAGCTGGTCATTCCAGAATCATTGGATGAAAATGACTCCTTATTGATGTTGAATGATAAACAATGCTGCTTGCATCTAATCAGCTCTTCTCTTCTGCTTTCGCTGATTACTTGGCTAGTTCTGCCACCATTCCAGAGTATTTTTCTCAAGTTTTCTAAAATTGTGTCTGCTGAGTGCTGTGACTCTCCAGATCCCTGTGGTGTATTTTCAAGTGAAACCTCAGCGTCTCTGAAACTCTGATGGTATCTCAGTTTCCCAGGATGATTTTTACTTGATTATACCAAAAAAAAGGTGTAAAACCCTTTCTTCCGGTACTGTTAGAAGCTTAGCCTCAGCACGACTTATCTTTGTGAAGATTGCGTGGAGATAAATTCGTAAATGATTATCTCCCTTGAGTACAAATATAAGTTGTTACTATAGATACCTGTTCACAAGACTAATAAGACAAGTGTTTTCCAAAATCTGCTTGAGTGACACCTCTGACATATGAAATTATTAACTCCTTATTCTACCTGAACATAGAATCACAGATTGCTAGGGCTGCTGGGGGTCTCAGAGATCATTAGGCCCAGCCTCCTGCTGTTCAGAAAAAGACAATGGGTTCTAGAGATGAGGAAGGTCTTGCTCAAGATCAGATTCTCTCGATTTTAAAACATCAATCAACAGTCTGCAATGCCTTTAAACGAGATGAATGGGTAGAATTTTTTCTTTAAAATTTGCAATTTCTGCATATATACAAATAAAAATAAAACTAGCAAAAAGTATCGATTAAGATCATCCACCATCTGGATTTTATGTTTTCTTTTAAAAATATTTTATTTATTAATTATTGTATTATTTAATTATTTTAATTTTGCTGGAGGGGAGGTGGGGAGGTAATTTGGTTTATTTATTTTTAGAAGAGGTACTGGAATTGAACCCAGGACCTCGTGCATGCTAAACATGTGCTCTACCTCTTGAGATATACCCTCCCCCTACCATCTGGATTTTAGAGCAACTTGGGAAAAGTTTGTTTCTAAAATTAAGAAAAATCTTACTAAGAAGGTATGTTAAAATGACCTATTTGTTATAAATCTACAAACTGAGGAATTGGGAGAGAAGGATTGCTTTTCATTATGAAAATTTGTACCAATTTACTTTTAAATATTTAGAAAATTCCAAGCTGTAGAAAGAAATAAGGAAGGAAAAATGATCTTGATTTTCACTACTCAACAAAACCACACGTCAACATTTTCCATGTTTTTTCTTTCACTCTTCTTTTTCTATGTATAGGAAATTTAGGGGGCTGCCAGTCACAAATATTTTCCCATGTTATTACATCTTCTTTATGTCTAGTACAAGCGTGTGATGTGTTTTCCTTTTGCAACTTACTCTTCTATTATGGGAATGCTGGTTTTAAAATAACCTTACAGTGAGCATCTTCATGTATAAATAGCTTTTCCCATACTTAGGATTACTTTATTATTCCCCATAAATGGAATTTCTGGGTCTTTCTTACAGTTGGTGCTTAGCTCAGCTCAACAGAGATTCATGAAAAGAATGAAATAAGTATACTAATCAGAATAGGCTAGGTAAAAGCAGCTCCAATGTCTCAATGACCTAATAAAATAAGAATTTACTTCCTAGTCGTACATACATCTTTGGGTTCAGGTTACTCTCTGAAGCTGCTCTCTTCCATCTGCGGACTCTGTTCAGTCTTTGGACTCTATCTTCTCAGCAGGGGCCTCCTCTATGATCACATCTTCAGAGGAAAGTTCTTAAATGCTTCAGTCCGAAAGTAACACATCGCCTGTGCCCACAATCCAGTGGGCAGAACTAGTTAGCGTGGCTAGTTCTGACTCCAAGAGAAGGTGAAGCAGAGTGAGGAGGTGCAGCCTTCCCATTTAAATAACTAAAAATACAACTACCGTGAGACCCAGAGTTTCAATCTTAGGTATCCATCGCAGAGAAATGGAAACATGTTCAAACAAAAAACTGTACACAAATGTCCACAATAGATCTTCTGTTAGCACCCCAAAGCTATAAACAACCGAGATGTCCTCCCTGCAGGTGAATGGGTAAACCCACTGTAGTACATTCATATCATGGAATACTTCTCTGTGGTACGAAGGAAGGAGCTATTGATACACATGACGATGGATGAATCTCCAGGGATTTATGCTGAGTGGAAAATAGCTAATTCCAGAATGTGACCTACTGTATTACTATGTTTATATAACACTCCTGGAAGTGACAAAATTATAGAAATGGAGAACAGATTAGCAATTGATGGACAGGAGTTAAAGACGAACAGTGGAGGGAGAGGCAGGGGGCATGGGTGTAAAAGGATGGTAGGAGCCCTCTTTGCAGTGATGGTTTGCTCTGTAGCTTGATGGTCTCAATGTCAATATTCTGCTTGTGATCTTGTATTATGGTTTTGCAAGATGTTACCCTTGGGAGAAATCGGAGAAAAGGGTACACAGGATCTCTCTGTATTGTTTCTTACAACTGCATGTGAATCAATGATTACCTCAGAATGGAAAGTTTAATTAAAAAAATAAATCAAAAGTCGCACCCCTTTATCACCTCACAGTTCTGTAGGGCAGCAGTCCAAGCATAGCACAACTGGATTTTCTGCCCAGGTCTCACCGGGCTGAATCCAAGGTGCCAGCTAGGGCTGTGGTCTCATCTGAGGCTTGGGGGTCTTCTTCCAGGTTCACTCGGGAGTTGGCAGAAGTCAGTTCCTTGTGACTCTAGGACTGCTCTCCCTGGCTGACCATTGACTAGGGACTATTCTCAGCCTTCTAGGGCCTCCCTGCTACTTCCTGCCATGTGGCCCTTCCCATACTCCCTTTCATACTTGGAATCTACTTTCTGGAAGGGCCCAGGTCCACTTAGGGCATCACCTGATTAGGTCAGGCCCACCCAGGAATCTTTTTTTTTAATTAACTGCAAGTCAATTGATTAGTAGCCTAACCAGTGGGCGTGATACTCCATCATATTCACAGCTTCTGCCTTCACTCAAGGTAAAGAAGTTGTACAAGGTATGTACACCAGAGGGCAGGAATCTTAGATTTTGGCCCACCACAGACCTTCTTGGCCCCAGAGCTCTTGGTGGGATAGACTGAGGCCTTTGCTGGGACTGCATCACAGTGCAACTCTTCTCTCTGCCCAATCCTACTGCCTTCACTCCCCATAGTCATTGATCCCTAGAGCACTTGCCAATAAGTTTTCTGCCTGTGAGTGTTTCCCAAGGAACCGTGCTGCTGTATGGCTGAGCTAGAGGGTATGGAAGACAGATTGGTAACATTTTAAAAAAAGCTCTGAGGCAGTTAGACATGAGACTCTACATAAACGGATGCTGACAGAGCTGTGAGGAGTTATCCCTAGGTTGTCAAGTTAAGTCAGGGGCACCACATGGGTACTCGTTGACAGTGACAACCAAGTCACTCAATGGTCTGCCTCCAGATTCAGCTTATTTGAATCTTTTCTTTTTTAGGTTTTTTTTTGGGGGGTAATTATATTTATTTATTTACTAATTTTTAGAGGAGGTACTGGGGATTGAACCCAGGACCTTGTGCATGCTAAGCATGGACTCTAGCATGTGAGCTACATCCTCCCCTTCAGCTTATTTGAAAAGTCAGTTCTCCTTTATCATCATCATCATCATCATCACTATGACAGCATTCTTACTGAGAGTTCACTCTGTTTCAGAAACCGTGCAAAGCATTTCACCAGCCATCTGGTGAGCCGGCACAGTGGAGTAGTTGAGAGCACCAGGGGTTAGGCTACTTGGTGCTGAATGCTGGCTTCTCTGTTTGACAGCAGTATGGTGCCAGATTACTTAAGCTTTCTAAGGCTCAGTTTCCTCATCTATAAAATAAGGATCGTATCTGTTTTATAGAATAACCCTTCATGTAGAACTCTTAACACATGCTCAGTACAGAGCAAGCATTCTGTAAATGTCAGCAATTTTATAGCCTCATTTAATTCTTATGACAGCCCTGCAAGAGGGTTTATAGCTGCATAAGCTGAGGTTCAGAGAGGTTAAGCAGCCTCCTAGGATCTAACAAACAGCTAAAGAGTGCCAGAGGTAGGATTTAAACCAAGCTCCTTCTGACCACGAAGTCTTAGCTTTGACCCTTACTCTGGCTTCTCTCACACTGTAGGGTGTCAGCGGGAGCAATGAAGCCAGCACAGCCTTTTAAGCACAATGGAGAAAGAAAGGAAAAAAAATGAAAAGGCACATGCAGAGTCTTAAAATCCCTGGGAAGGAAATGCAGGTGAGAGGGGGTTGCCACTGGTTCACTTGAAGGATGTCAGGGTTCCGGGCCTGAAGCTGGGTGCTGGTTCCTGGCTTTCTAAATGGGGTGGTGGAAATCAGAGTCTCTCTTCTCCAGACAGCCAAGCCCTACAGGAAAATGTTATTACAGGTCCATGAGCTCTTATTCAAAATTTTTGCTTCAGACAGCTCTGAAAACCAAAAGCTTTTCATAATTCTAACTTGACCCAAACAGATGAGAGCCCTTTGTCATCTTTGGGGGCTCATGAAGGGATGAATTGTTGTATGTTTACTGCAGGAATTTCGTGTGATGATTTTCTGAGGTATCAGCTGCTGAATTCCTGTTCTAAAATCTGAGAAATTCTGAATTGTGGATGAGGGCTTGGGGGCCTTTAGTTTACTATCTCTGACAGTTTTTGCTACTTGCCAGAGCAAAGAACACAGACACACCAGATTTCATTCACGGAATGACCTTTATTTAAAGAACCTTTATCCAAGAGCTCTTCAGAGGATCCCGGGTTCCCCACAAGCAAGAATAATCAGTCCCAGGCCAGACGTCCCCTTCCAGCTCTCCCTGGAGGCGGGCCCGGGATTCTCATTGGCTGCTGCCCTACATGCTTCCCAGAACTGTGGTTTTCCACGCCTGGTTGTAGAATCGTCCTGCATCATTCTCCTGCCCGGAGTATTGATTCTGTGGCTTGCCTTTGTGGGGCTGGGTTGAGGTGTTTCAGGCTAAGAGGGTTGAGGTGCGGACAACGATGGGGCCGTGGATAAACATGTAGACGAGAAACAGGAATGGTGGCCCTCCCCAGCCTCCGGTTCCTTTCCTGGAAACTCTGGGGACAGTAATTACTTGTTCACGGTATTTTCTTTTCTTTTCTTTTCTTTCTTTTTTTCTTTTTCTTTTTTTTTTTTTAACATTTTTCATTGATTTATAATCATTTTACAATGTTGTGTCAAATTCCAGTGTAGAGCACAATTTTTCAATTATACATGAACATATATATATTCATTGTCACATTCCTTTCTCTGTGAGCTACCATAAGATCTTGTATATATTTCCCTGTGCTATACAGTATAATCTTGTTTATCTATTCTACAATTTTGAAATCCCAGTCTATCTCTTCCCACCCCCCACCCACTTGGCAACCACAAGTCTGTATTCTATGTCTGTGAGTCTATTTCTGTTCTGTATTTATGCTTTTTTTTTTTAGATTCCACATATGAGTAATCTCATATGTTATTTTTGTTTCTCTTTCTGGCTTCACTTAGAATGACATTCTCCAGGAGCATCCATGTTGCTGCAAATGGTGTTATGTTGTCAGTTTTTATGGCTGAGTAGTATTCCATTGTATAAATATACCACATCTTCTTTATCCAGTCACCTGTTGATGGACATTTAGGCTGTTTCCATGTTTTGGCTATTGTAAATAATGCTGCTATGAACATTGGGGTGCAGGTGTCATTCTGAAGTAGGATTCCTTCTGGAGTGGGATTCCTGGGTCATCTGGTAAGTCTAGTCCTAGTCTTTTGAGGAATCTCCATACTGTTTTCCACAGTGGCTGCACCAAACTGCATTCCCACCAGAAAAGGAGGGTTCCCTTTTCTCCACAGCCTCTCCAGTGTTTGTCATTTGTGGACTTTTGAATGATGGCCATTCTGACTGGTGTGTTCACGGTATTTTTGACATCATCCAAAAGCATACACTTTCATATTTCAAATGCATAAATTCCACAGCATCCTCTCTCCTTCTTCACTATTTATTTAAATGAGACAGAATGTCCAGTGAGAGCCAGGCCTGGTCTGATTTAAAATCACAGATGGTGGATCTGCGGAGGAAAAGAGTCCCGCGGAGGGATAAAGGGGCTCTGTCTCAGCGTTTCTGCCACGTCTATTTTCTGCCATGTCTATTTTCTGCCATTGAAAACCCTATTTAGCCACTTTGATGCAGGCTGAATAGGTGGGGCATCATTTTACCACCATTTGTTTAATTGCACTTTGGCAAATGTCAAGTCCTAGTCTGTGTACCTGGACTGTGGCAGACGAAATGAGGCCGGGCAGCCTCCTGCTGGGCTTTCTGTCTGGCAGACAGCACCTCCCTGACCTTCACTCCACTAGGAATTGCGGACTCCTAGGGACGTGTCGACCGAATAAGGTTTCCAGTGGCTTTCTTCTCTTCAGGGTAAATATCAGAGATCAGCCAACACAGAAGATGCTTGCCGCTACTCCAGCTCCAGAGCTCACCCTGAGAGCAAACTCAGTGACGACTTGGAGCATGCAAAGTAAAAACAAACTAAACATGTTTCTGCGTTTGGTCACTTCCAAATTAGTCTCATACTTACAATTTATCCAGGGCTGTGTCTCATTCATTTCCTTCTCATCGGTTACCTGTCTTTGGCCAACTAATCATTATCAGTGATTCTTTTTCCAGCACATGGATGGGAAGCAGGGAGGAAGAAAAAAAGAACTGGTTTCTTGTTTGAGTTAAATTCAATTTCACAAGCAAGTTGAGTGCATGCTAATAGCCAGTTATTCTGCCTGGTATGAGGGATAAAAGGACTGGAGGTTATAGACAAGTGATGGGAAAGACCAGTTGATACTCAATGATGAGAAGTTAGTACACACGCTGGGGGAGACAGGAGAGTCACTCAACTCTGCCTTGGTGGGCATGGGAAAGGATCAGGGAAGGCTTCTTGGAGGAGGTGACAGCTAGTCTCAGTCCTGAAGATTGAATAAGAGTTACCTAGACAAATGAGTGAGAAGGGGGTGAAGACATTTAATGCAGAGGACAGCTTATACAAAGGTTCTAAAGTGAGTACATGGCATGAATTATATTGCATACAGTTTACTTTCAAACACTTCAGCCAAGACTGAGAGACGTATGTGTAAGTTTCATCTACACCCTAGCAGCAATTTGTTAACATCTAAAGTACCCTGAGGAGGAATGCACATTCCTGAGTGTTTGTAAGCTTTGATAGATGCTAACTGGACATCACACTCCAGAGGTACTATCTACAAGAGTTTCCACCATCTTTTTTTCCTTCCAACTTTATTAAGATATTATTGACTTATATGTAAGTTTAGGACGTACAATGTGATAACTTGATACATGTATATATTACAAAATGATTACTACAATAATGTTAGTTAACACTTTCATCCCCTCACATAAAATCGTGGTTTTTTGTGGTGATAAAATTTCAAATCTATTCTATTAACAACTTTCAAATATGTAATACAATATTGTTAATGACAGTCGCCATGCTGGACATTGAATCTCCAGAATATACTTATCTTATTGCTGGGAGTTTGTACTTTTGACTAACATCTCCCATCTCCCCCACCTCCAGTCCCTGGCAACCACCATTCTATTCTCTATTTCCATGAGTTTGGCTTTTTTAGATTCCCCATATAATTGAGAATTTTTTGTTGTTGTTCAAGACAAATATTTGTCTTTCCATATCTGACTTATTTCACTTAGCATAATGTCCTCAAGGTCCATCCATGTTGTTGCAAAGGCAGGATTACCTTCTTTTTTTTTAATGGGTGAATAATGTTTATATGTATATATATGTTCCTTATATAGTGACTTTATATGGATACTTAGGTTCCCATGTCTTGGTCATTGTGGGGAATGCTGCAATGAACATGGTGGCACAAATATCTCTTCAAGATAATGTTTTCATTTTCTTTGGATATATACCCAGAACGGAGATTGCTGGATCATATGGTAGTTCTATTTTTAATTTTTTGAGAAGATCCATACTGTTTTCCATAGTGGCTGTACAAATTTGCATTTCCACCAACAGTGCACAAGGGTTCCCTTCTCTCCACACCCTCGTCAACAGTTGTCTATTGTCTTTTAATGGTAGCTATTCTGACAGGTGTGGGGTGATATCTTACCGTGGTTTGATTTCCATTTCCCTGATGCTTAGTGATGATTAGAACATATTTTTCATGTACCTGTTGACCATTTGTATATCTTCTTTGGAAAAATCTCTAATCAAAGCCCTATGCCCATTTTTTTGATTGGATTGTTTGGTTTTTTGCTATTGAGTTGTATGACTTTCTTCTATATTTCGAATATTAACCCCTTATCAGATAGATGGTTTGCAAGTATTTTCTCCTGTTCTCTAAGTTGCCTTTTTATTTGTATAATTCTCTCCCTTTTTTGTGCAAAACTTTTTAGTTTGATGTAGTCCCCTTTGGGTTTTTTTTTTTTTTTCCTTCCACTTTTGTTGCTTGTTCTTTTAGTGTCGTATCCAAAAACTCTTTGCCAAGACCAGTGTCAGGGGCCTTCTCCCTATATTCTCTTCTAGCAATTTCACAGTTTTGGGTCTTGCATTTCAGACTTTAATAATTTTGAGTTAATTTTTGTGAGTGTTGTAAAATAGGGATCTAATTGCATTTTTCTGCATATGCTTGTCAAGTTTTCCCATCACCATTTATTGGAAAGACTATCCTTTCCCCGCTGAGTCTTCTTGGCTTCCTTGCCAAATACTAGTTGGCCATATATGTGTGGGTTTACTTCTGGGTAGAGTTTCAGCAATCTACTTTCCACTAGCACTAGAGTTTGTTCATTTGTATAATGGGCTTAGAAATACTTTTCATTTGTTAAATGAATGATGAAAATGACATGTGGATACCTAGAAATATGATAGTGGCCCCCCGTGCTTACACTAGCAGCTTGTAAGAATTCTGCAAGCTCAGGGGTTTACACCCCCTCATAATGGCTCGTCAAACCAAAGACTCCATCTGATCTGTGTGCCGCACGTAACCGATGAGGCTATTGCCTGATTCCAACTAGTAGCCCAGAGGAATTCCACTAGAATATTGTCTCATCATGCAAGGTGTGTGTCCGAGAGCAAAGAGCTCATCAAACTTAGGGAAAAAAGATCGTGCATGTTTGTAGCATCTACTTATTAGTTAAAGTTTGTATATACAGCAGAATTTGGTCTGGGTCTTGGTTTCAATGCAGCCTACTCAATGCAACCAACCCCTTAGCGGCAGACATGGTGGAGGAGATCTACAATCCTCTGCTCCCTCTATTCATGATAGGCTGTAGATACCCTTCACTAAAAACCTAGCAATTATAAGCAGTCAGATTGGCTGGAGTACGTTTCTGGCAGCATGATTCCTTTGTTTTTAACCGCACGAGCCATCCTTCCCCGCCGCTCCAGAGAGGGAGTTATCCAAGGTGGCTCAATTCAGCTGAGCAGCAGGAAGGACAGAATCCCATGGAAAGGAGCCCGAAAGTCCAGCCAGGAAGACAAGACCAGTTCTGACAAATCTGCAGGGGGACACAGGGACAAAAATGAGACCACTTGGAGACTGGGAGCTGAGAGCAGGATGGAAAGGGGTGTGAAGCACACGTTAGGATGGGCGAGTCAGGACTGAGGCTGTGAACAGCAGGTGACTGACTGCCAGAGCACACCTTTGTCATAGTGCCAGAGCATGTTGTATACATGCAGCTGGACACTGGCCAACTACCACGGCCAAGTTTATGACCTGGTGCTTCTCCACTTACCTTCCCTGAGTCTGCTCCACCACCTGTGCTTCCCAAGCTAATGGCATCACCACCCACTTGACAATCATCTCGGGCATCTCTAACACCATCTCCCCAATTTTAATCAACCACCAGGTCTAAAAACTTCTACCAACTAAGTATGTCTTGACCCCCTCCCCAGTTGCCTTGATTCTGACTTTCATCCTTTCTCCAGTGGGACCACTGCTGCAGCCCACACTGCAAGAGGTTCCTCGTGGCCTTTCTGCTTACAGCGTCTCCCTCTCCATGCCTGCCTCTCTATCAAGCCACAGCTGCCCCTCTACCCTTAAGAGGCTCCCCATTGTCCTTAGGAGACCGAATTCCAGACATGGTGTATTAGAACAGTTTTATTACAAGTAATAGAAACTGAAATAGGACTATTTGGAGTGAAAGGGGAAATTTTATTAGCTTACAGAGGTGAATTGGAGGAAATACACAGGTTACGTCCCAGGAATTTGAATCAGGAGCTCAAATACCATTGGAATTTTTTCTCTTCCTCTATGAATCATCAACATTATCTTTGCCCTTCTCTGCAAGTCTGAACCATGTCTTCTGGCCACGTGGAGCTCATATCTACCTAGTTGCTAATTCCACTAGAGTGTTGATGAGGCCCCCCTTTTCTTCAACTCTAATTTGAAAACTTTCAGGGAAGACCTGTTGTCCCGGCCAGGATGATGGCCCATCCCCGGTCTAATGAGCACTGCTGGGATGGGAAAGGGAGCCATGACAACTATGTATGTCCATGGTTCGGGGCCAAGAGCACAATGCACCATCAATATTGATGAAAATGGATGTCCTTAGATAATCCACCAAAGTTCTGGCCATGAAAACATGGTCCAAGTAATTTCCTCCCTGGCCAGCTAACCCCTAGCAGTATGGTACAGAAGTTAAGCCCTGATGCTCTGGAGTCACACAGATATAGGTTCAAATCCCCACTCTCCCAGTTATATTAGTTGTGAATAACCCCAGTGAGCCTCAGTTTCCTGATCTGTGAAATGGGAAGGGATGTATAATGTATAATGATGCCCGTGTGAACATTGAAGGAGACAGGTACCATGAACACTTAGAACGAAGCCTGGCTCCCAGTGGGAGCTCAGTCAGCCCTTCCTGCTCCCAGTAGCTCTGGCATGAGTGGGCAGCCTTCAGAAGGCAGCAGGGCCTCCGGCTACTGCCTGCTGCCAAAAGAATGAGCTCAGGGTTACTCAGAGGAACAGTCTGACCTGATTCACAGCACTCCAGTGAAGTGACCCATCTGACATCCCGGAGAAGGCAGTGCCAGGAAGAGGAGTTGCTTGGCACAGGACAGTCTCCAAAAGCAGGGATGAGGGGTCCTTTCAAAGCACCCTGTCTCCCAGCTGGAGGAGGCAACATCTGACAGGAGGTGCTTCTCCCGCGGGATGGTTATATCGCTGCCAGCCTTGCGGGTCACAGCCTGGAATCATCTCTTTATTAAATGATAATTAAGGGGCCCCTATAAAGGGAATCTGGGTATAATTACGTGACTCATTAAGATGCCCAGTCGAAACTGGGAGGCCGTTTTACTCCAGTGGCCACACTCTTAGGCAATTTCTGTGGTTCTGGAAGCAGCAAGTGGAATCTCACTTTTGTGGAGGGTCAGAACCAAGGGCGCGTGTTTAAGTGCACTCATCCCTCCAGAAGGCTCCAGCCAAGCCTCCGATTCAAAGGGCGAGTCCTCCCCTTTCCTGTTCCGCCAGATCTAAATTGGTCTTGGAACACAGAACACAAGGAAGGGAGGAGGGACCAGATGGGCAAGGAGTCAGCTCGTTAGTGGCCTCCATGGAGGTGTTTAAATGAAGCAAGTTAAAAGCATATTAGTTTAAATGAGCCTTTTCGTCAATGAAGGGAGGTGTTTAGGTAGGAGACAAATGTAATCATTTTGTGATGGGGCATAATTTGATAATTAATGGGGAAGTTGTGAGTATGATCTTGAGGGAGTCCCAGGAAATGAAGAAATCTGTCTTTATTAAGGAAAACCCAGTGGGAAAAGTTACTGGAATGCAGATAATTCACCAGCAAGGTGCTGGCAGCACATTTTCATTAGATGCATGAGTTGGGGCAGTCTTTCTGCCCCATCTGTGTTTTGTCTTGATTTGTCCAGACCCACTGCTTCTCCTAATGGAAACGCAGACAAGAACAGAGGATGTTGTAGGAGCTGTGAGGCAAACTTAGGTTTATTTCTGCTTCTCAGAAGAGCTGGCCAGAGCCTCTGCCGTGTTCCTTGGGAACGGCAGGGAAAGACGAGCCCACCGGCTGGGCCAGCCAGGCTCCTGCTGCCCCAAGGGCTACGGGCGGTGTGCAGACTCTAGGGGCCAGAAGAGGCGTCTGAGAGGAAAGTCCTAGAAAGGCGCCCGTTGCACAGTGGTTAAGGCAGGGCTCTGGAGCCGGGTGCCTGGATTCGGCTTTCCACTCGAGGACACGATGGTGTGTGACCTCAAGCCAGCGACTCAAGCTTCCTGAGCTTCAGTTTCCTCATGTGTAATGGGGACAATAATTGTGTCTAGCTCACAGGGCCGTTATGAGGCTTAAGTGAGTCATTCCCTGGGAAGCCCTCCCAGCAGTGCCTGGCACTTAAAGTCTGCCCAGCAAGTGTTAGTTATTTCCTCGGACTTCACTGCCCAGTATGGGCACCACTAACCATAGGCGGCCGTTGGACACTAGAAATGTGGCTGGTCTGGCTTGGTAAATACTGTGGGTATAAAACAGCTTTCAAAGACTTTGTATAAGAAAAAGAGTACCCTCATAGACATAGTAAACAATCTTATGGTTAACAGGCAAAGAGGGTGGGAAGGGATAAATTTGGGAGTTTGAGACTTACAAATGTTAGCCACTATATATAAAAATAGGCTTTAAAAAAGTTTCTTCTGTATAGCACAGGGAACTATGTTCAATATCTTGTAATAACCTTTAATGAAAAGGAATATATTTTTGTGCATGGCTGGGACATTGTGATGTACACCAGAAATTGACATGTTATAATTGACTGTACTTCAATAAATTAAAAAAAAAAAAAAGAAAAAGAATACAAAATATCTCATTGATAGTTGTTATATTGATTAATTTAAGTTGATATTTTAATTATATGTTGAAATGATAGCATTTTGGATATATCGGGTTAAATAAACACATAGAATAAAAATTGATTTCTCCCTTTTAAAAAAATTTTGGTAAAAAAACACATGACACACAGTTCTCATCTTAATTACATTCATATTGTGTGACACTGATCTCCAGGAACTTTTTCATCTTGCAAATCTGCAACTCTATATCCATTAAATGATGACTCCCCTTCTCCTTCTCCCCCTAACTTTTGACAACTACCATTCGACTTTCCGTTTCTAAGAATTTAACTACTTTAATTTTAGAGTAAAAAAATCTGCCAGGGTTAAAGGAGGAGGAATCGAAAATGACTTTATACACTTTTATATTTTTTGAAATTTTTTCATTGAATAGGTGTACTTATTTAGTACTTTAAACATTCAATAAAATAGATCAAAAAAAAAAAGAATTTGATTAGATACCTTATATAAATGGAATCAGCATTTGTCTTTTTGTGACTAGTTTATTTCACTTAGCATAATATCTTCAGGGTTTATCCATCTGAACATGGAACACATCCATGTTAGCATGTGACATGATTCCTTTCCTTTTTATGGCTACATAACATTCCATCCTTTTAATGTTTTTAAGTTTTCTATTCTAGAAAACTTAGAATTTAATTTGTGGCTTGTATTGTATTTCTATAGGATGGTGCTAGTTTAGAACCTGCAGTCCTCAACTCCATTAGTCCCAGCTCTTCCTTATAACAACCAATTTGTAATACCTCCTTCACTCTCTTGAAAGGAAAGTTACAGATAATATAACTCATCCATATGCATAATTAAAAAAAATCAATATAATGGCCTAATATAATGGCCTAATGATAATGTGAAGGATAAATGAAAGAAATCTATGGGGAAGAATGTATTTCAACTTATGGCTAGACATAAGTACTTGAAGACAAAATAATCAGACGCTTGAATACATATGCAGAATCGCTCTTAATGGGGTCACTGTTAATGCCGAGAACTAATTTAAATTCTAGCAAAGACACTGCCATCAGAAGTGTGATTTTCTGAAATGAAACAACTCAGTCAAATTCCAGCAAAACAAAGTACAATTTGTTATTTACATGGTTACATTCTTGTGAAACTGAGTATAAATTTAAATGGAGCAAAATATATATTTGGAAACTGTAGTTAGATTCTAAGCTCAGAGACCAAAAAATTACTCTGGGTTCCTCTTGATTTCTAAATACCCCAAATAAATAGGACATTCATCTAGGTGAGAAGTCTGTTTATAGTCTATGTAAGTTGTGCAGAATGGTCCTGTGCGTGGTAGGACGTCTTGTACCCCCGTGCACCCTGTGTGCCTACTGGAGACCGGTGGCATCCTCCAGTCCCTGGGGTGACTGAAAGCACCCCCTCTGCTTTCCCACGTTCTGGCTCAGCGTCAGCAGAGCCCCTGAGGAGCAGCGGTATTGTATACTGAGAAACAGCATGGAGGTCCCAAAGGTCCGGTGTTCAGTGGGCTGCCTGCTTCCTTGCCTGAATGTCCCATCCCTGGTCTTATACCTCAACAAGAGGCTAGTCCTCCGATCCAGCACCAGCCACCCTCCAGCAGGGACCATAGCCTAGACTGCAGTTCTTCTGGAACCTTAAACACAGCAGACTTAGTATCTTTCCCGTGGAATCTCTGCCTTCCCTGACATCCAGGTGTCAGTGTGGCCAATGCTTTCTCAGGGCTGGAAACTTTTTTCTCCCTCTAACCTTACTCCCGACCCTGGCATGTGGCAGAGTCACAAAAGCCTGTTCTTTCTTTGCCCACAGTCCTCTCTCCTATGGCCCATTTCCAGCTCCCTGCCCCTCCCTCCTAGCCAGCCTTCTCGGTGGTCCCCGCATCGCTCTCCTGACTTCCAGCTTCTCCCCACCACATCCCATCCTAACCCTCTGCTGCTCCACTCTTATTAGCTGCCTGTGGGCAAGTGTGTTAGCCTCCAGGTACCTCCTTCCTCGTCTATTAATGGGATCACAACACCTGCCTTGTGGGGCTGCCATAGACCATACAAGAATGTGCTTGTGGACCAAGCCATGGCCTGGAGCACAGGAGAAAACAAGCAAACGCGTGGTCCCTAGACCCCGCTTTCTCTTCTTCAGCCTGTTCCTTTTCCCTGTGCACCGAGCCAAATATTCGCCCACATCTCAAGTCATCCCAGCCAGGCAGATGTGCCAGAAGACCATAGGGGAGCTAGAATGTCACTAGAAATGGAATGAGATGAAGACATTTGTGTTCACTAGAAGACAGTGATGGGCGGTAAGATTCCCAAGGGGCATGAGACATTACAGCAGGTGGTCAGGTGACTGGGCTTGCTGGGCGGCGTGGGTGAATTTGGGTGGGGCAGAATCGCAGAGGTGACAGCGGCTGTGGCCCTCACCCCCTTGATCCTGCACGCCCTCCATGCTCAGTCTGCAGTCTCTCTTCCAGATAAATATCAAGCAAATATTTTTAGCACATAAATTTGAAGGAGTGTCTGATTGATGCCAGCCCAGGAAGGCCTTGTCTCTTCATCTGGGTATGGCCGCGTTCCCACACCCCAGGGCCCACCTGCTTTGGGATTCTTTTCCTGCCCGGTCCATCCTTGACCATCCTTCCTTTCTTGGAATACCCACCAAGCACACTCCCAGCAGACTTCTCACTGGGGCTGCCTTGTTTCCCAGTGAAGTGATGACTCTCTGAGGGGCAGGGACAGCGCCTTCTACTTCCTCCATCCCTCACAGCCCCGGATGCAGCTGTGCTAAATGATGCACATAAATGTGACATGAAGGAAGGCTAAAGACAAATCAGAGGATTAAGGAAGAAATGTGGAGTGTGGGGGATGAAGGAGGTTATCAGGCACCGTCCCGACGGATGCCTTAGGGGGTGGCCCTGCCCTCTGGTCCCATGGCACCTCTTCCGTCAAGAGCTTGCCGGGAATCTCAGAAGGATACACCCGTCTTCCTCTGGCCAGATTTTGCCACCAGTTATGAGACAGAGATCAAAATTAGGTGCAGTCACATCTAACTAAAAAGTTGGAGACCACCTCAGGATACCTTAAGAAGATGGACTTTATCTAAGTGCGCCTACTGGCAGCTGAAGAGGAAATTGTTTTGGCAAGAAAATTGAGCATCCATTTGGAGACCTCCCCACCACCGCCCCAATTTAAAAAAAAAAAAGCTGGAAAGAAGAAGAGCTCATTCCTAAAGCCATTCCTTCTGAACATAGAACTTATTGGAAACAAAGTTTAACCTTTCTGGGGTTCAAGTTCATTCATTCTTTGCATATACAAATTCAGCAGCTTCTTTATTTCTAAGAACAAAGGCTTGTTGAAAAGAAAAAAGTCTCCTCAGACATCAAATGATTCTTCAGAGGAAACACTTTGATGAGTAAAGTGTAAATGAGGAAGAAACATACGGATTAGATTTCTCGCATAATACACATGGATTTAAGAATTAAGAGGAAAAATCTTTTTGGAAAATATGGTTTGGATTTGGGTTCTGTCTACTCCACAGACGCTGATGAAGTTCAAGAATATGGATTTTCTGTGGGTCTTGCTGTCCACCCTCAGCCTCAGGCATTAGCAATTATTCTTTCTAAAGAGTAACATCAGATGATAAAGGCCAGGGAGGATTTTTAAACAGGCAATTCACAGGTTTGTTTCAGAACCGAATAGCTTTTGTAACAGATTCTCTTCCCACCGGATGGGTTCTAAAGCGTTTTCCAGAAGCATCTGTCTGTTGGCCAGTGCCTGCCGCTCACTAACCAGGCGGAACTCCGAGCCCTGTGTGTTCATGACCTGAAGACACCGTTCTCTGGCAACCAGGCTTGGAGGCTGGCAGTCCCACTTCAAGGAGGCCTCGTCCCTCCCTCGGGTAGACGGTTTTACCAGTTGTGGCTTTGATGCGACATTGTGCGAACGCCACAAAGTCGAGCCCAATGGAGAATGCTTTTTTTTCAGTCAGCACAAGCTTTTACTCAGTGTAGATATGGGATTAAGTGGCATTAGGGATGTGAAAGGCATTGATGCTTAGTGGGGCACATGGAAGGTACGCATCATATGCTGGTTATGTCTGAAAAATCTGAGAATATTCTCCTCTGACCCCTGAGGATGGGAGCTGCTCATCCCACACAGCCCTGCTAGGGGGCGGGTCCGATGCTAAGGACCAGGCAGCCCGGGTTCCCTGCGCTGACACACGCTGGGCGAATGAGTCTCCATCCAGGGGACCTGAGGTTGGGTTACAGAGATTTCTGTTGTCTGGGCACTGGGCTGGATGGCGCATAGAGTAAACCCGAGGACAGCCCCCTTTTCCCTTGTGCTCAGAGAAGTCCTGGCCACAGAGAGGAAGAGAAATGAAGTGGAGGCACAGCGAAAACAGATGAGAGGCTGTTCCTCCTTCTCCAAACCAGCAGCAGGTCCCATCAGTTTACTCCCAAGTATGGCTCTTTTTAAAAACAAACAAACAAACAAACAAAGAAGGCTGCTTTATTGAGAAGTAATTCACATACCGTGTAATTCATCTGTTTAAAGTGTACAATCCAATGGCTTTTTGGATATTCACAGAGATGTGCAACCCTCACCGTAGTCAATGTTTTCATCATTGTAGAATGTTTTCATCATCTCAGAAGGACCCCCCCCATTTAGCTGTCTCCTCTCCTCCCATCACCCCTCCCCCAGCCCTAGGCAACCACCAATCCACCTTCTGTCTCTATAGATTTTCCTGTTCTGGACTTTAGCCAGATTGACTCATATCATATGTGGCCTTTTGTGACTGGTTTCTTACATTCAGTGTAATGTTTTGAAGGTTTATCCACAACATCATATGTGTCAGGACTTCATCCTTTTTATGGCTGGATAATATTCCACTGTATGAATATACCAGATCTGTATCCATCCACCAGCTGATAGGCATTTGGGTCGTTGTCACCTTTTGGCTCTTATGAGTAGTGGTGCTATGAACATTCATGTACCCCAAGTATGTCTTGACCCTGGGCTTCTCGCCACCTCTGGTGTCTCCATGTTGGCCTAAACCATTGCCTGCTGGAATCCCACCTGATCACAGTCCCCAGCCTTCTCCCTCTCCAGTCCACTCTCCACTTGACCTCCAGAAGGATCTTGTAGAAATGTAAATTGGGTGATGGTGTCACTCCTTAGTTTAAAACTCCTCAACGGATTCCCATTGTGGTAGAAAAGAAATCCAAACTCCACTCCATGGTCAACAAGGTTCTGTGTGATCATGCCCGCCAGACATTCCTTTCCTTTCCAGCAGTTATGCTCCCCCTCACTCAGTCCCCTCCAGACTCATGGCCCCCCTCGTGGTCTTCTCTTCCTTAACGCAGCCTTCCCTCTGCCTGGAATTTCAAGTGGCTGACACCTCCTTGTCATTCGCATTGTAGTTTCAGGGTCATCTCCTCAGGGAAGCACTCAATGACCAACTCGGGCAAAGTTGGGTGCACCTACTTACCCCCGCCCCCCTTAAATTCTTTCTCACTGCATTTGCTTTTTCCTTCATACAATTTACAGAATTTGGAATTTCTTGTTTGTTTACCTGTTTCTAACTCATCTTCCCCCAGCATAAAGTCTTATTTTATTTACAGCTGAAGCCTTAAGGTTTAGAACAGTGGTGCCTGCTGTTGACAGAATAAATGTGGGTTCTGTAGAGATGAAGAGAGGACTTTGGTTAACTCCAGTTTCTAGATCCAGTCTTTCCTGGGGCCCCCTCTTGGCTACCAGGAGACACCCCTGTGTTCTCATAGTAAGCTCCTCTTTCTTTTTTTTTTTTTTTTTTTTGAGCTAGTTTGAGTGGGTTCTGTTCCTTATGCCTGAACACTCCATGACTTTTTCTGTCAGCTGTTCATTGGTCTCCTTTCAAAACCATTGATCGGCATGACTTGCTTCTTTGTCTCCACTCATTTATAACCCCAAATCTCCCCTCCTCTCCACCTTTCCAAACTCTTAACTTCTGTGTCCCTTTAAAAGCATTTCCATCTGTACACCTATGTTCATAGCAGCACTATTCACAATAGCCAAGAGATGGAAGCAACCCAAGTGTCCATCCATGGATAAATGGATAAATAAAACGTGACTGATACATGTGCGCGCGCACACACACACAGAGGAATATTATTCATCCCTAAAAAGGAAGGAAATCCTGTCACATCCAGCAACATGGGTAAATCCTGAGCACATTATGTTAATTGCAATAAGCCAGTTACAAAAAGGCAAATACTGTGTAATTCCATTTACATGAGGTTCCTAAAGTAGTTAAATGCATAGAAACAGAAAGTGGAATGGTGGTTGCCAGGAGCTGGAGGGAGGGGGAAATGGGAACTTGTTTAATGAGAGTTTCAGTTTTGTAGGATGAAAAAGTTTTGGAGATCTGTTTCACAAAATTATAAATATACTTGGCTTTACAAAACTGTACACTTAAAAATGGTGATGATGGAAAGTTTTGTGTTATATGGTTTTTTAACCACAATTTAAGAAAAATCTACAAAGCATCTTCATTCTCCTTCTCTTGCTTCCTCCTTTCCCTCCCTCCCTTCCTGGTTGAGTATCTCTAAGTCTGGGTCACGGCCCATGCTGGGCAAAGTACTAACCAAGATGCAGGCCCTGTCGGAGATGCTCACGGGGCCCCCAGGGCCTGCCTGCTGGACACTCCCTGTTCTGTAGAGCAGAACAACAAGAGGCAGGGCCATTTCCCAAGTGGCCACAGCTGGAGGCATGCTTGGTCGCCAGTGTAGGCTGACTGCATGCCAGGAGTTCCCTATGAGGATGCTTCAGACCAGCTCTGACCTTGTCATAGATTTTTTGGCCAAGGCCAGACTGCCTCCACTTCAGTGCCTTCACTTTTGCTTATTTCCAGTTGACTCCTCTTTTTTCCCAGCATGAATACTGCAGAAACTAGGGTAATAGACTTAAGTAGGCTTTGGGGCATGATGACTAAGAACACTGTTGAGGAGAAAATATTTTAAAATGAGTCTGCACGGGAGGAACCGTGTCATCCCTAAGCCTCTTACTGTGTGGTCAGAAAACCCCTATATAAGTAGTAAGTGGATTTAATTCACTCTTAACAGCAGTGACAAAGATAGTACCTTTATTGTACACTTACTGTTTTTCTAAGGAATCAGAATAGACTATTCATGTTCCCTCATAAAGCCGTTACTGCCATCTCCATTTTACAGATGAGGGAATGGAGACGCAGAGAGTAACTTGCCAAAGGTCATGAGGCCAAGAAGGAGAGCCAGGACTTGAACACATGCCTGTCTGAGTCCCAGGTCAGACCACCACAGACCTGTCTCACTAGTCCATCAACATTTAGCAAGTTCCCAATGAGGACAAATCCCTGCACTAGGCTGTAATGAGGCCCCAGAATAAGAGAGAAAGAACCCACACCCAGGGAATGGCCAAAGAATGATTTTAAATAGGCACACAGAAGTATCTCTTCAATATCTGTGAATGGGAGCTGAATATACATGAGTTGACTCCACATGGAAGAGAACAGTAAACAGTCTAGCTGGGCCTTTGACTCATGGAATCTCAGAGCTGGAAGGCACCCGGGAGTCATCTCATCCCATTTCCCACCCAGGGCAGGGATCTCGTCTACAGACTCTGTGGTAGTTCCCCTGCCAACCTAAAGGTATCCAAGCCAATATTTTTGTTTTCCAGCTTTTTCTTTTCAATTGAAGTCTAGTTGATTTACAATGTTGTGTTAATTTCTGGTGTACAGCATAGTGATTTATTGATTGATCCACTGATTGATTGATTGATTGATCAGCACAGTGATACTGTTGATTCTAACAAGTCTCAGTGGGGTTTTGTTGGATTCCTTTTCATGTTCTTTTTCACTATAGGCCATTCCAAGGTACTGAATATAGTTCCCTGTGCTATACAGTAGGACCTTGTTGTTTATCTATTTTATATATAGTAGTTAGTATCTACAAATCTCAAACTCCCCATTTATCCCTCTCTGCTGTTTTCCAGCTTCTGATTATTCTAAAGTTCCTACTTTTCATCAGCCAGATATACCTCCCTTTGGGGAATTCTCCCATTGGTTCAGTTTTTACCCAGGATCTATATCAAATAAATCACCTTTCTAATGCTATGGTTGCCCATCTTCACGTGGAGAAAGAGAACAGGCAGTGACAACCGATACTACTCCAGGACCATCACAGTAACCCCACTAAATAGAAGAGATGATTCCTTATCTAAGGGCTCTGAAGCTAAGAGATGTCGAGAAAGTTGTCTAAGGTCACACAGCCCAGGAATACTAGAGAAGAGACTTGCACACAAACTCACCCCTTTTCTGCTCTACTACATGGCCTCCCAAAGTCAGTTATCAAATAGTCCTTATCTTCTCTTCTACAGATCATCTAAATGACCCCAGTTTCTGCAGACTTTCCTTCTCAGAGCACATGTTCTTCAGATTTCTCCTGATGTTGGTCATTCTCTGAACACACCCCAGTCTGTCAGTGTCCCTCTCAAAATGGAACCTAAGACCAGAATACCATTCCCGGTGTGGCCAGACCAACTTGCCTGCCTTGTTTGCCTTCCAAGCCATCTTATCTGCCCAAGATGGTTCACTGACTTTAGAAGCATAGTAGCCCCATCACACATTTGGGCTGGTCCTGGTGTAGCTGCCACCCCAGGTCTTTTCCATATGAGCTAGTTTCAAGTCAAGAGTTCATCTTTCCTTTATTTATACTATTGATTCTAACAGGTCTCAGTGGGGTTCGGTTGGATTCCTTTCTTGGTTTTGAGACTGTATTCCAATGTGTTATATAGCATATTAGCTGCCTCTCTTGCTTTAGGTTATCTGAAAAATTTTAAAGTAGTGATACTTTTAAAGTGACACTTCAGTGCTGTGATAAAATGTTGAACATTCCAGGAGACAGGGCAGAGCCTTGAGATATTCCATTAGAGACCCCTGCCCGCCACCCATAGAGTGGCTATTAATCAATTAATTAATGCTCTTAGGTAGAATTGTCTACCTAGCTATGATTCCAGCAAGCTGTTTTTAACCCTGCCTTTCTCCTCCTCCTTCACAGTTGATACAGTAAAAAAAAGTTAGCAAAATACCTTGCTGAAATTTATCTAAAACATCCTTTCTCCGAGTGTGTTCTGTGGATTACTTGCTCAGTAAGATAATGTTAAGTTCTTTGGTGCAGGACTTCTCAGAGCCTTTAGTGAGTTAACGTGCGCTATGACTGTCAAAAAGGAATTCTAATAGCATACTGGGTTTCTGAAAGCTGGGGTAGGTTTTGTTTATTTGTTTGTTTCATTTTTTGTTTTTTTTTTTTTTAGTTTTTAGGGTTTTTTTTTTAGCTCAGGTGGGATTTATACTCTGAGATTTGCTCACTTGTGGTATTCCCTTGAACTCCAAATCTGGTATTCCTGTGAAAAAAAGGACACATTAGCCTTGCGTGGCTTGTTTAGTGAGCTTCTGCTAATGCCCAGTGATTAACACTTTCTTCTGTAAGGATGGACGCAGACTACCTTTAAATAACCTGCTCTAGAACTTTGCTGTGCACGACTACCAAGCTTGGTGATCTGCAGGTTTCAAAAATCTACCTCTTTCCTCCTCTCTCTTAATGACACTTTCTTGTTTCTCAAGGTTTAACCCACAACAACTCTGAAATTCAGCACTGTGATATTTACATGACATTTACCTAGAGATGACATTTTTAACACAGTTAGGTGCCATCTTGGGCTTCATTTCCCTTCTACTGATGCATTTTTCTGCCTTGTCCATTGAACATCACTCTATTGATAGAGAAAATGTAAATGAAATATCCATCAGCCTCATGGTCAAGGCAGATTCCTCTCTGACCCTGCCTCAGGCTTTCATGCTTTCTCTTTGCCTTCCTGGATCTCTGCTCATTCATATCATTTCCTTCGAAACCTGCCTGGACCATCCCTCACTTCGTTCAAGTCTTTCCTGACTAACCACCTCGTGCTCTTCCTTTCTTTGTCATGTGTGTTTTGACTTGTCTTGTTTTCTCTATCATTTAAAGAATTTATTCAAAATATTTGCTGAGTGCCTACTGTGCTAGGTGTGGGGTATCTAAGAATAGACAAGCCAAAAACAGTCTTGAAGTTAGTAACCTGGCAGGGAAGATAGCTGTTGAACTGGCACTAAGTTATAAAAGGAGACGGATGGTGCTATGGCTGTGATATATCAGCTAGGCTGGGTGTCGATGAAGGTCTTTTTACCAAAGTGATGTTCCAATTGAGAATGAAAGGCTGTGGATGAATTTACTAGAAGAATAGTGAGGGATGGGACTATGATGAATATTCAAATAATAAAAATAGGTCAGAACAGCTGAAGGTCAGAGATTGGGTTTGGGGGGCGGTGCACAGGAGGGCCTGAACTTGACTTATGAGCCATAACAAAGAGTAAAGAGGAATCACAAAAGGACCTGCAACAGGGAAAGGCATCATTGGATTGAACTCTTTTTCCAAACAGTGGACACTGCTCTTTTGTTTTCTCTTCCTGTCCTCTATGTGACTTTAAATGCTCTCCCCACCTTCATTTGAAAGATTGTTCTCAGCACTTTCCAAACACCTCAGATCACCCCAGGCTTTGGCCACTCTGGATACTCTACTTTTGGGGAGGGGTTGCTACCCTTTTGTAAGGATCCTTGGCTCTGTGCACTCTAATTTTGTATATGCCCCTTAACTTGAACTTGTTAGTGATAGAAGGCTTCAGAGAGTGGAGCTGGATTCTGAAGGTGAGGAACGTGCAGTGATGAGGAAAGGAGAAAAGAAGTTTGGTAGAAAGGACAAATACCCTACACGCATGGAGTCTTGGCAGCTGCACAAGCAACACACAGTTCATCTTCTTCAGTAACTTGCGGGAGGACATGATGTACTGGGGCGGGACGCAGCCCAGACCTTGGCTCTGGTACAGGCAGCTGTGTGACCCTGGCCAAGTTACTTCACTACTCTGGGCCTCAGTATCTTTTATTTTCTTTCTAATTTTTGTCTAAATTTTAATAAAATACACATAAATTTTACCATCCTGATCATTATTGAAGTGTACAGTTCAGTTGTTTTTAAATATATTCGTGGGGAGGAGGAAAAAGCTCAATGGTTGAGTGCATGCTTAGCATGCACGAGATCCTGCGTTCAATCCCCAATACCTCCATAAAAAAAATCATTATCTTAAAAAAAAAATACATTCATCATGTTGTCCTACCATCACCACTATTCATCCATCTCCATATTTCTTTCCATCCTGTAACAGGGAAATTCTCCACCCATTAAGCAACAACTCCCCATTTTCCCCTCTCCCCCATCCCCTGGCAATCACCATTCTAGTCTCCGTCTCTCTGACTTTGACCTCAGTACCTCAGGTAAGTGGAATCATACAGCCCTTTCATGTCCTTATTTCACTCAGCACAATGTCCTCAAGGTTCACCCATGTTGTAGCATGTTGCAGGATTTCCTTCCTCTTTAAGACTGAATAATATTCCATTGTATGTATATACCAAGATTTTGCCTACCCATTCACCTGTCAGTGGATGCGTGGATTGCTTCCACGTTTCAGCTGTTGTGAAGAGCACTGCTATGTACCGATCTCTCTTTGAGTCTGCTTTCAGTTCTTCTGGATGCATACCCAGGAGTAGGCTTGCTGGATCCCATGGCATTCTATTTTCACTTTTCTGAGGATCCATCATATTGTTTTCCATTTTACATTCCCACCACAGTGCCCAAGGGTTTTGGTTTCTTCACATCCTCACCAACATATGTTTTTGTTGTTGTTGTTGTTATTTTGTTTTGTTTTTGTTTTTTGGATACTAGCCATCCCAATGGGTGTGAGGGTACCTCAGTACCTGACCTATGAACAGCAGGGGTGCAACCGTAGGCTAACCCTGAGCCCCTTCCTCCAAATGTCTGTGTGCTCTGTCTGCAAGTGTGTGTTACAACATGGAAGTTATGTCATGTGGGCCCTCTGCCATCCAGCCTACAACCTCCTTCTTGAACAGTTGGCAAGTCAGAAGCTGGACTACAGAAGCACCATCTGGGAGCAACTTGCTTTGGATTGGAAAGGAGGTGAAAATGTGCTATTCTGTGTCGTTTCCTCAGCCTTCTTTTAATACAGCCCAGTCTTCTGGCTTCTATCAGCAAAAGGGCTCGGCAGGTTGATCACAGGGTTGTAATCTTGCTGGATGGGAGCTTCCCCTCCCCCTGTAGCCAGGTGAGCGATTCATTTTTGGCTGGAAAGAAGTCAGATTCATAGACACTTGCGTGGAAAAGGCGGGATGTTCCACACGGGGGTGGCTTTCTTGAGGAAATATATTTTCAAAAAATACATACGTGCTCTATTTAGGGGATAAAACATGTTACTCAGTGGTCCGTTGTTGCCTGTTTGGTAAGCTTGTGGTGAGCAGCTGCGAGGGGGGAGAATGTTTGCTTTCAAAAGCAAAAATAGTTTCCCCAACTAAACTGGTCCTGGCAGGATAAAGTGAACAGGATGAAAGAGAATTGCTTCAGTTTGGGGAGAACCACCAATGCAAGCACCCCCTCTCTGGGGCCCTTCCCTCATTCAGGCAGTCACCGGGCCTTGCGAGATGCAGGAGGAAGACCAGCAGATGCAGCTCCTGGCAGCCCAGACCCTGGGGCTCCAGGAAGAGCCCCCGAGAATGCTGCCATCACCATGTGAAAACCAGGGGGGCTGTGGGTCCCTTCAGGAAGGATGCAACTTACACAGGAGCAGGAACTCCTCTGTAAGCTGTCAGATCCGATGAAGCAGATCCAGGCAGCTCCTAATGGGGAAAGAACCAGAGAACTGGGCAACTGGGGGCCTGCATCAGCAGGATTTCTGGGTTCTGCTTCCCTGACCTGGCAATATCCCCTATTAGCAAAGCTGTTCCCAGCAGGAGGGGACAGAGCTGCAGGGAGGGCAGGAGGGGCTGAGAGCTCCATCCTTTCCTTCTGCAGCCGTGCTTATGGAATGTCCTTCCTAGATGGCCTAGCGTGGCCCTGACAGCGATGGACCCTGAAGCCCTAAAGGAAGACTCATCATGATGGAAAGAGGGCTGGTGACCTGGGCTCCATGGGAATAAAACCTGGGTCTGGGGCAGGTGGTATTTGAGTCTTGAACATCCAATAGCCCTCCTGTCCCTGGCACAGTCTCTGGCTCTGGGAGTGACTTTCAGGCATGGTGCCATCTGCCACCCCAGCTGGGACACTACGACCATGGGGTGGGGACTGACAAAGTGTGACGGCAGAGTGGACAGTTGTCCATCGCCCTGAAGACACCTGAATCATAGTGCTCCAGGGTTGACAAGATGGCCCAGTTCTCTGACTCCGTGCATGGAACAAATCCAGAAAGTTCTGGGAGAATTCAGGTGGGGTGGGGGGAAGCCTCAGCAGGAAAGGCTCCACTTCCTGCTGATAATGGCATCTTGCAGGTTGCGTGATTAACTGGAAGAATCTGAGACGTGGTTTGTTTGAAGCCCCAGCAGGTGCAGCTTGTGGCACTGGTTCCTGTGGAGACAGGTTTACTGCAGAGTTAATGGAGCTGCTGCTTCCAGGTCCCCGTTCACTTGGCCCGGCCTCCTCCAAGCCTCAGGGAGGTGGCTTAGGACTGGGGCCATACGGCATTTGGTTTTTGTATCAGAGTTCAAGAGTGAGAGCTTTTTATATTGTTTTTCTTTGAAAGGACTTCTACTGTTTTGAATCCCAAACGGAGGGCCCCACAAAACTTGGGAGTTTTGAGTTACACACATGAACCAGGATCCAAGGGAGAAAATCAGAGCATTTTGGAGGACCTTGCAATATCAGAACAGGTCCTGGGGAGGAGAATGGATGTTTTTTGGGGCTTGTCCCAGCCCTTGTGTGGAGAACCAAGACGTGGTCCCTATTCATCACCTTCAAAGGAAAGATGTTCTAAGAAACTTGAAAGTCAAGTATTTTCTGGTTAACACTCCAAATGGGGCACTACCAGTTTCCATCGCTGGTGGAAGTCTAAGAGAAAGAAAGCAAGCAAGGCAGCCCCCTATGATGCCAGGCTGTGGGCCCGGTGGACGGAGGTGCAGGTGCTAGGTGAGGAAGTGGAGGGAGGTCTACCGTGTCTTCAGGGAAATGAAAATTAAAACAATAAGATATGGCTACACACCTATTAGAATGGCCAAAGTCCAGAACACTGACCACACCAAATGCTGACGAGGATGCGGACCAGCAGAAACTCTCCTTCACTGTTGGTGGGAGTGCAAAATGATACAAGCCACTTTGGGTGACAGTTGGATGGTTTCTTACAAAACTAAATACACTCTTACCATATGATCTATCGACTGGGCTGCTTGGCATGTCCCCAAAGGAGGTGAAAATGTATGTCTACACAGTAACCTGCACACAAGTGTCTATAGCAGCTTTATTCATAATCTCCAAAGCTGGGAAGCAACCGAGATGTCTTCCAGCAGGTGAGTAGATAAACTGCGAGTCCATCCAGACAATAGAATGTCATTCAGCACTAATATTAAATGAGCCGTCAAGCCAGGAAGGAATCCGAAAGGCATACTGCTAAGTGAAGAAGCCAATCTGAGAAGGCTATATACTGAATGATTCTAACTACATGATATTGTGGAAAAGACAAAACTATGGGGACAAAAAAAAGGTCAGTTGTTAACCTGAAATTCTGGTGGGAGGAATGAACAGGCAGAGTACAGAGGCCGTTTAGGGCAGTGGAAATCCTCTGAGACAGAAACGGTGGATACTTGTCAATTATGCATCTATCTAAGCCCGTACAATGTACAACGGCCAGAGTGAGCTGTAAGGTGAACCGGAGACTGGGTGACAGTGATGTATCAGTGTAGGTTTATCAGTCGTGACAGATGTACCACTCCGGTGGGGGTGCTGACAGTGGGGGAGACTCTGCGCGAGTAGGAGCAGGGGGTATATGAGAACTCTTGTATCTTCTGCTCAATTTTCCAGTGACCCAAAAACTCCTCCTAAGAAAAAAATAATTTATTTGAAGAAAAAAAAGTGGAGGCAGCAGGACCTAACTGCAGACCCAAGTGCAGGCCAAAGTGTGTCTGGGCCAGGGGGCCCCAGACAGGATTCCTGTGGAATCAGAGAGAAATGAACAGCCACGGACTGCCTGCCCATGGTCTGTCCTATAACCACTCACTCACACACTTGTTCAGAGAGCATTTACCCAGCACAGCTGTGGGCTGCGTTGGGGATGAATGCTGTTCGGAGCCTGGGCCGAGTGGAGGAGACCTGAGACAAAACCACCCTCCAGAGGCGGATGCAGCACACAGGGAAGGAGCGTGTCCATGCGCATCAGGGATCCGGGGAGTTTCACAGAGCACAGGGTGTCTGAGCTGAGACCTGCCGGAGAATGAAACTCACCAGGCAGGACCAGGGACAGACGTTCCAGGTGCGTCACGGGTGCTGAGGAGCCTGAGTGTGGCCAGCTGGTGGCCATGGGAGGGGCTGGGGGTTCCAGAGTACTAAGTCCCAGCACGGAGTGGAGGGCACGAGGTGGGGCTGGGGGTGAGCAGGAGCTGACGCTGGACACGTGGCTGGGTCGGACCATGCTGACCCCTGAGATGCCAAGGAGCATGGGCTTGATCCCAAACTTCTCTCTCATCAGGTGCTGGCCTCACTGCTTCTCTCTGTAAAGCCTCTCCAGGCTCTTCTCCAACGGGGGTCTTGTGAGGTCAGATCAGATGATCCATGGGAATCATCGAGCATGGCTTAGCTGCTTTAGGTTTTACTATTAACCATTTTGCCACATGGGGCAAAAATACCATCTGCCAGTCACATGAGCATCTCAACAGCAAAGCAGTTGGGGGATGTCAACACACTAAATAAGAAACTTATTTGGAAAAACTAAATATTCTTTCTCCCTCTCCCAGTCTAAGCAGCTGCTCATTAAAGGATTTTCTTAAACAAGATACAACAAATTACAATGGCTTTTTTTTTTTTTTTAAATCAAGGTTTGGAGTAGGATGAGTGGGAAAAGCTGCGGCAGTGGGTCCAGGGTGTGATGTAGACTTTCTTTCCTGTCCTCGGGCCAACTCTGTTCTACCCCTTTGGGGTAGATTTCACAGCCCTGGCCAGCTCCACAGCAGTGCACCCGAAGTTGTGTTTATGCCATTGTTCTAAACTTAAAAGGCAATTCTGCTGCTCACAGCAATGTTATCTGAAAAACCAGTGACAATACAAGCTGATTTACAGGCCAACAGTACATTTCGGGGCATGGGTTACTCAAGAACTCCGATTTTCTCATTTCCCTTTGTAAGTTTCACTTACAAACCCTAGTCCCAGTACAAGGCTTTTTGGCAGTATTAGTCAGGGTTTTCCAGAGACGCAGAACCAACAGGAGATACATATGTCTGCATACGTGAGGAGAGCTATTGTAGAAACTGGCTCACACAGTTGTGGAGGAATACAACCCCAAACCTGCTGTCTACAAGCCGGAGAACCAGGAAGGGTGGTGGTAAGATTCAGTTTGAGTCCAAAGTCCTAATTGTGTGTGGGGTGCAGTGTCTGAGTTTGAAAGTCCAAGAACCAAGAGCAATCACATCAAGAGAAAGAGAAGATGGACATCTCAGCTCAGGTGGAGAGGGAACACATTCACCCTGACTCTGTAGTTTTGTTCTATTCAGGCCTTCAACAGATTGGATGCGGCCCACCCACACCAGTCAGGGAGATCTGCTTTATTGTCTACTGATTCAAAAGCCAATCTCTTCAGGAGACACCCTCACTGACACACCCAGAAATGCTTTACCAGCTGGCTGGGTGTCCCCTAGCTCGGTCAAGGTGACACCGAAAATTAACCTCCAGTCCACACATACGGATTCATGGCCATCACCGCTTGGCTTTTCTTGGACCCTTTCTGCTGAAATTATGTAGACGAACAGAAACAGAAATTTCCGGCGGAGACACAATTTTAAGGAGTGGACCTGCAGCTGAGGTGATCCTGGTGGCCAGTGTACACATCCACCTGGACGTTTCCGAGAACGTGGCCGTCTCTGCTGCGCCTGTGTGTGGTGTGGTCTGGCTACTCCCACACAGGAGCTGAGCCTGGCATTTTGCGA
Organism: Camelus ferus; assembly: GCF_009834535.1. Classification (NCBI taxonomy): domain Eukaryota; kingdom Metazoa; phylum Chordata; class Mammalia; order Artiodactyla; family Camelidae; genus Camelus; species Camelus ferus. Next base: position 33,330,304 of record NC_045720.1, read on the forward strand.
TTCAACTGTGGTCCAGAGAAAAAGACAGGAAGACATGAAGGCGAGTGTGGGAGTGAGTCGAGGCTTGTGAGCTTGTGTATTTCTGTGGGCGGACACGCCTGTGGCCTCAAGCATCATGTCCTCACGCACGCTGCTCTGGTCAGCGGACTTCCTGACCACACGAAGGAAAACACAACCCTATGGCCCTGAATAGATGCTCTGGCAGACTCGGGCTGTTCTAATGGTAGCTTGGGAGCTCTGAGATTCTGGGTGTTTCTGCAGCTTCCATCCAGCATGTTGAACTGGGATGAGGTTGGGTTTAAGGGCAAACATGATGAACACCAACACAGCAACCTCAGGCAGCAGGAATTCACGCGGTGACCAGCGGCTCCCTCCTGCCTCAGCAGAGTGGGGAACGGCTTCTGCCCAGCCCGTGAAATCGCAGCCTGGAGCTGACCCACGGCTGCGATGAAAATGCAGACCAGCCACTGTCCAGCCTTCGGAATGACTTGGTGGCCATCTTCACTGCTCACAGCAGTGGTAAGACATCTGATCCCAGTTAGTCAGCAGACCTTGACTGTTTAGAGAATTTCAAAAACCTTACAAGAAAACCTCCTCCTGGAGAGTCAGACTCGGGGGTGGGGGTTGCCAAGTGAGAACACCAGGGTTGGTTTGGAGCCGAGCTACCAGGTCAGCGGGCTGACGAGTATGGAGGTGTCAGGGTCACCTACAGCCTCATCCCTCTGTGAACGGCGGCATTTCAGTCCTTGGCCAGTGACTCATCAGAAAATGCTGTTTCTCATTTTGGAAAAACACCCTAGCTCAGCAGGACATTTCACTGTTATCTGTTCTCCCTAGAAATGTGGTGGTGGTGGTGGTGGTGGTGGCGGAGGTAGGTGGGGGGACCCAGGCCCTTTGAAATTAAAGCCATATGGATACCATATTAAAGAAAAAAAGCACAAAACATAACCCAGGCCATTACATTATTGCTGACTGTAGGAATTCAGTATTTATAATTTACATTCTTTCCCATACTTTGCTGTTTTTCAGAAGTGAAGGAAGAACAGAGGTTTATGGCCTGGCCAGATCGTAAATTGGATTCCTGAGGGCAGAGGGAGCGGCTCCAGGAAGGAGGAGCTGCCTTCCAACAGTTTGCAGGATATATCAAGACATCAGGAAGAGAACCTGATGGAGAGATGGGACCCTGCTTCGAAGAGCACAAGACACCAGTTCTCTTCCACCAACCACGCAACCAGCTGAAATCACACCGTGGCCACAGCTGACAAAGTAAGCATCGGGGTGGGGGGGAGAGAAGAGGCTTGTGCGCCCCAGGGGCTCCTCGGCATGCATTTGCTGAGGCTGCTGGGAGCAGGGCAGCAGTGTGCAGGGTAGGGGGAGAAACAGGTGGAAACTTGAGTCTGTTAATGGGGCTTAAGATGTGTACAAGGAGCCTGGAACCGGAGAAAGCACGAGGCTCTGGGTGGACCTGATGCCCCCTAGTGGCTGTGTGCTCTTAGGGCAAGTACCTAAGCCTTAGAACCCTGGAAGACAGGATAACACTGAGAACTCACAGGATTGAAGAACGCACGTACATCCGGTGCTGGACACACGGGGATGTGGGGTAGGGTCTCCGGGACATCCTTTCCCTGGAGCTGGAAGTGCCGCTCCGGCATTCAGCTCTCTCGCAAAGCCCCTGAGTGCTGTGGTGGCCACTAGGGAGATTCAGAGGGGGGAGGGGGGCCCAAGAGCCCCATCCAGAGGTCTTTCTGGAAGGAAGGATCCCAGTCCTCCGAATGCTTCTGTCTGGAAGATTTGTTAGCAGTGGCCCCGGTGCACTCATCCCCCTGCTCCTGGCCTGGATTTCATCCTCTCTTAGAGAAGGTAAGAGGATTCTAAACATTTTGAAACCTAGGGAACCTTCAGAAGCCTTTCCCAGGCTGCACCCATAAAATACCCAATCAGCCCGTGATGTGTACTGTTGGAATGAGAAAGTCAGGCGAGTGGGAGCAGTAAGGTTTACAGTCCAGATCTCCCAGTATGGATTGTCCCGTAAATGCTGCCTGCAGTTTGACACTGCAATTAAGGCTATTTTGTGTATACTTCAGACATGAGAATGCAATATTTCAGGTCTTTGGTCTCAGATTTATCTACTTTTCTTTTAAAGGCAAACAAACCTTATTTCCTGTGGTTGTAAAGCCACACACATGGTCCCCTTTACTCAACCTCCAGAAAAGGGACACACCCTACATAGGACCAACGGGACCCCAGGCCTGGGGAGACTGTGTGGAGGGGCAGGAAGCCAGGCAGATCGCAGAAAACCTTCCTGCCATTTGAGGCATTATCGGTGCCCACAATTTGCAAGCCCTCGGAGAACAATGTTTCCGAGCATTTCAGTAACAAGACAGACAAAAACCTGGGGCACAAGAGCTTCAAGCATGAGCTAAGAATGGCTAAGGAGGCTGGGTGGTTGGTTGCATCAGCTGTGAAAGCAAAACTCTTGGGCAAATTCTATTTTCTGAATGGTGTACCGTCCTCACTGGGTTTATGAGACAGGGATGGAGCTGCCAACACCTTTCTCCTTCCAAAAGGACAGTGCTGAGGAGTAGGAGGCCCTTTTAAAAGCCAGCACTGTGGGCAGGAAGCTTGCCTGTCACTCTCCCCCGCCCTCTGGGTCAAACAGGTGCTGGCCACAGAGACCAGTCTTCAACCAAAGCATCTCGATGGATACACTAAAGCTTAGCCACGTGAAGCCTTGGACCTGCAGCAAACCCTTGACAGTGTGAGACTGTGACAACAAATAACTTCTCACAGGACAGGCAGCTTTAGAACCTACCCAATAAAGGTTCAAGAAAGGGAACGTCAAGGTAGACAAAACTGCAGATGCATTTTGAAATGGATTAAAGACAGTCATTAGTAAGCACAGGAGACAAGGAAGATTTTTACATTTCGGCATCCCACCCGCTGAAAACAGAAACAAAACCCCAAACACAATCCAACTATTTCCCCCCTTCTTTGGTTAATAAATAATAAATAATTCCTTTAAATTCACAGAAGATAGCAAAATTAAAAAAAAAAAAGCCGTAAGTATTTATTGCATCAAAGATAATGTCAGAATTCAATTAAAATTTTTCATAAATTTTTACATCAGGTTTAGAATAAAATGTGATCAAGGGAAATGCTGGAAAAGTCCATTATGAGCTAGCAACAGGACTCGGCAGCCCTGTTGGTCTTAGCCATCAGTGATGCTGAAAATTGCAAAAAATCAAATCTCAAACATAACCCTTACAGTGTACACACATGAGGCCAGAGATGCACTTGAAAAACTGATGAACGGAAGTCCTGGCTCTCGTCACGTCCTGATTTCAACCATAAAAGTGGGAAATGCATTGAGGATTGCAACTGCCTACCTGGGGGGTCTCGAGTTTTCGTTAGCAGTAAGAACTCCATAAATGAGACCCACCTGGTGAACACGCGGTGGGCCCAGGAATTCAGCAGTGGTCACTGAGCGCAGTTCAAAGAGCATGCAAGTTAATCCCCCTGTTTAAAGTGCTCACTTCCTCTGGTTTCCAAGGGTTAAATTTTTTCTTTTCCACCCTGCATTTAGCCTCTCCCTGTAAGGGCTGACCCAGTGCACTGCTATAAACAAACAAAACCACCCAAGGGTCCGATTCCAAAGGAAGACCCCTGACAAAAAGAGGTATCACTTAGAGAGGCCGTACAGTGGCTGTGGCTGGGGGGAGGCGGGACCAACAGGGCTGTGCCTAATGTATTTGGTAAAGAATTTTGTTTATTTCTCCTAGGTGAGTACTTCCCCCATGAGTTCCCTACAGAAGCAGTCATAGTGAAACTAAGACGCGTTTATAGGATGTCTTTTATCATCAAACTGCTTAGAACGGGTCAATGAAGTGTCCCAGCGTTGCTGTGGGAGCAGTTCATCCAAGGTTTTTACAAATGGAGAAAACAGACACAGGGAAAGACCACAGAATGACCAAAAGACAAAGGGGGAAAAGCATGTAACGCTCAATACGATGCTACTTATGGAGTAAAATGCATACAGCACTGCTCGCGTATCCTATCCAAAGCAACGGTGTCTTTTAAGAGGACAGTTTGCAAATGGCGAGTGTGAGATCATTTGCAATCAAATCGTTTCTAATATTAAATGACTACTCTGATCTATTTCCATCAATTTGAGGCCCATTTCCATAGAAATGAGTGGAAAAACTAGGCCAAACCCAGCAGCACAATTTCTCAGAGGAAAGGCAGCTGTGGTTCTGGCCACTCATGGAAGGCACTGGTTTTGTAACCACTGTAGTCAAGGGCTCTAACTGAAAGGGGAAGAAGAAAGTTTATACTCAGAGAAAGGGCAAAGAAAGCATCTGAGGACTTTCTTGGCTGTTCCAGACAAAGCCCTGGAGGAAAGACGGTCCCACATGCACTCTGCTTTTCGCGCATCCCACAGGAAAGCCAAGTCACTGTGTGCCGGTCAGGTGCCTCCCCAGGCCCGCCTTGGAGAAGGAAATGTCCTCTTCAGCTGCACCAGGCCAGTGATCAGAGGGGCATTAGGGCACCAGGCCCGGCTCTCACAGAAAATGAACCTGGAGACACGGAGGAACGTGGCCCCGCATGAGGAAAAGTCGAGGCAGACGTTGCATACGGTAACACGAAGCATTCAGAGAAGCAAAACGCAGGGAAAACAAAACAAACTCATCTACTTTCAAAGTAAAACCATGTTTACATCATGCCTCTGTTTAAAAAGGCCTCTCTGATGGGTTATAAAAATGTAAGTGGGTTTAGGGAACAAGCACCGCTTTGCCTCTTCAGTACTTTCACGGGAAGGACAGGGCCTCCGTTCGGCTGGCATGTGAAAGCTCAGAGCTGTGACCCCTTGGCCACGGCGGCCAAGCGATGGTCACCGGGGACGCCTCTCAAAGAGCAAGGCGTCGGCTGCTGGAGCAAGTCTGCGTGAGGCTCTCAACCAAGTGGCCCGAGCACAGGAAGTGACCCTAGCTTTGCATGATTCATTTAACCCCTTCACCCGGGAATTCTTTTGCAGAAAAAGAAAAACATGACACTTCTGTGGTTAAAGATTTCCTTAAAGGGGGAAAAGACATGGAAACCTTTGTGCTCTGTGAAATGAGGGAACAAAAGGATTGCTTCCATCAAGTTTATATCTGTAAGAAAATCAACTAGGTACCGCCCACTTGTTAGAGAAAAAAAAATCCAACTTGGTTAAAAAAAAAAAAAAAGCCATGACTATCTTGTTCATTTCCTATTGATCACTTAGGAAGGTCAGGAAACAGGACTGTAAGCCCTCTAAAATATACATTTTTTTCCTTTTCTTCTCACTGTATAAAACACATACACATTCGTAGTATCCTAAAGTCACTGGAAAAATACAGTGGTTGCTCACAAACAGTGGAAAAGACCAGTAAGATGCAAAGAAATGAGCATTTTGCGGAGACAGAGTTTGATGGGCTTTAAGGTGAATCGTTTTATTTAAAACAGGGATCCAGAGGTGGTGAACTACCGGGGTCGGTGTTGCAGAGCATGGCACGGAGGAAGGTAATACTCACCAGCACCTCACATGGGACTAAAGGACAGTGGCAGCCACACACCGTGGAAGGAGGACAGACGATATGGAGAAGGCACCTGGCTGGGGGCGGGGCCGCGGAGCGCTGCCTCTCTGCGGGCTCACGCCTGCGCGCTGTGGAGAGGTCTGGACAAGGGACACCCAACAGGGAACAAAGCGGTTCCCCTCTGAAGCCCGGGATCCTGTGTAGGTAGCTAACCTTTCCTCTGCCTGGTCTCTTAAGGTCCTAAAAGGGGGAGGAGGTGGCTAGACAGTAACACAAATGCCCCCTCCTTTCTCTTTCTCTAGAATAGAGGGGAGCCCTCCCCCAATTCAATGTCAGCAGTGGCTTCTGAAGGCTTTTAAGTGTCCTCACTCACGAACAAGGAACAACAAAATAAAAGACAGAGAAGTGGCCTGGACTTAAACTCATCAGTCAGAGAGGCAGGATTCCGAAAAATAAAACCTGGTGACCGGTCCATGAACTGTACAGTTGATGCCCTGTCTGAAGATGTTTACACTGCGTCTACAACACACGTGAGCACAAAGCTGCTCTTGGCAACTGTGAGTAAATAGCTACCCTCTCCTCCAAACACAACACACCGCTACCAGTGACCGCGTGCCAAGTGCAGAAATTAGAAGAGATCCCCAAGTGGACAAGGACCCCAGGCAATGGTCCACCCGGTGTGGCCGGGTCTGTGGGAAACAAGGCTTTTGCTCTCAAATAATGACCCCCCCCAGCCCCCGCTCCTTCCCACTAGCGCTGAGCATTTCATCCTCCTCACAGGGAGGTCCAGCCGGTTCCACCCCCTCCCAGTTCTAGGCACTCCCCGGAACATCTTTGATTAACCAGGGTCTTTCATTTCTTTCCAACCCCGTTGGTGACTTTTGACTTGGAATGTCGATTCCGTCTTCTGGAAGAATGGCTCTCGTTGTTGCCTGGGTGCTTGGGCGGGCCGTCTTCAGAACCTGGCCAAAGGAATCAGGACACGGCATCACTGCGGGCTGCGGAGATCCCGGGCTCACGCCTCTGAGGCCTCTGACTGGTGGCTCCCCGGCCCAGGCCGCCGAGCGGCTGCCCAGAGTGCGGGCTCCTCCACCGGTCCTTGCACTCCATCTAGTGGCCTCTTTAATAAATCAAGGCACAGAAATCCCTGCACTGAGCTAGCAAGGGACCACCCCCCAGAGTCGGGGGGTCCTGAAGGATCTGAACACTCACACTGCAGGGTGGATGGTGGTCATGGTGATGGGGACCAGAAGTGAGAGTACGGATGACACCCAAGCACGAAGGAGGGACAATTAAAGCGTGAACCGCATGATTGTCAAGTCTAACTGTGCAGCCAAAGGATGCATTACCTGGGTCTCCATACCTGGACCTCCTGCACTCCGGCATTTCTAAATCCTTAAATTGGAAAGATTCTTGCCTTGACAAAATCAAAGACAGTACAAGCACTCTGCTGCTTGACCTGGAGGTCCCTTGACAAATCAGGCCCCTGGCGCTTAGGACAGACAGCCCCTGAGCCATGTGCTCACGGTGCCACACGCCCCCAAGGTGCTCAGTCTCCAGGGGCAGTATCGTCCATTACACTATCATTTGTTCTGGAGCTCAGAGAAGACTCTACACTGGCTGAGAGCTGGGCAATCAGCAGGCAGCAGCCAGGTAGAGGGTGGATCCGGAAGTGGAGTGGGGTGGGGTGGGGGGAGTGGGCATTCAGGGTAGGGGTGTGTCAGAACTTCAGCACTTCCTGGCATCAGGTTGGCTCTGCCCTCAGGCTGAGCACGTGGACAACCCCTGGCCAAGCCAAAAGGTTCTCTGCTCCAGGGCTCAGATTTTTTTTTTTAACTGTGTACCTTTCATTTAAATATATCTCTACCATTACTTATTTGAGTCTTTTCAATGGAGAACCCAGAAGTGCCATGGATGGATCTAATACAGGGGGTGGTTCTGAATAAGGGAGCCCTGGGGAACCCCTCTGCCCACGTCCATCAGCATCTCACAGACGTCGCTGATTCAGGAGAAACCGTCTCAGAAAGGGCGGCCAGTACTCTGGAGCATTTTCCCAGGGAGCGCTGGGATGCACTTGACCCCAGACGAACTCAGGAGCCCAAATGCCTCAGAAGAACTTTCCACCCCCGCGCCCCCGTTCCTCTGAGCAATTCTCTGGGTTAAAATTCATCTCTGGCATTCACGACTCTCTCCCTTTGGTCAAGCCCCACAGCCAGCTCATCACTGCGAGGAATTACTGTCCAGTGGAGCCTCCTCAGGGTCACTATTCCACACGCCTAGTTTTTAAAATAACCAGGTGGCCCCAAGTCTTTCCAAAACACTCCTCGGAGAGGGACCAGTGGGAGATCCCTGACTGCATTCCTGAAACCTGTCTTGTTCTGGTCTGTCTCTTGAATAAATGCAGTTCAATTGACCCACCTCTTTTGAAAGGCTTTTCCCCCTGGCACACAAATCTCCCTGACCCTCTGCACTGATGATGAAAGCCAAGACCAAGAACACCCCCAGCAGAATGCCTGAGACGGGGGGGGGGGTGTCTCGTCACATCTTCCTGTCTCAGAAAAGGCAGAACCACACAGTGCCTCTTATGCAGTGAGTTTTGGGGATGGGGGGCAGAGTCTGCACGCACCTTGCATGTTTCTTAATTAATAACAGGAGACATGCGATGAGGAGGTTTGAGACCCTCTGGGGCGCACGTTCACCTACATTCAGAGGATAAATGCCGATCTTACATCACTTTACTGGGTCTTGGGAGGAAGGGGCCCCAGGAGAGTGATAACAAGGAGGGAGAGGTACCTTTTGTGCCTTTTCCGTGAGGCCAGGAGATGTCTGGACTGTAGGTGCTATCTTCACACTCTGAGTAGGTCTAGAGAGAGAGAGGCAGGCTTGGTGATGGAAGTTTGAGTGCTCCCGGGAGGAGGGTGCCGGCAAGCAAGCCAGGGTGCGCTATCCCTCCCTGCCTGTCCGGGCTGGGGGGTCCCCACTGGCAGGCACAGAACCTCCCTGTGCTTGTGCTCAGCTAGGAAGTCAAGGCTATCTCTTGGGTGACGCAGAGTAAGTCTCCTAGAGAGCACCTTTAGCTCCTTGGACTAAAGATGTGAATAAAGGATAATCGCTGCTATTTTTGCTTAAAAAAAACTACTGCTGATGAAACTGCTATGGCATGTAAGCTCGCTCACATCTACCATGAGGGGGGCGGGGCAGGAGTTTCGGGGTGGGACCCCCAGGCTGGGACTCTGGAAGAGGTGAAAGGCCTGGAATAAGACCCAGCTTTCCAAAAACTGGTCCAGGGATTGTCCTGGAATTTTTTTCTTTTTTTTTTTTTTAACATAAATAAATAGTTCAGTTTAAAATCTAATGTTGGAAGCGATAGGGAACGAACTCTGAACTGGCTGCGTTCGGACTGCAGGGAGCCTGGCGCCCGGCTCTCCACGTGCCGTCCTGACCGCAGCCCCGCGGGCGCGCGCCCTGGGCTGCAGCGCCGAGCAGGACGGCTTAGTCTCAATACAGGCCCGTCTCTGCCTTCCTGCTGTACCTTTTCCCGGTGACCGTAGTGCTCTGCGTACCAAACCATGCCGTACAGACACAGGAAGGTGGTGAAGGCCTAGAAGACAAAAACAGCACAAAACTGTTACATAAGTGAGGCTGCGCAAAACAGTTCCGCTTCCCAGAACCTGGGGGATTCCATGGGAATTCCGGCGCGACGGCTCATCGTGTGTCCGCCTTCTCTCTCAGGACACTGGTCACAGGATGGCTGGAAGCATCCCTGAAGCTCTAACAAGAAGGGTTATGACGAGACCAGAGTTGCTGCCATGACTCTGCTGTCGGGATGAAGATCATCTCTCGACGTGGGATCAGTTGGGACGTGGTTTCTCATCGGCCCTGCAGGTCCTGCTGAAGAGGACACGATGGACCCTACACTGCGTTTCTGATTTTCATCGCCCACACTGTGCACCCTGCTTCCATCACCGGAGAGAGTCAGAGGACTTAGTCAGAGGGGAGGAGGACTTCTGAATGAAGAGGAAGTTGCAGGCAGCCCGGGGTCACATGGTGTGGAGGGCTCTGAGGACAGACACCCACAGAAGGACACCGCTGCCCTGGGCCTGGCACTGCTGTTTAGTCTCAGAGGTCCTACTCTGACCCCAGGTCTGGCTGCCTTTGTTTTTCTCAGTTAAGTAGACAGGGAAAGAAAAACAAATGTCTTGTGAGCCCCTGTGTGAAAAGAGGAGGGTGTGGCCCATGGGTACCCCGGGGCCGGGATAACCCCCACCTCGCTCAGTGTCCCCACTGGCCCCGGCCATGCCCTAAATTTTCCTCTGAGTTAAGGAAAGAACAGTATCTAAGAATCCAAAGCTTAAAAATGTATCAAAAACCTGAAAATCAGGGAACAGTTCCTGGCAGCCTGGACAAGGCAGTGAAGGAGCCAGGAGCTTTATCAGAGGAACTGGGGCCAGGCCCTCCAGCCAGGCCTCCCGGTCCCCTCGCGACTGTAAGTGAATCACCAAAACAAAACCAAACAAAACAACTGCCCGTCCTGCTGTTATGTTTCTTCAGAATTCCTTGCTTTAGCAAGGACACTGACAGCAAATCCTCAAGGTCTAACCGCCATCTCTTCCACTTCATTTCCTGCTAGGGACCCATCACCTTGACCCAACCGTGGGAATAGTTGTGAAATCATGGTGGAATCTTCTCTTCTGGCATACTTTTAATCCATTCTAAGAATCATAACTTAAGATCTAGAGGCATTGCCTCAAAGATTAATTTCAACTCCCCTCGTTTCACAGTAGCGCAGTGAAGGCTCAGAGAGGTCAACGGTCTTCCCAAAGACACACAGCTACTATGTGGCAAGACTGAAGCCAGAACACAGGTCTCTTTATAATCCCTGGATCGAATTTCAGGGATGGCTATCGAGACAAATACTGATTTTATGTCTACAAATCTTATATACGTCTGTCCATTTATCTGTCCACGCATCCACTCCTGGAGAAAGAAAAGCATCACGGGGAAGAGCCAACCCCAGCAGCATCCCTCCGCACAGCCCACAGTCTGGACTGTGGAGCCAAGACTGCGGGGGAGGCAGGGCTGTGCACTCGCATCGCCGCAGCTTGTAGTCTAGCCCTGGCCCAGTTCCTTCACGTCAGTGACACTGACCGAGGGTCTGCCGGGCGCACAGCGTCATCTTCAGTGTCAGAAAAGGAAGGAGTCTGAGTGCTCCAGCTGGCCATTCTCCTTCCACATGAACGAAGTGGGAACAGCGGCATGGTGGAGAGACAACATGGAACAGAAGAAGACTCACTAGCTCGTTTTATATTAAATCCGTGTGCAAACTGGCATACACTAGGAATTCAAAGAAAAAGCTCACATCCCCCGGTGAAAAAAATTAGGCAATGAATGAATACATTAAAATTATAAAACGAAAACCACGTTTAATCTTTAACATACTCCAGTACTTGTTCAGATTCTTAATAAACACCACCATTAAAGGTGCCATTTTCCCGGGGTGGCCAGAGTGGGAAGACTAGAGGACCTGCAGTGTGTAAGCCTATGTATGTGTTGGCTCCTTAACAAAGAAGAGAAGAGGTCGGCCTAGGATTCACACAGGGAGGGGGAGACAGGGAGGGCAGGGCCACCTCCGCGGACCAGTCAGTGGCTCTGCGGTGAGGGTAGGGAGGCAGGTTGGCCAGAGACCTGTCACTCCGCTGGACCAAGGGAGCCCTGAGGGCTGGGGCGACTGTCATTTCCCATCTTAGCCACCAGAGGGCAGGAGCGCGGGGGTCATCCTCTCCCTTCCCAGGGAGGGTAGGCAAACACTGGCAGGTGCGGAGCAACAGGCTTATGTATGTATCATCATGATCGCCATGCAAAGGGCCTGCTGAGGTTGCCGACTTTACCACTTCACCTGGGTACAAGAGGCCCATTTTGCACTTGTCCCGGGGGCAAAAGCTTGTCATTTATGGGTTTGCAATCACACCGGTGGAAATCTAGGGCCGTACCCACTTCAAATGTCAAGGCCTAGATTTAAAAGAGCAATTGTGCAGATTCTATTTAAAGGGCGGGAAGGAAAAAGAAATAGAGAAACGTGTGGGCTATAAGCCAAGGCAAGCGCACAAGCCCGAGTGTGGCTTCCAGGTCATGGTAACGAGCATCACGTTCACCAAGACCCGTCAGACAGCTACTGCTGGAGCAGCCTGTTACCCAGCGCGCTTCTGGGAGCTCTGCTTCCAAATTCGTCTCAAATTCCGAGGACGCTGTCTTCCTAAGCAGGGAGAGTAACTCAGGGCTCTGCTTCTCTCAGTGTGGTGTAACTTACACTCTCTTCCTGAATAAGATTCACCTCACTTCTAAGTTTGAGACCAGTCTCGACCTTTAATAAAGTCCATGAATATAAAAATGTGCCAGGACCTTGCTTCCACTGTTCCTGGTAAATGTGCAAGGCAGTGGGGACTCCTAATCACCCCAGCTAACGGCCTCTCTTTCAGGACCTGCCCTGGAGAAACAGTGTCTAGACAGCAGCAGAAGTGGTGGGCAGGGATGGAGGGGGGTTCCCTGGGGGGAGGAATAGAGTCTGATAACCCCCCGACGTGAAGAGTGATGGAGGAGAGGGAGCAGTGGCCTCGGTCTTAGACTGGGGCACCCGAGAGGTGGGGGAGCCACTCACCACGGTCCCCGTGACTCTGCTCCACACTGCCTCTGGGAGCTTCACCCCTGGCTGGCCTGGTGCTCTCCCCAGAGTTCCTCCGTGCACACGCATCTTTTACGGTATTTGCACATCAGTAGTTTGCACGTGTCATTCTCACGTGCACTTGGAGCTCCTTGGAGGTGGACCAAGAAACCTTTAGCCAGACTATCTGGCTTCAGCCCTGGCTCTGCCACTTACTACCTGTGTGACCTTGGGCAAGTCAGTGAACCTTTCTGTGCCTTGATTTCTTTATCTATAAAAAGAGGTCAGAAAGTATCTCCCCTTGAGGCGTAAAGATCAAATATGCAACTCATGTAAAGCACTCAGAACAGTGTCTGGCACATAGTAGGCATTAATAAATCTTATCATCATCATCTACCTGTGGTTCCAGCCTCAGGTGCGGCTTTGACCAGCACCCAGCACCATGACGGACTTACAAGGGACTGTGAAGGAGACACTGATGGGAGAAGAAACGGGTTAGGTCCTCAATAAAGTTACAGTCACACAGACACAAAGGCAGAGCAAAACGGCCTAATCAGGAAAACAGTGAGGAAAGTCTCTAAAACTCAGAGAAAGACTGGAGGGTCCCCACCAGCTGGGCGACCAGAGATGGGTCCTTGGACACGGCCTTTGGGAGCACTTTCTGGCCGCTGACGCCCAAGGGGGGAGGCCCGCAATGGGCCGTCGGGAGAAGGGCCATCTGCCCATGTCCCAGGAGCCCTGCCCGCCTCAACCTCTCCGTGGTCCCCGTGGTCCCGGTGGCGCCAGGCGAGGGCCGCACCCAGTCCTGCCCGCTATTCACTACTGGTACCGCTACAATTCACAGACCTGGGGTGCACACGCCAGAGAGAAATGCTTAGGTCCCCTGCACATCTGACTCACTCCCCTAACCAGCCCCTGTATCTCGTCTGTGACAGAAAAAAATACATTGTGGAGTTTCAGCACAAAGGAGGTCATTATTCCATCTTACTGTTCAAGACAGGACAGAACAGGCTCAAGGTGCCCTGATAGGCAGGATTTCTAACAAGTAACCCTAAAAACAGACACCACGAAAGGCAGTAAGAAACGCTTTAGAAATACAAAGTTTAGTCTTGCCAAAAGGAAAAAAAAAATTAGACCTGAATCTGATTTAGCCTCTAGATCCAGCTACTGATTTACAGAAAATACTGAGGACAGAGACACCTGTTAAATTACAGTAAGGCTGGAATCAGAAAAACTCAGACTGGGGCAAAATCTGCAGGACAAAAGAGCTTATTTCTTCAACAAATAAACTGCAAAGGAGAGAGAACTAGAGACAAAGGGAAAACTCTATATTAAAAGAGACGGAAAGGCGCACCAACCAAGTGAATGAGCGGATGCTGATTCAAGTAAATTGTTGAAAAATATAAAATTTAAGGAAACATTAGCAATGTGAACACTGAATAGCTATTTGACAGTATTAAAGAATTATTCATTCTTTTTCTGATGTGATAAAGGTCCAGTGATTGCATTAAACAAAAAAGTATTCTTAGCTTCTTTTAGAGATGGATCCTGAAATAGTACAGATGGCTCTGTTTCCAAGTAATCTGGGGTGGGGAGAGTGAGCACGGAATAAAAGGAGACAAGACTGGCCAGGAGTTGATCATTATTGGAACTGGATGATGGGTACAGGCGGGGCCAGCTACTCTGTCTTCTTTTCCATGATTATTATTTAAAAAAAAAAAAAAAAAAAAAAAAAGCCCAAGTTAGTTTTTAGGACAAGTAAGTAAAAGTGAAGAATCTTAAGTGTAAAGTAAGACTTTCTCCAAAATAACAAAACAATTAAATGAAAAAGGACGACAGAAGAATGTTGAGCCAGGTAAGCTCTTACTTCATTTGAAAGATGAAGGAGAAGCCCCAGGACTACAGGGCTGGAGGCCCCTGGGGCTCTTCCTTTCAGGAGGAAGCTCACTCCACCCAGGCTCGGCTGATGAAGTTGGCCTTCAGGGAAGAAACCGATGATCTGATTACCTTCAAAAACATGTCACGTGGCCTAAAACCCACCATCCGTCACTTTGTACATAAAGCCTTTTCCAGTAATGCAGGGCACTGTAACTGTCCTTGTCCCCTCACGGCAGGCCTGGAATGTTTAGCACGTGTAGGTGAAACAAACGAGGGTATGACACACCTACCGGGGGCGTCTGACTGGAACCGGCAAAGGTGGCCGCGTTTGGGTGCCATATGCTCCTGCATTTATTCTTGAAGTTCAGCCTAGGGGCCAATCTTGGGTTATTACAAGTCGAAAGTCCTGTCTATGAATTTCTACTTGGTGCACAAGAGGGTTTTGTTTCATTCTGTTTTAGGAGACACCATGGGGAGTTTAGCTAACACTTTTGGGTAAAAAAGTAATGACTTACCACACAAAGAAGCCACAGCACAACATAGAGTATTTGGGTCTTAGAGAAGAGATCTTGTCCAAATTTTATGCAAACGATAGCTTCCAGGAAACCGATGACCCTATTAGACAGAACAAGAGGTTAAATACCAATCCATCTTCTCAGAGCACAATGCGTCACCAGAGAGATGCAGGACTCCACCAAAAGGCTCAACTGATCATAAGATTTCTGCCCCCAACACAGCAGGTCCCCCCACCAAATGACACTGTTCCAGCCCACTGTGCTTTCTTAATAAATAATATATACAGTATATATGTAACTACATATTTAGATTTAATACAAAGTTTATGTTACTGTTACTCCTCTCTTCTTTTTTCAGAGTGTTTTTTTAGAGCAGTTTTAGGTTCATAGCAAACTTGAGGGGAGGGTCCAGAGTCCCTATACCCTGTGCCCCGACACATGCACAGCCACCCCCATTATCAACGTCTCCCCCCAGAGGGGCACATCTGTCACGAGTGATGAACCTGCACTGACACATCCCAGTCACCCAAAGTCCACAGTTCACATCCGAGCTCACTCTTGGTGTCGCACACTGTGTGGGTTTGGACAAAGGTACAATGACATGTATCCACCACTACAGGATCATACAGAGTAGTTTCACTGCCCTAAAAGCCCTCAGCACCCTGCCTATTCATCCCCCTAACCCGCTCCAGAAATAATGAAATGTTTTTTACGTCTTCCTTCCTCATAGACCAAAATCTCAACTTGTACGTGTTCACAGCTGGAGGCACCTGGCATCATCTAACTCAGAGCCCGTCCCAGCGCTGGGCAGTCACCCCCCCTGTCGGAGCCCTCGCAGGGACAGGGAGCCTACTATCTCTGCGGCAGCTCCTTCCGCCGCTCAGTCCCTTTAGCTGTCAGGAAGCTGTTCCTTGTCTCAGGCTGGTCTCTGCCTCCTTCTCCCCGTGCGTCCTAACTCTGCCCTCCGCAGTTATGTGTGAATCTTCCAAGTGAGTCTTTCAAAAACTCAAAGTGGCAACCGCATTCCCTCCCGGCCATCCAGAAATTTCCAGATTTAATATGCCCTGGTTCTGATGACAATATAAACCCTTTATCCTCTCTTCATCTATAGGCAATTTTGCTAAATACAAAAATGTTTAAAAAAATTCGTGTTTTTACTCTTTAATTAAAACACCAAAGAAAAAAGCCTATCTTGTATTCTACATCTTCATTTATAAATATTAAAATCAGACCTTTATTAAGGATCAGAGCTTAAAGATAAGAACAAGTGAGGTAATCGAGACACAGCTGGTCATGGGATCCCAAGGCTGCCTAAGAATAGCCAGCTTCAGATGACGCCACTTCAGGTGTTCCTTCCCCGAGATGGAATCTGGACAATCAGGGACTGGTCTTGTTGTACAGATAATCTCTACAAAGGCAGGAAGGGGCCCAGAAGGCCCTGGGTTCCCTCCCCACTGGCAGACATAGAAGTCACCGCCACAGTCAAATGGATGGATGGCTTTAAACAAGGGAATGTCTGGAGTCAGAACCACTTAGGCAAAGCAGAAAGTCTCCTGAATGTGTCTCTGTTCCCCCAGTCCTGACTGGGCAAGGTTTAGAAGTGGTTGCCTGGATCTTCCTCCCGCCCCTGCCCCAACAAGGTCCCTCGCACTTTAAGGTACTCAAGAGGCCCCTTAACACTGAAGTCTAGCCGGCGAGCTGCCACTAGGGGGCAGCCACACAGCGAGGGGAGGGTGCCAGCCCCAGGACACAGGAAAGATATGAAACCTCTGGCTGGCACTTTTTGAAGGACTACAACAGAAACGGTCAAGCCCAGGAAATAAGTGCCTGTCTGCCCGTAACCAGACAGAACACCCGGAGTTCACTATGGGAGGTTTCTGGATATTCAACTGATGGAGGCACCCTAGAGCTGTGTTTCTCAAACTTCTGTGGGCTGAGACCCACGGCAGGAAACACATTCCTCACTGTGACCCAGGACACGCGCGCACACACACACACACACACACACACACACACACACAACTGAGACAAAGGTTGCACAAAACAACTGTCCTCTCGCTCTGACATTTTTCTACTCTATTTCATTTTCAGAAAATGCTGGTCAGGACCTACTCAACTCACTTCACTAAAGTTTGTCCTAAAGACCAGAGCTTTTCAGTCAGGAACTTTAGATATGATTTGATCCCACGTGCTGAGGAACCTTGGCTAAGCTGTTGTCCAGGCACGTGGCTGTCTCAGTGAGAAGGTGACCTGAGTAGAGACTGGGTGGGGATAGGGGTCAGGGGTGAAGGGAAGGGGCAGAGTGAGGATAAAGAGCAACAAGGGTCTTGCGGGCCAGCCCAGAGCTTGGCTTTTAGCCTGGGGGACATGGGAGCGCCCAGAGGGTTTGGAGCAGAAGGTCTAACATGATTCGTTTTACATCTTAAATGATCATTCTGGTAGGTGAACTGAGAACTGCTGTAGGAAACCAGAGAGAGGCAGGGAGCTTCTGATGCAGGGCGAGGACCAGGGGAGGAGCTGTGAGAAGCAGTGGGAACATGGATGCACAAAACCCAACAATCACCCGGACACTTGATCACCAGCCACGGCCCCTCACCATTATCCCTGTCCCTTAGAGGAAGTCCTAATGAATAACATTCTTCCGGAGGGTCCACACTGCTCCTGTACAAAGCTCAACTGGCTGCTGGTTTAGGGCTGAGGCCAGAGGCTTGGGCACCATGGGAGCCCATACAGAGTGGGTTCAGGGACACAGCACCCACCTCCTCACCCCAGGGGCTTCCCTCGCACCCCTCTGACCTTAACTTTATGCAAATGTCAGTCTTTCAGATCTTGACCAGACAGAACAAGGCGGTCAAACTGTGGTTGGAGGGAATTTAGTGGGCGTTCCTACTCCCTTCAGTGCATCAGGGCATCCTTATCTTGAAGAAGCAAGTTCAGAAGACAAACATTTGGGCTGCCTGAGGTGCTTCTGCCTGGCTGATCTACTGACTCACTCTTTGCTTGCCTCTCAGAAATAAAGATGCCCTTAATGTAGAGCCCTGCGCAGGGAGCTCCTCGGTGAGCGGGGCAAGAATGTGAGCAGGGTTGCGACTGACACCGGGGGCACGGGAACTCCAGGCTTGGTGTGTGTGCGCTGGGTGTGCAAGCCAACCTCGAGAGGCAGACAAAGTTTTCAGTTTGCCAGCACCACCTGCTCTTGGATTCTGAGGACGCCACACCCTGCGTGTGTCCCACAAACGCTGCCCTGCAGCTGCACACACCCTCTCCCGGGACGGCTCGGGCCGTGGGTCAGCCGCTCTCCAGCCAGCCAGGAGCTGAGCTGACCCTCACACAGTGGAAGTGAGGTGTGTACACGTGTGACACGAGCATCACACAACCCCACAGGGTGCCAGGAACGGCTCCAGAAGTTCAAGAGTGAGGTTCCAGGTCTGGTTAGGACGAGCAAAGACACCTTTCCGGTGGCTTCTTGGGGACAGAGAAGAGACTGGAGGCCGGGCCCCCCGTTTCAGCGTCACCCCGTGGAGGCAGCTCCTGCCCCGGTCCACGCGCCGGGCGGGTCCGCCCTGTGTGCCTTATGCAGCGGGACCTGCTATTTTGAGGGCACGGCCCACTAGTTCTCAAGGTTCACCAGCCTTGATGCCACCATTCGGGAGCCCTCAGTTCTCGGTAAAGCGCCCTCGGCCACATGACCTCTGCGCTGCGGGTCCGGCTCAGCTGATTTCACCACTTTTCTGCAGCTGCGTCTGCTCCCTGTCTCCAGCCTAGCTCCTCTGGGCCATTTCTCCCACCACAGGGACTGTATTTTCTGGCCACTAAATTAGAAAAAGAACTTGGCTGTAACACCACCTCTCTCTCCGATCTCCATCTCCTTTTCGTCAACAGGTGAGCAGACACAGTTCTGTGGAAGATACATCTACCCGCAGTAGAATAAGACCCTGGCACAGACTTGTAAATGTGAAGAGAAAAATGCACGTGCAAAGAAGTACACAGCAGAAGAAGAGCTCAAATGCAGAAAGGTCCCCCTTCCTTGGGCAAGACAGTAAGGAAGCTCACCGCCCCCTTCCTGTGACGCAACGACCGCGCCTTCACGCGCCCTGTGGTCCGGGCCTCAGAACCTGGGAGACGCGTACGCTGTCGCTCCCGCCAGACCACTGATGTTAGAGATCAGAGCCATCCTATCGCCCTTTGAGCTACTTCATGTAGAAAAATTAGTTTACATCATAGGATCTATGAGAAACAATGACAGTGGCCCTTCGTCTTCTGGGGAAGAGGGTGGTGGGAAAGTTG
This sequence comes from Camelus ferus, assembly GCF_009834535.1. Taxonomy (NCBI): domain Eukaryota; kingdom Metazoa; phylum Chordata; class Mammalia; order Artiodactyla; family Camelidae; genus Camelus; species Camelus ferus. Next base: position 33,349,197 of record NC_045720.1, read on the forward strand.
CCTAAATCTAACTTGAGTAACCCCCTCAAATCCAGAATGAGAGCTGGGGACACACACACACACACACACACACACACAGGAAATCATTTGGAGGGAAAGACAACGCAGTGTTAGCAGCAATTATTGCTCAACAGCTGATGTCTTTGGGTGATTTGCAGTTTCTTCTTTTCTTAATTATCAATATGCGGGCATGTTACTTTTTAACTAGAAAAGAGGGGTTACTCTATTTAAAAATCGGTTGGGGTTTTCATCAGATTCTCTTTCTGCTGTCACTCTCAGTTCAGAGCCTAGGTTAAGTGGTCCTGAATCTATGATGCCTGAGAGACTAGACTTCACGTAAAGACGTGCTGGATGTCTCCAGAACTTCGGGTGCTAAATGGCATGGTGAATTGTTGACGGTGTTTTAAGCAGAACAGCCACTTACCTGAGACACTGAGGAGGGCCTGACATTTACTGTTGGGGGGTTAAACCAGATAGCCTATGCTTTCTCTCAAATCATTTAAATAATAGTAAATTCAGATACAGCATTTGCAACTGCAGTGAGATAATAAACTGTGACCATGTGGCCATGTGTTAGTTCTCTTTGGGACAATAAAACTAGACTTTGGTATACAGCAAGCAGCTGTTTTCTGGGGTCTTTTTGGTGTGAAAGTAACATGAAGTGTGGTTAAGTCCATCAGGAGATGTCCCTAACTCACCACTGATTTGATGGGGAATTTGAACAATACATTTTCTGTTTAGTTTACTTTGTGAAACAAGGTCTCCAAGTTCCATGTGGGAAAATATCTTTTGGTTTCCTAATATTTTTTTTAAAAGCAGTTTCTACAACTTCTTTCTATAATTTGCCAATTAACTACTCTAAACTTAAAGCAGAAAAGGAATGTGAAAAATGAGAGACATACAAAAACAACATCAAGCCTTCACAGGGAGATTACACTGAATGTAACAAAGGGTCAAGAAATAACCAAAGCAATGTAGGGGCTAAATTAGTTTAGAATGTCCACAGTAACAGACTACTCACCCGAACACCCAGCACTGTGTTCCCACGCGTTTGCACTGTGTGTCGGTGAGGTAAGCGTAGTACTGTCTGAAAGAACAAAGGCGGAATTCACTGAGAGCTTCTGGAAGACCAGCAAGTCAGTGTAGAATTCAATCACAGACAGAGTGACTGTAAAAAAGGTCTGCCTTGTTCCACATACTCCAGCTGCCCGGTCTAGTTCTATTCAAGGCGGCAGGAAGTCAGTGCCTACGGAGACATTCCCATATGAGGCTAAGAACTCGGGTCAGGTTGGAGGGAGGGGAGCACGGTTTAAAGAGCCAGGTTATGGGCAAAGGTGGTCTTGATTCAGACACAGATGCCCACAGCCTTGAGCCAAAGCCACCTCAGGGGGGTACTTCAGTCTCTCTCCAGGGAGATGATTCCAGAAGGTCACCTGCACGGTCACTAACTGTCCCTTGTGCTCTCTCCAGGACAAAGGCTGCTGACTGTACCCAGGCAAGAGATATTCACAGTTTTGGCTCAGAAACTGGAATGGGACTGTAGCTGCACCCATTACTGAGGCCAATGACTTTGAATGTTACTGACATGGTCAGAAAGGAGGTGATGACATGGGGTGGAAAGGCTTAGCAAAGCAGCCACCCAACAGAAACACAGTATGAGCCACAGATGCAATTTAAATTTTTCTAACCATGTTAAAAAAGTGAAAAGGAACAGATGAAATTCATTTTAATAATTTGTTATTTATATATATATATAGCCAATACATTGAAAACATTATAAAGAAGTATTTTATATTGTTTCTGCACTAAGTCTTCAGGGTCTGGTGTGTATTCTACGTATAGCACATTTCAGGGTGACTGGCCACACTCCCAGCGCTCAGGAGCCACACATAGGGTGGCTGCCTGTAGGACAGTGCAGGCTTGGAGTCTCACACCTGTCCCCGAAACTCAACCTACCCCTGCAGGGCTGCATCTGAACCTAGAGCTTTTATTCTGGTGGGGGGATGTGTGGTCAGACTCCTCTGAGGGTTTGATGAGAGCCATGATATAGGCACATGAAACACGCACCCAAAATTTTGTATTAAGCTTCGGGGGTTCATAGACACCTAAAGTTCATCCATGAACTATCGTCTCTTTACCCCAAAGGCCCGAGTGAAGAACTCTAGCTGTAAAGAACTCAGGTTTTTCCTGTAACTTCGCATTTTCAGTTACCTAATTTGCTTTCACCAGCTCAGCTACTTCACCTCTAATTGTGTCCATGCTCTTATGTCACACATTGTATCATTAAGTTAAAAGAATGCTCAAACAGCTTCTCAAAGCAGAGGCATGTGAGAGTCTAACCAAAAAGGAGGAAAACAGAGACGTGGTGTGTATGTGTCATCGATACCAAAGCCCACGGGCTGCCTCTCCTTTCAGGGCCTGGCGTCTGCCAACCAGCATGGCTGTGCTGGAACCTGTCAGAGAACTTTCATCTTTTTAAGAAGCTTGTCAAATCATCTCCTCACAGAGGAGCAGCCTCAAGAGGTATAAGAACACAGAAAGTGGCTAATTTCTAAACAAAAAGGATTGTGTAGAAACCCATAAGGTTTAGCATAAATTCTGAAGAGCTCTGAAAAAGTCCAAACGCTGGATTTTTAGTCTCTAGTTTTTGTTTTGAATATTTAACAATATTGAAATTTCATGATAAATCACCTGGGGTCTGCTGTCCAGTTTTACTGAGAGATTTCCTTCCCTGTTTATTGACTTTGTTGATTGCTCCTAATTTTATGAGGGAACTGCTGCTAATAATCTTTCCTGAAAATAATTGTAAGCCTCAAATTAAATCAAATGTTAAATATGGTAGGGAGGCTCCAATCCAAGGGGAAAACAGGCATTCACGAGATAACTACTCCAACAGACCACTGGTTCATAAAGTGCCGAAGAGCTGTGGTTTACCAGCTGTTATTATTTCCCTGTTTATATATATATACTCACACATACATATATTATATGTAATAAATGTTAACATATTTGTAATAGCGAATGAGGACAAGAGGAGGTTCTAGCTGGGGGTGAGGGGGCTTTGCCCAAGGAAAACGCCCACTTTCCCTGGCAAATGAGACCCTCTACGTGCACAGCTCGCAAGCACATTAGAAATAACAAATTAAGTTATCCTAGAGCTTCTGAAGAGTAAGTAAACCCTTTCAACTGCTTAGCCTGTGTATGTATCAGCCATGCAGAAACTGTGGGCGTTTCTACTGATCAATGCTGGTACTCCGTATTTATAAAACCCAAATAAAAACTTATAAATAAAAACTTATAAAACCCAATTGCCACTTCTAAACAGAAACAAGGAAACAAATGAAAGTGTTCTGCTTTGAAGTTCACTGGGATGGGTCCATGTGAGGGACAGTATGAACAGTGCCTCATCTCTAGGGCCTGACATGAATCACGAATCCAGGGGGACCACGGCACGAACACACAAGTGTGTCTCCACTGCCCTGGAGGACTACAGGAAGGACATTTTAAACAGGAAATTAAATTATTGCCTCTGAAAGAGCTAATAAAGTCTCATTCTAAAAATAACATCATTTATGACTTCAATCTACCATAAAAAAAAATTTGTATTTTTCTGTAATCTCATTGAAAAAAAAAAGTCACCATCTGTTACTCATTTTGTTTTAAACAGGATGTTACGAGGGGAAAGAAGGACAGCAGTGAAGATCATAAAGGGGTTTGAAAATAATTATGTGGTACTGGTCTTCCTGTTACTAAGGTCTGAGAAGCAAAATATTTCCTTCATATTCTGGAGGTATAATTTTTTTTAATTGAATTAGAGTTGTGTGACAATGTGTTAATTTCTGGTGTATAGCACAGTGACTTAGTTATATACATACATTCCCTTTCAGATTCTTTTTTTATTATAGGCTATTAAAGGTATTGAATATAGTTCCCTGTGCTGTACAGTAGGACCTTGTTGTTTATGTTATATATAGTAGTTAATATCTGCAAATCCCCAACTCCCAATTTATCTGCAGGTATAATTTTTTAAGATGATATTTTCATGGAAAATCTGTTAGTTTATGTGACTTCCCTTAAACAGGAGAATACAGAGCAAGTTAACATGTTCAATGACAGTCAGGCTAACACAGAATTACCTCACTGTGGGAGCCGTGATGCAGCCAATAAAGAGAATTCTACACCAACTTAGTGGATGACTGGCTTGGAACACAAAGATATGTTTCAGGAAGAAGGTATTCAATTCAGTCAGCTGCAAAACAAGGAGGCGTTAGTCAATCCGACGCTTTGTGCTCAGTCATAACCATGTATTCCTTCAATGGACAGTCTACAACTAAAAATAACTGGTACGTTCAAAGCATTTTCAGAAAATATATCGGTCTCAAAGGGTTGCTGTTTAAACCGGGTAACAACCAGTACAACACGGAGACCAACCAAGTGGGGTCTGGGGAGGTGCTGGGTGGTGGGAGGGGCACAGGAGGCACCAGCCATTTGTCACGTTTCCTGGTTCGCGTGATTCTCACTTGGCCGGTGTGTGTGATCTTCTGGGATAGTTGGGAGAGAGATGATTTGAGGACAGCAAAATCGTGGAAGCAGATCTGTGCCATGGAACACCCGTGCAGCCTGACAGAAATCAGGCCAGGTCTAAAAGAAGTCCGACTGCAGGAAAGCCAACTCTTTAATAACCAGAAGAAGCTTGAGATCCGTCACTGAGCAATGACTGTGGACTTGTTTAGCACATGCCTGGGACCAAGCAGAGCCTCCACCGAAGGCAGCTCTTAGAAGCAGGTGTGGAGGCTGGTCCAGGCTTCAGCTGGGGCAGTGGTACTGTCCCCGAGGGCAGAGCAGGGGCAGCACACCACATGACCCCGTCCTTGGTGGCACAAAAGAGATTTCCACCGGGATGTGCTCAATGCCCACACGCTCCTGCCTTTTCCCTCCAGACTGAGCAAGGGGCAGAGATTAGGGAAGGTCGCTGCTTTAAGAGCACATTATACAGACCAACAGCGACATCAAACGCGCGTCCTTCCCCCCAGTGCTGATTTAAGGATATAAAATAAAAAGAGTTCACTCATCAACACCACACAGGAAACGCTGACCACAGCAGAGTGCTCACCATCAAGAGGACAGCGTGCCCGTGGAGAGCTGCATCCTAGGAGCACACTCACTGTCTCTCCCGACAAATCCAAACACTCCTCAGCCCTCAGAATACAAAAGAATCTCTACCTCCCCTCACACTGCCCTGGAAGGTAAAACCTGATCGCAGTCATTCACATGCCTTTCTTTACACACGGACTTCCCCACACCGAGGTGACTATTTAACTAGCCGCATACACTGCTGTAGCCAGGAACTCCATTTATGGAGATGGGCATTAGTACCGTCCATCTGCGCATCTTTAAAGTGACACGTGCCGATTTTTTCCTTATGCTGGGAGTATTTTATACATATGTGTTCAAAATATCACGTTTAGTGAATCTGAAAGAATCCTCAGATGAACATCGTTTCCCTCAGTGCGTCTCCCAAAGTTGTGAAACAATTAGCTTAGAGACAAGAGGATCCCTAAAAAAGGCTGCCTCTGGAAAACGTCTGGTAATCCCTTTCTGAGACCCTGACATCTGAGTCGCCTCAGTCACGTCGTGGTCCACCTGGAGCGAGAGTCCCTCTCCATGGTCGACACCACTGCGGAGGACCCAGGTCCCCACAGGGCGCCAGTCCCCACAGGTGGCAGAGGGCTTCTTCAATTAGCTCTCCACCAATCACCCGAAGTGGGGACAGCTGGGGCCCAAGTTCAGCACTCAGACACTGAATGTGGACTGCAAGCAGCAGCCTTCCATGGATGCTCTGGTCCTGACAGTGAGCAATGCAGAAAGCAATCCAGTGCCTAACGCACTGGGTAATGGAAGCCGAGCCCGAGGTTTTTCAGGGAATTTTAATCTGTTTCCAATTTGTAATTCCAAGATCCACATTTTAAAACGCCTCCATGATGAAGCAAGACCTTAGGTGTGATAACCGCACTTTCTTTAATTATTCTATGTCAGCTGCAGAAGATTCTCTCTTCCAAAGCCTTGAGCTGGCATGCAGTGTCAACTGCAGGATAAATTCTAGGATGGCTTTTATTTTGTCTCTGTTTTTTTCCCCTAGTTCTGAGCATCTAAAAAAATTACCTGCCAGATGATCATGAAAAGGTAGACTCCTGCCACTCTCTGAAATGAAGACTTGGGGTCAAACCATCGAACGTAGGTCCAGCTGGCAGGAGTGAACTGGAGGACGGCCCTTTTGATTTTCCCCGTGGTGGTGTGGATGTCCCTGCAGGAAGAAAACGGGCCAAGTGAAAATCAGAGAGACGGGGAAGAAAAGAAAAGCTGCACTGAGTATTTTATAACCAAGCTTTTTAGAACAAAAAGATTCCTTCCTATTTGAACTGTCTCTCCAATGACAGCCTCTGTTCACAGGTGAAGCGCTGGGAGCAGCACCCCCTGAGGGGAGTGTCAGTGGTGACAGAGGTCGGGCCACCGCGGGACCAGCGCAGGCCTCAGCGTGTGACCTGGTGACAAAAGGAGCTGAGACGTTAAAGACGAGCACCTGGAACTGGGCCAGGAAGGAGGAGGAGGCAGCAAGGGCACAATCCCACCCTCGGCTCAGCCCCCACCTCGGGCGCTTCAGTAAGACAGGACGTGCTCCGTGTTATCCGAGGTGACCCACAGCGTCTCCTCTCCCTCTTTCTTCTTCAGTTATGTGAATAGTTTGGGGTGATGAACAGGGATTTTTCAACTTTCTTACTTCTAATCCTAGAGATCACTCAGTTAGAAAGTTCACATTCCCATGACGGAAACAGACAGTTCCACGCGCGACCAAGGAGGCCATTTGGGCTCAGACAGAGGAACGGGCTGACGCCGGCTCAGCTCGTCAGGCTCCGGGGCTGGGTGTGTGTTCTGGCCCTCATGCTGGACCAGGAGAGTTGAGATCTAAGATACTAGCATTTAATAAATGGTAAAGATTTTTTAATTTAACAAAGACGTATATCAAGGACCTCTAGGTCTCGGGCACCGTGCTAAGTGTGACGGCATGAGGATGAACAGACCAGGCCTTTTATTCTTGCGGGCAGTGGGGGAGGGGGGAGGAAACCAAGTCTGTCCCTTCGCTCACTCACCTGCCCGTCAACAAGCCTGCAGGGAGAAAATCTCCCAGCAAGGAGATGCGAGGCACAGGGACGACACAAAAACAGAGACTGTCCAAAAATAAACAAGAATAATGAAGGTCCTGTATTCAAAAATGGCGAAACTTCGTGGAAAGAGGCAGAGGAAGACAGGAATAAACAGAGACAGTGTGACTGCGAACTCGAATCCTTAATGTAGTGAAGAGGTTAATCCAACCTGATCACCATTCATTCAGAAGATAGTTAATGTAACTTGAGAATGCCAACAGGATTTTTTTTTTTATTAGTTGGCTTATGTTTTGGGACTTGATAAGCTGATTCCTGAGTTGAAGTTGAAGCATAAATGCATGAAAATAGGGGGGCATTACAGTGTTTAAGGAGCCAGACAACCTGATGCAAATTCAGACTCAACCGCTTGCTAGCGGGTGTCCTCAGGTGAATTACTAAACGGAATTATCAGTATGATCACCACTAAAGGAAGACAATTCTACCTAATAAAACTGAAAAAAAAAAATAAAAAAAAAAAGGTTTGAAATTGCAAAGACAATGCCTGGCGTTTCTCTGCAAAGAGGTAACCCCATAATTACAAACTCTGAGGAAGTGTAACAAATACTACAATGGTAGCATCAAGCGCTAGGCTTAAGGCTCAAGTGAGATACGGCGTGTGAAGCTTGCTCACAGCACCGCCCAGCACAGCCATATTTCTGTCACGTCATACACTGCCCTGAACGTGTTAGAAAGTGTCCTTTCAGGTCAGCAGCCACAGAAAGGATTATTAGCGCCAGGGGTGGGGAAAACTGGTTCATAAAATACAGTAACATTGTGAAATCTCCCCGCCACATCGCATACCAAATAAATCTGAGACAGAGTAAATAAGTTACTTATAAGAAAGAGACTAAACCCACCAAAAACTAGGAGAAAATACAAGTTAACATTTATCTAGACAAAAAGATTAAAAGCTTCTGAAGTTCAAATAAAAACCTTTCACAAACAAAATTAAAAGGGAAATGACAAAATGAAAAATAAAGTCATATTCATTGACAGAGTGTTAATATCCTTAACTCTCAAAAGCCTGGATAAAAGAAGAAAAATCCAATAGAAATAGATAAGAAATTCAGTATCATACAATCTTATATGCGATAAAATTGACAAAGGTTTAAAAATAAAATTCAAAGAAAGTGATGTATGTACACATTGCAGAATGTAAACTTATGTACTCTACTTCTAAGAATTCATTTACCAAAAAAAGTCAGATGCACACAAAGCTATATGTTCAAGAATGTTCAGTCAAGCTTTCTTTATAAATACAAAGCAAAAACTTTGAAACAACTGAAGGACCATACACGGGACCTGATTAAAGACTCTGATTGATCCATATGCTGAGAGACAAAGAAGCTCTTTAGAATTATGCCTTAGAAGGATATTTAATGATGTAGGAAAATGCTAATATTTTGTTACATAAATGAATGAAGTTTTAAACACAATCAAACAACCAAACTTTCATCATCACTACTGTTTTCTCCTCCTGATCAGTGGCACGGCTCCTGTGACGGTCAGTAAGGAGCAAGTTCAGAGAAGCAGGATAAAGAATGATGGGGTTGGGGGTGTGCCCTGCCCTTCATGGAGCAGAGGAGGGACATGCAGTGTGAATTTGAGAGTCCGAGATGACGACCTGCAGAGGTGACAAGTGAGCTGAGTCAGGAAGAAAAGGAACAGCCAGCCCGGCCATGGGAACACAGCTCAAAGGCAGGTAGAGAGGGGTTGGTGCACAGGCTCAGGCTTTGGGTGCCTGGAGGGTGCGGACGAAGGGCCCTCACTGCCGAGCCCATGGGCTTGGTCCTAAGGACCATGAGAGGCCATCACAGGGGAAGGACATGATGACCTTTGCTTTCTTAAGATCATTCAAGCAATGGTGGCAGAAGGCTTGGAGGGGTTAACCTGGGGACAGGGGACTAGTCAATCCAGCAATGGGAGTCAGAGTACAGGCATAAGGATAAAAGGAGGAATTTGAGAAAATTATAAATGATTTAGCATTTTCTGGATCAATGCCTGAAATTATGTTTATAATCATTTGTGAGTCCCAATTACCAATGCATAATTTATTCATTATTATCAAAGACCGTGCTAAGGCTGCATGCTACTGAGGCAGTTACATACACATTGTGAAAACCTGTGACTCACGGCCAGGAAGAAGGCGACTCACTTGAAGCTTGCCCAGTGGTAAGTCCTCATCTCTAAAAACCGGCAGACGACCATGCCCAGCCAGATGCCGCCGCCATTGCACAGCAGGATGTCCAGGATGACCTGATCCCACCAGCACTCGGCAAAATTGGGCAGAAGATGCATGAAGAAAAGCTGAGAAACACAAGAGAGGATGGTTGTAAAAAGAAAACAAAACAAAAAACTGGGGTATCACGCAGAAAGATACATTTCCTTTTAATAGTATATTCTTTTAGGAAAAGTTGTTGACATTTCAGATTTTCCTGGTGTCCTTTAAAAAAAAAAAAACAAGGTCTGTAATCAGGTTTTTGTTTTTTATATCATGGATGGTTTGCAAATACTGCTAATCCAAACAGCTCCTCTTTTTGGACACAGGGCTTTAAAGAAATGATACATCTTGAAAAATACTACCAAATTACCTCGGCTGATGTAAACACGACAGATCCAGGAGAGGAAGGGGAGAAAAGTTTTCACACCTGCCTACAGAGCACTGGCAGAATCCTCAAAATTAGCTTCAGAATTCAAGCTGCGCATTTTAGAAAAAGTCCACAGATAACTTGGGTACAACAGTGGGTAAATTTTAAGTTAGCTTAATGGGAAATCTCACACAAATCGACTTGCAATGATAATCTTTTTATTAAGTGCTTACGACGTGCAAGGTGGTGAGACACAATGGATTAGGGTTCTGGATCTCAAGGGCAGGAGCCAGACGTTTATTCAGAACGGCAACATGAGGTGAGCTGCGTTAGGACGGTGACACAAGTGCAAATGGTGGGGACAGTAAGAGAGCTGTTCTTTCGGACAGCAACTGCGGCAGACTTCTGGAAGGAAGACGGGTTGGAGTGGGGTCTTCAGGGACAGGAGTGGCGGATCTCAAGAGACAAGAGATGGAGATGAGAGAGATGGAGATGAGAACATTCCAGAAGGAGGGAACAGAGAGATCAAGGGTGGAACAGAAGTCTCTCATGGAAACAAAGTTTTGTCTGAAACAAAGGGCCCATCATGGGCTGTGTCCAGAGCAGCACGGTGTGCTGTGTGCAGGCCCACATTTAAGAAGGGCTAAAATGAACAGAACATATATATATATTTAAAGAATATGTGCAGTGTATTGTGTATATGTATTTATATGTAATATATTGTATATATGCAGTTAAACTGTAACAATTCTACCTAATAAAACTGAAAAAAAATTTTAAAAAAAAAGGTTTAAAATTACAAAGACAATGCCTCGCAGTTCTCTGCAAAGAGGTAACTCCATAATTACAAACTCTGAGGTAATATAATACATACTACAAATTAAAACTACCCATGAAAGCATTTCATAGACTGTAAAACAGTACAGATACAAGGGGTCTGCCTTCCTGACGTGCCTGCGGCCGAGAAGACAGAAAGCTACCCAGTGTGATGGCGAGTTGCTGTGTTCTGACCCCGGGCGGGCGGCGCACCACCCCAGTGTGCTTTCCTGGGATCCAAGCCATGAGATGGAGCGTGAACAGACGCAGGGAACAGGGGAACTTCAGCAGAAGCCAATGACACAGATTTGCTGAAACAATCCTATGCAGGGGAGGGGATGTGGAGGACCATCCGTCCGTCTGAGAGCCTTCCTGAAAGCACCAGATTCGGGGGTGAGACGGCCCGGGCAGAGCAGAGGCGCGGCTGGAAGGAGCCACCTTCATTCACTCACTGGGGATGTGGGAGCGGCTGCCAGTGTAAGGCAGAGCACTGGGGTCTGGGACACGGGCCCTGCCCTCGAGGTGTAACGTTTAGCAGAAAAGAGACCCTTGTCAAGTATCCAACATGCGCTGAGCGTTTCAGAGAAGGGCCAGAGGCCCTGCTTCCAGGTGTACAAACACAGAGCACGGCCCGTGGACTGGCAGCGGGGAGAGGGGGGCACTCGGAGGGCGGATCTGCGGGAAGAAAGGACACAGGACCTTTAAGCTGAAGAAACGAAGGTGCCGGAGCACAGGAGGTGATGGGGGAGACCTCAGAGGCTCAGGAGGTGGACCCAGCCAGTGAACCCCAGGCCTCGCAGGCTGGTTCAGAAGCCTGGATTCTGTCTTAAAAGCAGTGGACAAAACTGAAGAGTTTTCAGTAGAATGACAAGATCAGGTTGAGGTCTGAAAGGTTCACTTTGGCAAAAGATAGTGTGGAGGGAGGAGACGAGGAATTCAGATAAGAGAGTCTGGTGGACTAGATACCAGTTGGGCAGAGGTCTGAATTAGAGAGGTGTTTAGAAAAGAGAGCTGCCTGGACTTGGGGACAATGGGACGCTGAGGAGCAGGGCAAGGAAGGGGCAGGAGGCCCAGCCCTGGCACCCTGTCGCACAGCAGTGAGGTTCTGACGATGCCTGGAAGTCACAGAGGGAGAACGTCGTACAGAAGCAGGGGCACGAGCCGCGCTCTGGGGTCAAGCACATCCGGAATCCACTCCTGGCTCTGCGCTCTGGTCCCCATCAGTACACTGGGAATATGCATACACTGCCCTTGTGGTTTGTGGTGAAGATTCAGGATGCTATATGCACAGCGGTGGGCACTGTGATGGACGGAATCGTGTCCCCTCCAAATCCGTATGCTGGATGCCCTATCCTCTGATACAGTGTGAGCTTATTTGGAAGTACAGTCATTGCAAATGGAATTAGCTAAGATGAGGTCGTCCTGGAGTAGGGTGGGCCCCCAATCTAATATGATTGGTGTCCTTATAAAAAGAATACCCTATGAACGCACGCAGGGAGAAGGCCATGGGAAGATGAGGGTGGAGCCTGGGGTGATGCGTCTACAAGCCAAGGAACGGCAACGGTGGCCAGCAAACCACAAGCAGCTGAGGGAGGCCCAGGACAGGCTCCCCCTCACAGCCGTCGGAAGATGCCAACCCTGCCCACACCCTTGAACTCAGGCTTCTGCCCTCCAGGGCCAGGAGGGGCACTTAACAGAAGCCAGTACCTAACAGGCACGTTTTGCTCAAAGTTAGGGCCAGGACAATGACTGGCATCGAGAAAACTGTGCACGTGGCCAACTTCTGTTCCCTGGGGATGATTAAGAATAATGTAATAACTGAGCAACAAATGAACTAGTTCCCCGAAATTTCATCTCGCTGATAGCTTTTCAAGAATATCTCACTCATTAAATGAGACAAACGTGATTACTGAGATAGCTGAGCTACAACAGGAGTCCATTTTTCAGGGACAAAATGTCCCAGGTGCCCTCCTAATAATTCCTAAACGCAATTCTGTTTATCGGGAAACCGAGAGTGGGTAAACCAGCTGTTTACCTCTTAGCAGATGTCCTCATTGCCACTGAATTGTCTTGCTTGGGATTTGAACTTCAATCTTTGGCTTGATTTCATTTGTTTCTCTTTCAGACTTGAGATAGACCAGATCTTAAGTTAGCAAGGAGTTTCTTTTGTTTGTTTGACAAAGGTGTAAAATATTCCTAAGGGATTTAAATACTTTGGTGCCACAGGAGCTGGAGAACTGGATTAGCTGACTGTTAAACTGACAGACTGCCTTCTTCCTACATGTTCACAACCCGCAGCTGCAGGGCCCAGATATCCCCTTCTTACCTCCGTCAGCTCCCACGTGATGCTGATTGTCCAGCAAAGGCCATAACTTCGGATCAGCAAGGCCTTCATGGCCCAGCCCCAGAAATGTCCAAATGCAAATATATCAAAATGGCTGATAATCCTCTCCCAGGTGATGACGTGGCAGTTCACAGCATACTCCTGTTTAAACCACAGAGGGAAGCAATTCATAATAACATTCTGGAAATCACCTTGCTTCCAGGGTTTGGACAACTAACAAAAAGAACTGATTGACCTTGACAACTACTGAATGTCCTGCCCAATAAAACTAAGTTTTAGTAACTGAAGATGCCTGAGGGAAAATGGACAAATACTAGAGTTTATAAACCAGAGTTGCTTTGTTCTGAACGGCAAAAGCTTGGTAAAAGTGGGAAGCAATATCATTTTTTGAGGGCTTAATCCATCTTAAAGAAACGGTATCACACAGCCTGCCACGTGCAACTGTGTTAAAACCTATTAACAAAAACATAAACAGAATCCCAGTAAGTAAAGCACAAGAATCTCAAGAGGTTCAGAAATTAAACAACACATTTCAAATATGCTGGAGTGAAAAAAAGAAATCATAATAGAAATCCAAAATATATTCAGTATTAAATGAATAATAAAAATATTACATATCAAGATAATGAAATGCAGTTAAGCAGAATTTAGAGAAAAATATAAAGCCTAAAACATTTTTATTAGAAAAGAAGAAAAGCTAAAACATCCAACTTCAATATGAGAAGAAAATGGAATTACCCACCCCGAACCCAAAAATGTGTCAGATATTACAAAATTTAATTATTAAAACATTGTAAAGCTTTTAAGAATTTTGGTTCAATTTTGAATATCTTTCTGTTTGTAATATATTTCAAAATAACTTTAAATCCACTTCTTTATATTTCTGTTCATTATGAAAGTAGCTGTGACAATATAACACTTCTCAGAAAGCTCTACACTTCACATTCCTTGTTCCCCAAATTAAGCTGGTAGAAAGGGGTAAGATTTCAGCCAGCCGACAGCATTCCTGTAGAGCATAATATTTTCAAATTCTAGAAATGATACTTTCTGAGGGAGCAAAAGGAGCACCCTGTGCTCTGCTGTCTCCTCTGAAACCCACCACATCAGACTTCTGAAACCATTCTCAGGGCACACGCATTTTAATTTGCAAGGCAAAACGGGTATTTTAAAAAATTACACTTTTTGAGAAACATCGTGCTGTGATATTATGATGTGTGAGTGGGAAATCTAGAGAAAAGAGAGAAAAATCAAGAGGGATGAGACACGATAAGGCTTAAAAAAGCCAAACTGCAGTGCAGTAAGAGGAAGCGTCTCCTTCCAGGCTCCGGAACGCGTGCCTGTCTCGGGAGTCACAGCCAGACGGAGAGCAACGCCCCGGGGCTGAGCAGTGCATGTTAGGTTAAGGAGCGGCCGGGTCAGCCCCAAATTCCTGGACCACCCCATCGTCTTCTTTACTCTGGAGCACACTGCTTGGGGGTAGACAAGAAAGGGCTGAGTCCTGTGTTCAGAAGGCTGCTCACGGGCTGAAGATCACTTTTAAAGGCCTCTCTGCCCTATGAGAATAGTTCTGTGCTTCAGTGTACAGAAAGGCACTTTGGAAACGTGTCTGTTGGCATTATAACCACCAAGAACAAATTTGCCAATGATCACGTCCAGAAGCTCCTGAGGTCCTGGTCCTGAGAGGGACGCAGGACACTGCAGTTTAATGCAGCTGAGGAGCCGCACGTGCAGGCACAACCCGGAAGCGGGAGGAAGAGGCACGAAACGAGGACACCTGGGGCCAGAGCCCGGCGGGGGGGCCGGGCCAGGGGAGGCCGGGACAGCAGGTGGTGAGGAGACATTCTATCACCTGCGACGGGTCAACAGCTTACCCAGGTGGCTCCACTCTCCCCCATGCTTGCCCAGCACTTAACCAGATACCAGACCCTGTTCATTATCCTCCCCAAGGTTTTTGATGAAAAGTACAGATGATGCTCTGATAAGTACCTGACTACCCACCTCTAGTTTAAGACTGATTAAGATCATTTTAAGATTTTAACTGGTCTCTCTGTGACTGATTCTGTGACCGAAATGATTTTGCAGATTGTGAATCAGGTGACTGTGGGTGTGTGTGTCTGGTGAGGCAAGAATCTCCAGGCCTCCTGCCCCACCCTCTCACTCACTCCTCCCTGGGTAAGGTGGTGACCTCAGAAGCAGAAAGAACACGTGTACTCCACCCTCTTTTGGGTCCTCTCTTTGGAAACTATTTGCCTACAGACAGCACAGGGTCCTCCCTCAGTCTTGAAGGAAGTTTTGTGAGTCAGGCTCTGCCCTGTGGGAAGCAGCCCACAGTTGTGGATGGTCCAGGGGAGCAGAAGCCTGACTAACAGGGCGGAGGATGAGCAAGGTCACATGGCCCAGGTCTAAGGCCACTGGCGCCACTGAGCTGTAACCCAGAAGAAATCAGCTGATATTTCGCACTTTTAAAAACCTGTTTCCCAACTCGACTGGAGATGGGGTAATAGTTATTGACCCGCTGGAGCACCAGTGGAGATCATGTAACTCCTCTGCTTATAAACCTCCAGTCTTCTATTACACTTACGGTGTGACCCTAACTCCTCCCCAGCCTCAGGACTGCCCTCCTCTGCCCCTTATCCCTGTCCTCCTTCCTCCTGACTGACCCCAGAGCCCCAGGCTGGGGCTCCACACAGGCTGTGTTCCTCCTCCTGAACAGTGGCCTCCACCCACTACTCCCACTCTGCCTGGCTAATTCCCACTCATTTTCCAGTTGTCAGCTTATACACCCGCCCTTCACAGAAGTGTTCCCTGACCTCTCAGACTAGACTGGGTCTCTTTTATAAGTTCCTGTAGCACCCATTTCTTCTTCTTTACCGCACTGCCCTCCATACTGAAATCACGATGCCTTCTTGATTCTGACGCAGCTTTTCACACTGCAGCATTTTGAGAATTGGGTAGGTACTTCCACATCTTACGTTCGGTGCGTACATAATGCAAGGTTCCTTTTCTCCCTTCCCAGCAGTTATGCCTGTAATCGATGCTGCATCCTACAAGTGATGCTGACCTGCAGACCCTATGGTCAAGCTTAACGTTATCAAAAGAGAGACACCTAGACATCGTGCGCCTCCCAGTGTGAAGCACAGCAGCCCCTGTGAGCAGCCTGCCACGGAAACTGCACCGGAATCTGGATCCCCCTCTAGCCTCTTCATCTGTAACTTCCAGGTTACAGGAAATTCTGGAGGACAGAGAGAGATGCTAACAACACCCTGCACACGTGAGCTGCAAAATCCAGACACAAGAAGCTCCAGAGAATAAAGAACGTGGGTTCTCTGACAAATAAACTTCGAGGTTAACAAAAGGGCCAGAGGGACTACAGATGAAGAGATGTAAGAGCTGCAACAAATGCAGTATGGGGACCTTGTCTGGATCCTAATCTGAACAAATCAACTGTAAAAAAACCTTTACAACACTGACTGCATACTGTTAATTTTAAGCAGTTGCAAATGGCATTGTGGTTATGTTAAAAAAAAAAAAAGTCCATATATTTCAATATAATGTCTGAGAACTGCTTCAAAATAATCCAAGATGTGTCTGTGTAGGGGGTGGAGGGTGGAATGAAACAAGACTGGGCATGTGTTGATAACATTTAAATAAAAACAAACTGTTGAAGTTGTCTCAGACAACTCTCTTGGAAAAAGAGCCAACCCTTATTTCTTTAATTTGCCTTCTTGTCGATTCTCAGCTCCAGGAGGACAGGAGGCAGGCCTCCCTTTCCCCCACTGCCACCAGCACGGCGTCTAGCACACAGGAAGAGCTCGGTGAGTGTTCACTAAACCGAAGACCGCTGCTTCAGACACGCCAAGTTACAAATCACATGGGCGCTGAAAGCTCGTCTGAAGCTTAGAACACATATTTTAGAATAAATACTCACGAATATAGCAAACTTTTCAGACAATAAGACAAAAGACTGCCTCTAACAGGATTTCAATGGTCCCAAACCCTATTTATAATATTAATAACTCTTAAAAAAAAACTTTATTTAGTGGAGGGAGGAAATTAGTTTTATTTACTTGCTTGTTTTTTTAATGGAGGTACTGATGATTGAACCCAGGACCTCGTGCATGCTAAAGCACGCACTCTACCACTGAGCTATGCCCTCCCTCCATAACATTAACTTTATGGGGAAAGGGGGTCTGAATTTCAAAGTACGATACCAGGCCTGGACCAGAGCCTGATGGGATTAGGGACAGGTGGCAGCTGAAGAAACAGGGGGGGCAGAGGGTCCAAGGAACTACAGGCATTTGTCTTGCATAAGAGTACTTGTCCTTCCAACGAGGTCTAAAAAGGGAAGGCATTTCTCTAGAGCCATCAATGAACAGGTTCTTAGAACTGTGAAAGATGACTTGAAGGAAGTAAAAAGTGACAAGGGATGAGAGAAAGAGAAGACTGGGGCTGGTCTAGCACCAGCTGCAACTCTGGAAGCTGAAAACAGCCTCAGACTTGGCTTTGCTTGGCAAGAAAGAATTAGCCAATCCTTGAGAACTAGATTTTAAACACCAGTTTCAGCTCTTTGAGGGCTGTAATTGTGACAATCAGATGTCCCTGTGATGTCAGGTTCCTAAGGAAGGTGGATATCTAACCATAATTAGATTCAACCTCCTCCCACCGGCTGCGAGAACAGGACCAAGAGACACACCAGCAAATTTGCCCGCAAGTTCGTTTACTTCATAATACGACCAACTTTGCTTCGAAGTCCAGGAAAACTGGGGGGGGGGGGGGATATAATCTGGGCCATTCTCCTTCCAATCTCTATTTCATATGGCTACAATGAGTGCCTAACACTTGTTATTATAACCATATGCCTAAGGCACAGTCTTAAGGGAAAGTATAGGTTTTGGACCTAAAGGGATCTTATTTTAAGCTTCTAACTCCTCCTCAGTAAAGAGGGAATATTAATACATAGACTGCACATGCAACACTCAGCACAGGGCCTGGCAGGGCAGACAACCCACACTCAGCAGCCGCTACCACCCTCACCACGACCATCATCTTCAGCATCCTTATCAGCTGTAAATCACCCTGCAGCATTCTCCTCCTCAGAGTAAGGAACTCCAAGACAGGCTTGAGACTTTTAAATACTTTCTGACATTCTTATTTTTGCCTTTAGCGTATCCTTTATAAAAGTTAAAAGAGAAAATCTGGGAACACCATTCCAAGAAGGGTCTGAGCAATCTTAACTATGTGAGAATGATCACTTCTTGGACTTTTTATTAAGTTTTTCTGTACTGCTTTTTCGTTTGTTGAACAAGGACCCATCTACGGCCCAAATGCCCGTTCTTTTCTGATCATCTTCAATCTGCACTAAATGTTAGGCACTTTAAAGAGTTAACAAAAAAGTTGGGGAGGGGTGTGTATAGCTCAGTGGTAGAGTGCATGCTTAGCATGCACAAGGTCCTGGGTTCAATCCCCAGTACCTCCTTTAAAAAAGAAAAAAAGTAAAAAAGGAAAGGAACAATACTACAGTATAAAACAGCCTCTTCGCTAAAGGCCAAAGTACAGAGTTTTAGCTGAGAGTAAAATTATTTGCTGTGGTTTAATAAAAATAATGAATGAAATGGCTGACATCACTACAACCGGCCCCTTCCTGGCAGGCAGGTGGGAGGGTCACGGCGTCGGGGCCGGAGCTGGGGAGCAGAGGCGCCGAGGGTGACTGCTGACGGAGCAGGAGCCGCTGCCGTCACTGAGGACCTGCTGGGTGCAAGGCACCATGGAGGCCTTCACTTAGTTCACAATAAACTCCCCAAATAAGTATTACTTCACTTTACCAAAAAGGGAACAGGCTAACAAGTTCATGGCCCAAAGTTCCAGAGCTTACAAGTGACAGAGGCAGAATTCACGCCATGGCTGCCTGGTGTAACGTGCACGCTCTTCCTTCCACCCACTTTGCTCCAGCAGGATTCAGTCCCCTGCACTGTGTCACTCATGACACCACGCACCGCACCAACCTGCCCAGGGACCTGGTTTTTAGATCTCTACGTGGGAAACAGGGAGAAGGACCAATTTAAAATGGGAAGTCAACCGCCTCCTACTGCACCCAGGAGTCTACCAGTTTCTCTCAGAGACAGCTGACGAGGACGTACCATGATGTCGGCTTCCCTGGTGGCATATCGAAGATTGGGGTCCAGCCAGTACATGATGGATTTCACCTGCTCGAAGTTCAGGAAGAGCAGGAACACCAGGAACAGGAAGTAGAGCACGCTGAGTCCTGGGGGAAACAAGAACATCCCCCTGTGTGAGAGCGATCGGGTATCAGACACACGACACACGTTGGACTCCACTCACATAGAGCCAAAAGCAGACACTGATATTGCAACCTGGGCTGTGGACACCACCGTTACAAGTGGCCTTTCCTTTGACGAGAGTCTGACACACGGTCCCAATTCAGATGAAGGAGTCAGTAACAATCTCTGAGAAATGGTGCTGGAGCTGAGAGCTGAAGGAGCGGCAGACCATGCGCGTGGCTGTGGGTGTGGGCGGAGGAGTGGATGCAGGCAGAGAAGACAGGCAGGTCCCTGGGATGAGAGGTCTAGGAGCTGCCATGTGGCTGTGGTGCTGGCAAGAAGGTGAATGGAGCAAGGTGGCTATGAAGTGATGGTCACAGCTCAGGGCCACGCTGAAGACCGCAGACTCGATCTTAAGTCAGAGGAGGAGCATTTGATGGGTTTCAGATAGGGAAATAAGATGATCTAGGTAACATTTCACAAAACGAATTCTGGCCACTGTGTAGAGAGTAGACTGGAGGTGGGGAAGCCAGCAGGTGGACGGGCCAGTCTGGGGTAGTGACAGGTGTAAGAGGCGAGAGGTGGCCCAGGGTCACTCATCCTCACCTGCCACCCCAGGTGAGCCCTTTCGGGCATGACATTACTGTCACATCACATTGCCATCAGTATCCTAATAATCACCCCAAGTTGTTTGAAAAAGGGAGTTGACAATGTATTCTAAGAAGGCAAAAGCCTATAAACACAGTTCAGAAAGGCTTGGAAACCAACCAGCAGGGCTTCGCCACTTCCCTTCCTGCCGAGCCTGCTAGAATGGACATGTTTACGTAGGACGTCTGGACGCTGTGATACAAATGACCTTAGATCACAGCACCCCATCCAGACTTGGCTGGGCACCAATCCCCAAGGAGCTGCTCCAGAGGAGAGAATGTCCGCGGCTGGAATGAAATCCCCTGTAGCAGCAACAACCCAGGGCTTCCAATGAGGGGGCCTCTCCCGGCCCTCGGTGCTCGGGGGCCGACTCAGTCGTGCACCCCAGGGCCCAGGGAGCATGCGCGCACATTAGGCAAGCTGGCATGAGAACCTTCTCAGGTTTGAACTTAGGTACCAGCTACTTATACAGCTTT
The DNA here is from genome assembly GCF_009834535.1 of Camelus ferus. Taxonomy (NCBI): domain Eukaryota; kingdom Metazoa; phylum Chordata; class Mammalia; order Artiodactyla; family Camelidae; genus Camelus; species Camelus ferus. The sequence continues at coordinate 33,369,549 of NC_045720.1, forward strand.
TCACTTCAAACTCTCCCCACTATAACCTTTTTATTATGATCCTTTTGAAGGAATGATTTTAAGGCAGAGAGAAAGTACCTGTGGGGCAGGGGTTCTTAAGCTGGGGCTCATGGGGGGCTTCAACATCTCTGAAGCCCCAGATACAATGGGCAGAACTGTGTGCATGTGCGAGCATGTGTGTATAGTCCTCATCAGGTTCTCAGAGGGTTGCATGACCCCATGGAAGAAATACAGCTGCTCATTATTTATACGACGGACCATGTGAAGTAGGAAAAACTCAGATGTAGCCAACTAGGTATATCTTATACCTTTAGCAGCAATATTAATTCCATGAGCTATAAGTATAATGCAACCAGGACTATGTTTTAAGAAATGTAAATGAATCATGCACTTCTCTGCAAAAAAAAAAACAAAAAAAAAAACAACAACAAAAAACCCTCCCGCATGACTTCCCCTGCCCTCACAAGCCCTGCGGGGTTCCATCTGTGCCACCCTGCCTCTCTCACTACTCCTGGGCCTTGCTGCACTCCAGCCACACTGGCCAGGGACACACCAAGCCCTTTCCAGCTGGGTAGAAATTCCTACTTCGGTAGTCTTGCCTGGCCTCCCTCCATATCTTTGCACGCCTGGATCCTTCTTTGCAGAGGGGTTTCTTGCTTAAGCCTCCTTCCTTCAAGGGGGCTTAGTCACTGTTGCCTCTCATGGTTTTAATAAACTTCCTAACACTGAGTGACATCTGCTATTTTTGGACTATTGATTTGTTTCAGAGTGTGTTTGCGGTAGCTGCCCTCTGTCCCAGGGGCCCCTCCCACTGCAGTCTCAGGGCCAGGGCACCTGCCACCCAAGCAGAGGGCTTCAGTGAACACCTGCTGAGTGGCCAAGATTCGCCACTAAATTCAGTGAGATTTACCTATGATCTCTGAAGGGTGAAAGAAAAATTGGCAAGCATAAGCAAAATTTCCATTTTTAGGATCCTTTTGCATAAGATTAAATTTTCTGAACCTCAAATAATTTATGTGATAATTATTTAGGTAAGAGGAAGCCAACAGCTGAAGTTTTGAAGATATGCTTTAAATCCAATATTTGGACTAGAAATCGAGTAAACACAAGATGTCCAATGTTTACACAAGATGCTTATCACTAAACCTCAGTTCAAATCAGGGCTCTCTGCTAAGACTTCTTTCCCATTCCCAGCACTGGGGAGATGGCTGGGCTTTCAGACTCTCCCGGATGCTGACAAGACAAACGTGCTCAAACGACGCATGTGAACTTGAACTAGCAAAGAGCTACAGCAAGAAACCACTTTCCCTCACGTCAAATCCCATCAGCTTTAACAGACCACAGCGTGCGAAGCGGGCAGGTGGGGATGAAACAGTTCACATGTATGAGAATTTAAGCTGCCACCAAGCACTTTATTTTGTGGCAAAGCATTTCAACTAAAAATTGATATCAGCAACACCAAAAAGGAAAACAAAGATTTACAGTAGAGTTGAAAGGAAAACTGCTATAAAAATATACAGATAAAGATTTTTTTCTTAAGTAGAATGGATTTTTTAAAATCCATCAATGGGAAACTTACCAAAAACCATTCGCCACAAGGCCGGATGAGGTCGAGTAAACGGACCTGCAGAGGTAACATTACAAGGTCAGAACAGATCAGTTTCAAACAAAGACAAAAATAAAGACAGTGCAGCTGATGTTCATAGAGATAAAGGGTTAAAAAAAGCTCTTGACTGCTAAATTTTTTTCAATATAAATACTCTGAGGTCAAAGTCTAGGTTGAAATGTTTTATCCACACTGCAACAACCATTCCTACAATTGTAACAGGTGCCAATCTCCACAACCAAGGTTTTTTTTTAAGGAAAAGCTTTGTTTTAAGGACTCAGACCATAATTCCCCATGGAAACGATGTTAAAACAGTGAGTAGGTTACCAGGCCACCCTGTAACTGTATGTAATACTTAACTTGTACCGTAACAAGAAACCTCACAGCTCCCCAGGAGCTCCAGGGAAAGGTGTTCTGGAAATCCTGTTGGAGGGGGAGGTGGGAGAGGGGCAGGAGGAAAAGAGAGAGATGGGGGAGGGGAGAGGGAGAGACATTCTGATGAACTGACAATGAGAGAACTACTGTGCCTGGAAAACAAGTGAGGCGGGGAGTGAGACTGAAAGCAACCCGCTGGAGCACTGAAACACGCTGCTGCAGGGGCTTTTGATCATGACCTGTGGGGAAATACCTTTGACATGGGAACCCAGCTCAGATACTCCGATGTAGATTGGACACAGTGGAAACAAAAGTTTCACAGAATGAAACTTACTCTTACTACAAGTGATACAACCATACTTTGTCTTCTATTTTATTTCATTTTTTAAAAAAGTAATAGAAGAAGAAAGCAAGCAAGCTGAGCCTTGATCCATTACATTGATTTCCCACCCACTGAACGGTTATGGCTCACAAATACTGACCACGGCTCTGGGGCGGCACCTGACCTATTTGGGGCTGCTGGTGCCTTTGGAATAGCCTTCCTGCACTTGGAGGATTTCTGGCGTTAGGAGTCCCCTGTCTCCAGGAGGGGTGCCAGAGCTTGCTGCCCAGTCTCCTTTATAGCTGGGGCTCAGTCCTTCAGTATGTCAGGAGCTGGTGGCAGTGGAGGGAAGTACGTAGTGCTCTCCTCTCCACTTCTCCCTCTGGCCCCGGCCAGCTGGGTCAGTCATGGGGAGGTGGCACTCCTCCACTGGTGAAGGCGGTACTGGTGATTGTGGTGGAGACAGTTCTATTAGGGTTTGCTGCAGAAGTAGCAGTGGGACAGACCAGAGCCAATGCTCACTCATTAGACCAGTTCTGGTTGATGTGCCAGTTCCTAGAAGATGAGCCGGGGGCCAGTTTCCAAGCCCTCCTATGATTCCCGGAGCCTGTCGATATCCTGCGGCAGGCTTCTGCGTCAGCAGTCAGCTTCCTTTGCTTGCAAGCAGGAATCCTCTCTGAAGCAAATGTTACAATATAATTTTTATTCTGGAACTCATTCTGCACCGCCCATCTCTTCTTAAAAAGACTACATTGAAACACATTCTAACTGCTGTCTTTGGATGAATCAAATTCCTATTAAGCATATCAGTTACAAGTATCCCCTATCATCTGAATTTACCCAGTTGCTGAGTTTAGATGGTGAGAGTTCAGAAGATGAGGTACATTTGTGAGGGACTCTGCTTTATCCAAATTAAACTGGTGTCTGAGTAAAAGCAGTGAGAGCTCAGTCAGTGGGGGTTTGTCTAAAAGTTTATCTGTTCCCGTTCCATTTCTGAGTTCTGACAGCAAAAGCTCGGACAGCAAGGAATACCTATAATCCTTTAACTCAGCTGCTTCCCCCTCCCCCCTCAGCATAGAAACCAGAATCCCCTCCTGGTACCATAACCTAAGAATTTTCTTCAAAAGTTTTTGGAAAACTGATGGTTCAAATTGTCATCTTTTAAGTAAATGTCTTCTCCAAATGCTCTTCTTCGCTGATATTAGGTTAATGGCCCAACTTGTCACCAGGAAGGATTTCTGTATTACAACAGCTGTCTGACTTGCAAATAGTCCTTCATCCAAACTACTGAATTAACCCTTCAGACATAACAGGGGACCCCAACTTTCTCTATAGTTTCCTCTTGTAAGATGACACTAAAACTTTATCTATTATTTGCCTTGCAACAGAATTCCATGCCCAACCGACACACACAGTGTTACTCTCAAGAGCAGTTATACTAGTCAGGGCTATTTTCCTGAGCCCGTACCATGTAGCAGGTGGGGGGATGAGAGGCACACACACTATCTTAGTTCTCCTGACAGGGCGCTACCATCATTCCCATTTCACAGATAGAGACACGGGGCCACAAGGAATTTGCCCAGCATCCCAACACTCACAGGACTCCACCTCCGGTCTGAGAGCCCATCTGGACTTTCCCATCAACTCTCAGAACTGGGCCAACTCAGGAGGAGGAGAGAACAGGGGAGGAGGTGAGGGTCTGAGCCAGGACGGTCTCCGGGCCAGGAAAGTGAGCGCAGAGAAGCAAGCTAGTGGGTGGTGTTTAGAGCTGCTGTGACGTGGAACTGCTAAGCAAGTTCAGGAAAGTCGGGAAGGACCAGGGAGAGGGCAGGGGCCTGACACAAGTTCCCTCGCATCGACCAGCAGAAAGGCCTCCAAAGTGGTCTTCAGCCCATGAGCAGCCTTCTGAACACTGGACTCAGCCCTTTCTTGTCTGCCCCTAAGCAGTGTGCTCCAGAGTGAAGAGGATGGGGTGGTCCAGGAATCTGGGATTGGCGGGGCCCCCTCCTTAACCTAGCAGGCAACTGCTTCAGCCCCAGGGCATTTCTCTCTGCCCAGGTGTGATTCCTGAGACAGACAGGAGTTCCAGAGCTGGAAAGAGCAACTTCATCTTATCGTACTGCAGTTTGGCTTTTTAAAGTCTTACCTTGTCTTACCCTTACTGAATTTTTTCCTCTCTTCTCCAGATACCCCACTTACACATCATAATATTACATCATAAATGTTTCTCATAAAATAGAATTTTTTAAGCTATCCTTTCTGCCTTGCATTTGATCTGAGAAAGAAATTTGATGTGGTGGTTTCAGAAGAGACAGCAGAGCACCGTGGTGCCCTGCCCTGGTCCAGGGAGGTGGGGATGAATCACTTTTGCCTACAAAAGCCGAGATAAGGCCCTGGAATGTCAGGTGACCTTTCAGTAGCTAATTTTAAAACCCAATCCAGGCCTTACTTCAGTCATCAAATCTGTCCACTTCTTTCGAGAAGAAACTCTGAATGCTTTCATGTAGTATATTCAGAAAGTACATTCCAGGAGCATTACTCACCACGAGGAGCATCTTTACCATCAAAGACAATAATATTGCTAAAAATATACTATTTTGCTCTTAAAATATCAAGGATGAGGCTAGCGTTTTCCTGGACAATAAACCTTGATGCTTACACTCCCTAGGTCACTCAGACTTGGCTACTCCCGTCAAGTCACCTTTAAAGCCATGCTTCCTACAGCATCTACCTGCCCAGGTGCATGCATACCACGTATAGCTTTCCTGGAACAGAATGGGGCAGAACCCTCCGGGACCCCTCCAAGCATAAAGACTTGGTCAACTACATGCCCTGCCTCTTGTCTGCAGAAAAGCTGAAATCTTTCATGCCTCCCCGAGTCACCAGAGAGCAAGCTTAAGTGGCTAATGATCAGGACAAGAGAGTCACAAATTCAGTATCCGATGCACATTCCTGAGTTGTTTTATAGATACTGTTAATTGCCACCAGAGGGGAAAAGCTGACTGCACGACTGACCAGACTGCAGCCATGACACAGGCTGCTCCATCATGAGCGGTACTGAGTGGATGGCCAGCACAATTCCAAGAACTGGCCTTAAGAGAGCGGAATTAACACGATTGCTCATAATAACCTATACCTTTGTGGGTATCAAAATAATTGTAGCTTGTCCCACCTGTGTATGTAAGTGGGCAACTGCAACTGTCAGCAAACAGATGCTACAGACCCACCTCGACATCTTCCAGTCTAAGAATACGACACCCTGTGTCAGTATGAAGAAGTTACATTAAGCAGATCTTTGTCCACTATCCCATAGAAATGGAACGATGTTCTGACAAGGGGGGATTCTTAAGCAGCTTTTGGCAGGAAAGAGCTCTCTGCAGGAGGCTCCTTTGTCTTGTCACTAACTTTAAACCAGGCCAGCCCCACGCTTGACTCATCTCTGGCCCCCTGCACACCTTTAAAACCTTGTGATCACATAATACCTTGCCTAACCTGTTGGTTCTTTCCTTAGATCAAAGCAGCAGAAATGGAGAATAACTAACAGATGAGCAATGGCCAGATCTCTTCCCCAGCTTCCCCTTCAGCAACCTTGCAGAGAAACTGTGTAAACAAGACAGCATCCAAGCAAAGAGCACGAGGCATGGGCAAGCCTGCATCAGTGGAAGGTGGCTGTGAGTCTGCTGCCCCATCTCAGTGATGAACCAAGATGACTTCCCCTTTTCCCTTTAAAACGTTGAGAAGAAGCTTGGGAGTTGGTTTTTGCGGTCACTGAGGTTACCATCTCCCCAGACTGCTGGCATTCTGATGAAAAGCAACTTTCCTTTCTACCAATATTTGCCTCTCTTGAGTATTCATTTTTGAGCGGTGAGCAAGCTGGACCTGAATCCAGTAACAGGAGCGTTTACCTTATCCCCGTGCCTTCCCACAGACCTTGCCACCCAGCAAGCCATTTTCCCAGGCTCTTCCTCTGCCCAGGGTCATGTTCAGGAATAGGGGTGCTCCATCTCCCGGTGTGCTTCGTGTCTGTTCTTTATTTCTGATTTGGTAAAAGCTGCCTGGAAGAGCCTGGGTCTTCGGTTACGCAGGAGAGGTGGGGGAGGCACCCTAGGGCGGTGATGAAGAAACAAGCCCTGGTTTTGTTCACGACTGTGGTTTCCTTACAAGGCACAATGAGAAGCTACCTATTTTATATTTTTCTTCCCATTCAGTCCCTGTGCCTAGAATAGGTCATTTTCAATCAGATATAAAGAGCAAGTTTGATTTCAAAAGAAATAGAAACCCAACATCTTTGAAATGAGAGAGCTAGCATTTAAAATACTTCCTCAGAAATCAAAAACTAAGATCACAGCTTGACTTGCCAGCAAACTATTGTCATATCTATGAATAACCGAGTTCCAGGGACCAACCCAAGGGAGGCTTCAGCCTTTCAACCAGAGTCAGAAGCTGCCTCTCTGACAGCTGCCCACCTGTGCCCTCGGGCCTTCTCAGTCTGCCTCTCCTATGATTTTTTTTTTTTTTTTAGCTTTATGAGGTATAATTGACAAATGAAATTGTGAGATATTTGATTATTATTATGTGAAAGTTGAAATTCCCCTAGGAAAAACCTAGAAAAGGTGAATGAAATTATCTCTAAGCAAAGTTTAGACCTAAGAATTTTTTTTTTATAAGAAAAAGTAGTGGAGCAGGAGACAGAGAATAGGGGGAGATGATAACCCTTTTTTTTCTTTTTAATTTAGGAGACAATGAACCTTCTCTGGATCACCTTCACACCTCAAGGAGACGTGGTCAGCACGATCTTATTAGCTCAGAGAAATCAGATGAGGCTGAAGGACAAACAGAAAGATAAACTCAGGAAAATCAAGAAACACTAGTATCTCAGTCTCCTCAAAATACCTGAAGAAGTGCTGAATGGTGTTCCTCTTGCAGACGAGGAAAGGAAAAGAGATGGCTAATTCTGTGAACTATTTCCTGGCAGATTCATTGCTTAATTCATATTTACTGAGAAGCTACTATGAGCTGGCCACTGGGGGTGCAAGAGAAGGCGTGGGCAGTCTGGGAAGGAGGAGGAACAGTCCACAGAGGTCCCCAGAAGCTGGAAAAGCACACAGAGGTCACCTGTTGAAAGAAATCTCACAGCCAACTGGAGACTCAACATGTTTCTAAATTTCACTCCAGTGATAGGGTGATGCAGTTATAATTACACTCCAATGATACAGTGGTCCAGTTCAAATTACACTCACACTCCAGTGTCAGTTGCTATAAGGAGATGGAAGTAGCATTTAAAATATTTTTTTCAAGGGAATCAAAAGACAATGGGTGAGAAGACGGCAGGAAAGAAGTGTGTGTGGGTATCAGACCCTCTCCTTCCCTGGTCTCCCCCGGGCTCTCTCCCTCCTTGTCTGTTGATAGGACTGAAGGAGAGAACTCTAGAACCCACCCCAGGCACTCACTGTCAAATGAAAGTCTGTTTGAGTCTCCACTCCTCTCCCATATAACTCAGCGACAACTTCTAAGCCAATGGAGGAATCCTGTTTCTCTCTCTACTGGAGATCTCTGATGTGTCTATGATGTCCTCCGGGCACTGTCAACGCCTGTCCTCAGGTCCGGCTGGAGAAGAGGCATGGGGCCTAATCCTAATCAAAGGGGACTGAGGGCAAGTGTGCTGCAGGGTTTCAGAAAAGGCCTCTTCAATTCTAAAAAGACGCACAGGGAGACATGACTTCCTCTTCTGCTGGACACTGTCCAGGACCATCCGTCAGCCGGGCACCAGCTGTCTCAAGATTGTGAGGGCAGCGAAGCAGGGTGTCCTGCTGAAGATGGTAGAGCAGAAAGAGGTAGAGAACTCGGGTCTTTGCAAGTCACTGAGTTGCTGAATCGGCCAACCCCGACACCACGCTATATGAGAACTTCTTGTCACATAAAAAAGCAAACATTTTATTTATTCTTTAATCCTTTTTGAAACAGGTTTCCTATTACTTATGGACAAAAGCATCCTGACTGTTATAAACCTTATTGAGAAAGTCAGTGGCCTTCTGTGTTGTTCAGACTCTGGTCAGAAAGAACCAGAGGGCCCCTTCCTGTAGGAGTTGACCAATTCTAGCACACACACAGCATTATGAACTCACGTACACGAGACACATGGTCACCATCAAACTTTGGCCTGTACTTCAACATTCAGGGCAGCCTTTCCCACTCAAGGGTAAATGCATTTGAAGTTGCCAAAACAGAAACATTCTGGGAATGCCACCCACTGCAGGCACCTCCCCCGAGCTGCCCTTCAAGGAGAAGGCAGACACCACGCTCCATCTCTCCCATTCATTTCATGACTTGCTTGAGGATCCCTGCCAAGGGCGGGGAGAGTGGAAGACAAGTTGTCGAGATCAGAACAAGAAGAGGCATGTCCGCTCCTCTCTGAGAAGCACTCACCTAGCATCCTGGCTCCTGGACAGGCCAGAGTCTGAATGCCAGCTCTGGGCGGGGGGAGGGGGGCACCCTGTCCCCGTGGCCATGCCAGCTGCCCCATCATCTCTATGGGACCTCCCAAAGCCACCCCCAGTGTAAAAATATTCAATCATGCACTCTTTAATGTGGAAAACTTAGAGTTTTCCTACTCTTATGTGAAGTGTGAGTACATGGATCTTTAGAGAACAAGGTGGACACGGTGTCTGCTTTGTACACGTGGCTGCAAGAGAGCCCGGCGAGCACTGCCTCCCCGACGTCCTAATCTTCCCTACACAGACTCCGGAACGGACTTTGTCCTTTTCTACATCTGAGACCTTCTCTTTGGCCTGTTCCACTACAGACCAGTGGCGTGTGAGCCCACACACAGGAGGCAGGGGAAGGGTCACACCAATCCGCTGGGTGACATCTGGGGAACAGGGGAGAGGGGGCACCACCACCGCCCACAGGGCGTGGGATCCAAAGCATACTAGGCGCAGCCCAGCCACCCTAAGACTGCGCTCCTGGGAAAGAAGAACCCCAGAGACTGACGGGGGACGGAGAAGCAGAGGGAGACCGAAACCTAGAGAAGACAGAGACGGAACATCTCATGATGGGCCCTGAAAGACCAGGGCGAGGGACCAGGAACGCGCGGGAGCCGGGCCCTAACACCAGGCTGGCAGCAGGGGCTGGTGCGGCCTGGGGACGACTGACAACCTTGGGTTCAGCTTTCTCAGCTGTAAGCCGAGCAGGCTGAACCCGATGAGCCCCGCGGGTCCTCCCCACTTTGTATGTCTCACAAAGTCCGGGCAGCCAGCCAGGATAAGAAAAGCATAAAACAAACAACTTTTATCTTTCCAGAAGGAAAACAAAAGCCCAGTCCCAAATGACAGACTGAGCCAGTTAAGTGGATGTTGAAGACTAGAGGATGTCATCAGGGAAGAGAGGAGAAATCAGCAGAAATCACACAAAATGTTACATTCAATAGATGGAATCCCCCAAACTTCGAAAATGGCTCAGAAATAGCAAGTTTAAATTAAAAATATATATATATATAGCAAAAAAGAAACCTTCAGAGCTGTGAAGAACTAACCCTTGGGAACAAAGCAACAATTAACACACAGCCCAAGAAGGCTGAAGACTTGAAGACGCGGTCTCTTGGATTGTTCGCTTTCCTGAGCAGGTACTATGCTCTGATTGGCTGATTTAAAACAAAGAAAAAGGTGATAGGGGCCAGATGAAATGCGAAAGAAATGGGAACAGAGGTCACAGATCAACAAGGGTCAGGGCGTTGAGTGACGGCAGGGAATCAAGCAGCAGATCTCCACAGGATGCAGAAGGCTGTGGGAGGGTAGCACTGACCACTACCTGAAATGTCACCTCCTCATCTTCCCTCGGGGCGTCGGTGGCCTGAGGCCTTGTATTGGTACCCAACTTGAGACGCAGCTCACCACTTCCTTGCTTTGGGCTGTCTTACGCCACCTTTGTAAGGCCAGGTTCCAGCTCAGGGGGCCCACTCACAGCCTCTGGTGGTTCCAACGTATGGAAAATGCCTGATGCCCCAACTGGCCACGGAGGCTGTCCTCTAGCACCCTTGACAGAGGGGATGGGTTCCATAATGTCCAAGCTCTCCCTAAACATAAAATTCTGAGATTTTGAGTGTTGGAAGTGGGACGGAAAAGAAAGTCGGCAAATAGCTTAAAAAAAAAAAAGGCTGTTTGACACTGGGGACTTTTCCTAGAAAGTGAATTCCATAGCAGGGTCAACCCCCCTTCATTCCATGACCTAGCCATATCATGAATATCTTATCTTCACACCCCAGTAACTGTGTGTTAGCAGAACTCCCAATGGTTGAGGAAAGGCCAAACTCTGTCTGTCATATCTGCATAAGGTACTCAGGTGCTATTATTACGGAAACGACAGGCCAGCCAAGAAGCAAGCACCACTGGGAGGGTTGGAGTACCCAGATGTATTACGCCGGCGGGCTCAGAGGGGCTTCTGCTCCGAAGCTCTGAGCACCTCCAAGACGTGCGCGTGAGGTTTTATAGGGTAAAGTACAAGCTCGGGGTATTCGGCCAATAGGCATGGAACAGCTTTAGCAACAGCATTATCATCACAAAAGTGGAGGCGGGGAGGCAGCAAACCAACATTCCAAAGCCAGATATGTATCTTTGAAAACCCAGCTGGCTAGCAAAAAAACATGAACAGCAAACCAACACTAATTAACTTAGATTTACGAGTTAGTCCAGCAGAACTCAGATCAGTATTCCAATACTTAGATTTGTGAGTTACCTTGTTAGCCCAGCCCAGCCTCTCCTTCACATTCCTAGACTTGTGAGTTACCTTGTTAGATCAGTCCGGTTTTTCCTTCACACTATGGACTGAATGTTTCTGTCCCCCCAAAATTCACATGTTGAAATCCTAACCCCCAAGGTAAAGACTGTTCGATCTCCTGAACCCTACGGGGCCAAACCACAGGCCTACTGGCTGTGAACGCTTGCTGCTCTTCAAGACAAAGGGAAGAAGGACCCCAAGGTGACTCAGAGATCATTGGGGCTGTCACTTCTACCACAGAGCATGGGGGAGAGGAGGACTGCATCCACCTTGGCTTCAAAGGGTGAGACCAACGCCCGGCACAGTCACGGGAAGAGCCCCCAGGAGCCGTGGGGATCTGACCCCAGCCGGGCAGAGCTGCGAGGCAGACCACTGCCCCAGACGGTCTGGAAGGAACATCAAGCCAAAGAGGATTATGCTTGAGCCTTGAGATCTCACAGTTTGACCTGCCTGGGACTTGTCATCCCTTCCTTTGTTCCTGTTCCTCCCATTTGGAATGGAAATGTCTACCCTGTGCCTGGCCCACGATTGCACTCCGGAAGCACAGAACTGTGGGGCCAACTGACGTCCTTCAAAGTCCAACGACCCCCATTTCTGGGCTCTCAGATGTCTACATTCTTTGCTGGGTGTGTTTCCCTAGCAAACTGACAGCTAATGCCTACGTATCAGAGTCACAGACCCCACTGCCCAACACGGCCCCTAAACCCCTTACCTCGCCTACAACCAATCAGAAACGTGTGCACAAGCTGATCAGGCACCTTGTGACCCGGCCTGATAAAACACCCCAGCAACCGGCCCTCGGCGCTCACACAGACACCTCTCTTCGGGCGGCCGGCTGTCGTCTCTGGCAGTGTACTCCTAATAGACTCCTCTTCTATCCTCATACTTGATCTCCGGTAAATTCTTTTACCAACACACATGTCACCATGTCACCGACAAGAAACACCATGTGCCACAACAAGGATTTGATTGGTTTCGCAGGCTCACGGCTGGAGAAGGTTCTGCTACAGGATGAGTCTTCGGTTAAGTTGCTCGGTGTACAGACTCTGTTGTAGCAGCTTGCTACACAGGTTTTCACGTCTTAAAAGGTTTTCACAAGTAAGTAAGTAAGTAGGTAAATAAATAAATAAATAAATAAAATTTAATCTAAAAGCATGAGTGATTAGAGAACTAAACTCAGTTGTCAAGTAACTTGGTGATCTAGAACAACCTGTTGCCTGCAGGGCTCAGAATCATATTTTTACTGGTCGGATTATTATGCTACCAGCAAAACCCACAATACAGAACAAAATTTTGATGCCACCATTTTGGAAAGCCTGAAGGACTTGCCCTGCATGCTGCTGTGACTTACATAATAAGAACTAAGTGTTTGGTCTTTGTCCCCTATTCTGGAACAGTCCTAAAACCCTTGGAATTTCCTAAGTTATGAAAGTGATAAGAGTGTCTTCTGTTAAGTTAATGAGGTGACTTTTTGGAAAACAGTTACAAGAATGGGGGCTGATGGCTGGTGGAGCCAGCAGCGAGATTAGAGGGGTTGGAACCCTCAGCCCCACCCCCCTGACCTCTGGGAATCAGGATTGAATCAACTGCCAATGGCCACAGATTTAATCAGTCATACCTAGGTAATGAAGCCTCCACAGAAGCCTACAAGGATGAGGTTTAGGAAGCTTCTGGGTTGGTGACCAGTAGAGATCCCGGGAGACGGCACAGCTGGAGAGGCAGGGAAGCTCCCGGCCCCTCCCCACATACTTCACCCTACACACCTCTTCACCGGGCTGTTGAGTCATAGTCCCTGTAATGAACCAGTATGGTAATCTAGTGAGCAAACTGGTTTTCTGAGTCTTGTGAGCTGCTCTAGCAAACCCAAGGAAGAGGTCATGGGAACCTCTGATTTTACAGCCATTCGGTCAGAAGCACAGGTGACACCCTGGACTTGTGACTGGCGTTTGCAGTGGGGACAGGAGCAGTCCTGTGAGACTTAACCTGTGGAAGTGGATGCTCCCTCCAGGTAGACAGTGCCAGGACTGAGTAGAATTGTAGGACATCCAGCTGATGCTCAACAATTGCTAGTTGGTGTAGGGACCCCCCTGCCTCCCCGGCCACCCACCCACCCACCCACACATGTGCTCACCCAAATTAGAATTGGTATTAGAATCCTATCACCACGGTACAGCTCCAGGTAGCAATCAGTAACATTCATTAGGAGCTCCTTATAAGGCACATTATATTCAACTGAAAGATGGGAGGACAGAGAAGCAGCACAACTTAAAGCATCATATTTAAAACCTGAGTCAGGCCCTTGGAGCATAACTCACACAAAAGACTGAAACGGTTACAAAATATCCTAAGCACAAAAGAATCAGAATATAAAAAGTGAACATCCAGAAATCACTTGCAGAGAGTAAGCAGAGAATATTCCAGGGAGAAAGTACTGAAGGGGAATAAGAAAAAATACAGCAACTTGTAAGGGGCAATTCAGAGGAAAGGAATGAATCCCAAGTGTGGCAGAACACCAAGTCAGCTTTTGCCTCAGTCTATAAACATGACAGGGGGAAATTTCACAGTAATAATTGTTTTTCTTTTCAACCTGATAATGAAAATTCATATCCCAGCAAAGTTCACCGCGATAAAAGATCACTTAAGACAACAAATTATTTAAGTAATACTCATTAGAGCACTGACCCTGTCCTTAGTAAAAAGGAGTAACTGAGCAGTCGCTGGGTATTTTATGACCCAGCTGATGATAACAAAAACAGCAACAAGAGTAACAGTTGACATTCACTGAGAGCTTACAGTCCGTCGGCCCCTGTTCAGAGCATTTTACATGTATTGATTCAGCTAACCCTTACAAGAGTACTTCCCTCCATTTCACAGAGAGAAAACGAAGGACTATTAAAAAGAGAGACAGAGCTGGGAAGCGAGCAGTCAGCCTCCGAAGCCTGTGCCCGTCACCACCCTGTGACACTCAGCGTGTTTATTTCACCCTCTAGTTTCATCTCCCAGGTGACATGCATCTCAAAAATACCCAAAAGGGCACAATGAACAAGAGAAACGTGAGAAAGGATAACATCACTTACCATTGGGGAAAGCTAACACACTGATGATAAGAAAGAAGAAAATTACAGAGAGGATACCCCTCCAGATGTTGTCTTCTGGGACAGAGTCATCCCTGGAAACAGAAAAGAAACATTGAGTATTCATCCTCAGATCTGAACAGTCAGCCTAGGAGGGGTAAGAGTTCCCGTGTTTTAAAAACTGGGGGAGGGCTAACTTTATTTTGCTGAGCTAAGTCACTACACACATTACTTACTGTTCACTGTCCATTCCTAAAAATAGTACAATCTCATTAATAAAGTACAGTTCTTACATGAAAAGCAATCGGCAACTTTACACACCAACACACATTCTACTCAGACAAGCATTTGAGAATCACTGTTCTTTAAAAAATACCCAGTATGTCAAAAGGTAAGGTTTATTTTGGGGAAATGCCTTTTGGTGTTAAGGATAACTAAAGATGACTTCACTATATGGACTGTGGCAAAGAAACTGTTCGGGAATCAGAAAGGAAGCATAAGATTATAAGGAAAGGGCATAAGCGCCATGAGGTTATATAGTCAATTGTTAAATTGGGGCAGTTGGCTATTTAAGGGATGAATGAAAACGGCGCAGTGTAGCGTAAGTAATCAGAAAGCACTGGTAAAAAATGCTAAAAGAAAAATTAAGAGAAAAAAAATACAAGATTTAAACACAGAACAGAAGCAACATAATCGTAAAGTAAGGAGATAAGCTTCCTCCCTCCCTGTGCCGGGTCACTTCTAACGTCCTACTGTATTTAACTCCTGCGTAACCCCATCAGCCGCTGCTGCCACCCCCCCCCCCCGACAGTGAGGGGAGGGGATGCAGGATGAGGACAAGCAGGCAGCCAGGCCTCTGCAGCCCCCCCAGCCGTGCCCCCCTGAGGGGACTCAGGATGTGGAAGAACAGGGCACTGACCCTAAATAGCCAAGTGCATATCCAAGGAATGATTTCACTGAGCCCAGACCTTTGCACCTTCCCAGACAAAGAAAAGCACCAAATTCTTTAACTTGAGATAACCAGTTTTCTTTAATTAACAGTAAACTTTTGATGTTCTGACTACCTGGTCTTTGTCGCAAAATCTCTTATCTCCTGGCTTCTACCTTGCCCCTTTGGAACAGCCTCTTAGAGTGACCTGAGATGCCGTGTCCCGAGCTTGAGTCCACAGGAAATCTGCCGAATAAAACATAACTCTCAACTTTTAGGTTGTGCATTTTATTTCAGTCGACAAGAAGGACTGTAGTAAAAGACTTTTCAGAAGACAAATATTAAATTAAAATTAAACATTACAAATCAAAAAAATCTTAGAAGAAAACCAAGTTTGCATAGAAAAAAAAACAAAACCCAGAGCACCAGAATATATATATGAAGCGGTGTGGAATGAAACAATAATGAATCACCTAGTTAAGGACTGTCAACTTCTGTTTAGGCTGCTAAGTTTCTGCACCCAATGAAATAATTTCCAGACTAAAGACAGGATTGAACCCAAGGTTCTAAAATAAGAGAGCATACAGATCTTAAATGTCTCCTAGATCATATGGCCAAACAGTCCTAAACTAATGCTGGACAAATAATACTTGACTATTAACATCACAGATCTGATTACAAAACCAAACTACAGAATCAGACAGACGTCCTCTTGCAGTAAAGTACAATCTCATTTTAATGGACATCCTAACAATGAAACATCTGCCCAGAGGTTATAAACACAACCTAAAAATGCCAGCCCAGCCACTACTGGGGTACTTGTGATGCCCTCTGGCTTATGCAGGGAAGCCCCATATCCGGTTTCCAGGAACACTGGCTTTTACTGAAGAAGAGCTCCCCACAGCGGGGGCGGGGACACAACGTCCCCATTCAGACCAACATCACACGACTGAAACTGGTACTGATGACAGCAATGATACTAGCTCCTGCTTCTCAAGCATCTACTGTGTGCCAGGCCCTGAACAGGCAGTTTATAGACATCACCTCTAATTGTCACAACCCATTTGCAAAATGAGGTGTTATCAACCACATTTTACAAATGAGGTAACAAAAGCTCAGAGAGGTTTGGTGACTCGCCCAAGAAGTAAGAAACTGCAGAGCCAGCATTCAAGACCAGGCCTGCTAGACTCCACAGATGGTGATCTTTCCCCTATGCCAAACTGCCTCAGGGAAACTTAGCTGTCATCCTACATCAATCTGATTCATAGTAAGTGCACGGGGGTGGCATAAGAGAGTTTGACAGGCCATGCAACTTGTAAGTTACAAAATAAAAGCAAGGCTAAAATGAGTAACTGTTGCCTAAAAAAATAAGATGAAGTTCCATAAGTCATACTTCCTACCAAAATATATTCTGGATGATTCAAAGAATTAAGTAAAAACAAGACAGAACAAAATTCTAGAAGAAATGAGAGAATTAAAAAAGCCAAAAACCAAAAAACCCAAAACGAAACACAATAGCCTCAGAGTAGGGAAGACCTTTCTAAAGGATGACACAAAACCCAGAAATCATAAAGGAAAAAGCTAATAAATTTGCATGGCAAAGAAAACAGTAACAAAAGCAAAGGAAAAGCGATAAACCTGGGAAAAATATCTGCAACTCACATGAAGGCAAAGGGTTGATCCCCCTAATTACAGAGCACTCGCCCCAGCATCAGTTAACAGAAAGAAAAGCAAATGGACAAAGAGAAACAAACAGAAAAATGGACAAAGGATTTGAAGAGACAGTTCACAGAGCAAAAAATCTAATGGCTCTCAGGTGGAGTGAAGAGATACCCAACCTTGTTCGTGGTAAGAGATGGACAAATTAAAACACAGAGAGACCATTTGTATCTACCTTATGGACAAAGGTAAAGTTTGATGACTGAGCTGATGAGGATATGCAGAAATAGATAAACAGGCACTCTCACACATTGCTAGTGTGTAGTATAAATTTACACTGCTTTAATGGAGGGCAATCTGGCAACATGTTAACTTATAAATGTATATACC
Organism: Camelus ferus; assembly: GCF_009834535.1. Taxonomy (NCBI): domain Eukaryota; kingdom Metazoa; phylum Chordata; class Mammalia; order Artiodactyla; family Camelidae; genus Camelus; species Camelus ferus. Next base: position 33,386,675 of record NC_045720.1, read on the forward strand.
ATGTGACCCAGCAAATCCATGTATGGGAATTTATCCCACAAATCTATCCTCATTTATGCAAAAATACAAGGTGGTTCACTGTGGTATTATATGTGTTAGCAAAAATTGGAAACAACTGAATGTCCACCAAAAAGGGACTGATTAAGTAAATTATGGCCCCGTCTCATAATGGAGTACTAGGCAGCTGTAAAAAGAATGAAGAGGCTTTTTATTAATTAACTGATACAGAATAACTTCAGAGATCAAGTTGTAGAGCTGTGGGTATAGTAAGCAACTTTTTCCACAAAAAAAGCGAGCATGTGTATGTATGTGTAACTTGTAACCTGTGCTCACAGCTGCACAGCATGTCTCTGGAAATCCACCCAAATGGCGACACTGGTTTTCTCCAAAGAGGATAAAAGAGGAGTAGGGTAGGGGGTGGAGATTGGACTTTTCACCATATACCCTTTGGGAGAGCTTGGATTTCAAGCAACGTGGATATGCCACTTTTCAAAAAATTTAATTATATATCAACATTAAATTCATAAGAACAGTGATAAACAGTGAAACTGCACTTTTGTAAATTTTGAGTAATTTTATTAGAAAGACAGGATCAAAAGAAGAGCCTAGTTTCTGGAGCCAAAAAAAAAAAAAGCCCATTAAATCTGAATAAAATAGCAGTGGGTCTGAAAAGCTGGCTGTTTCCTATTTGCCTAATTAGAAATAAAAATGTATCAAAGATGGACAGTGAGGTCTTTGGCAAAACTGAAAACGTACAGTACAGGAGGATCAAGTTCCTGTGATCAAAGATTTAGGGCACAGGGGAGGGCAGGTGGTGAAGAGGAAACCTCAGTCCCATCAGACTGGCAGCCCCAGCTTGACCCTCTGGGTTTCCTGGGAGCGGAGGCTGTTCCCAGGGCCCCCGGAACAGTCCCTGCAAGTGGTGGGCGCCAAGACTGGAATGCATGACTGAGAAGGCCGCCCACCCACGCCGGCCTCCTGACAAGCTGACCACACAGGGCCATTCACCAAGGCCTGGTGCAGACTGTCCTCTGTCAGCTCCCAGTAATCCAGGGACTTCACCATTTCCCAGTTCATCACGAAAAGCAATGTGGCTGCAAAGGCCACAAAGACCACACTAGGGACTCCAGAGACACTCAGAGGACAAGAAAGGGTGGCCTCTGGACACCCACTATGCCTGTGCCTCGGAAGGCTAGCTGCTCTGTGTGTTAGTTCTCTTGAAGGGGGTAAACGATCATATTCTGCATTTTACTGACTCCAAAGTCTAGGCTTTTTCCCCTTTAGGAGGCTGCTGGGTGCAGTGACAGGGAGGACAGGCTTGTGGCCAGAATTCTGACTTTACACTCTTCGGCCTGCGTGACCTTGGGCAGAGCACTTAACCTCTCTGTGCCTTGGTTTCCTCATCAGTACATCAAGGATAATAAATTGCACCTCACAGGGTTGTTGTGAGAATAAAATAACTTAGCATATGTAAAGACTGAGAACAGCACCTGGCACAGAGGAATTGTTACTTATTAGCTCCCGATTTCTGTCCACTCATTCCCTCAGTTAGCTGACACCTATCACTGGGGACAGAGATGAACAGACATGGTCTTGAGTCTTCAGAGAACTATGCACCACGACATATACAATTAAAGTATTATCTTAGCAAACCCTTGGCCAGAGAGAAAAGTTTTTTATTTGCTGGAACTGTCTCTGATTAACCTGACAAACCAAAAAAATCAACCAAAAAAACCATTTTCAATTGCTCACACAAGACCCCATTACCATCTCCTCAGGCTTTGCCGGGGGCGCAGTACAGTTCCCACTTCCCAGGGAAGATGATAACTTGTGGTCAGGGCTGCTAGGTCCCCATCCTGACTCTTCCTGGCCTTAGGATCCTTGCTCAACCAAGACATTTTGCTTTACAGCAACAAAGAAAAAACAACTTCAAGCTTTCATCTGCGATGCTGTCAGGCACCCTGACCTCTTTCCCAGCTCTACTGAGGCTCCTAACACCAAGCACCTGAGCCTCCGGCGCTCTGAACTTTCTAAAGAACTTTCCCAGCTGGCATTTTGTTTAACTGCTCCACAGTTCTGTCGGGGAGCATTTTATCTTTACTTGGAGGGTGAGGAAAATAGAGCTCTTGCTTTATCTTGCCCACACTGACAAATAGAAGCCAAGAGGAAGTAGGTGCCAGGGCTTCTGGAATGCTGGCTCTGGGTCAAGACCGCTACACTCACCAGTGTGATACAGGCAGACAAGCTTAGGGAGGCAAAGTCCTTTTCCCGCTCTGCTAAATTTAGGTGTTCCAGGAGCCCGCTGGGGTAGCCCTGACCATTCGCAGTGAAAATACCCAGTGGACAGAGGACAGGAAAACTGTGATTTAAGGTCCCACCTCATTAACCCGCAGCAGCTCCAGGGCTCAGCACAACACCTGGCACAGAGCAGGCCTTCACAATATGGGGGGTTCCAGAATGAGTGAGGGGCTAAGGCTGAGGCGGTCTGCGACCCAGGTAATGCGAGGGAGAGTCCCAGCACCAGAGCCTACAGGGCCCACTGATGACGACTCTCCTGTCCAGGCGCTGAGGGACCAGTCAAGTACTCAGACAGCTCAAGTCCTCAGCCATCCCCGTTTCAACCAGGATATAGGTTAACTGCCAGAGAGGAGAGCATCCTAAAAGCAGGGCAGGTATAAGGAAAGCCCTGAGTTTTGGTTTTTTTTTTTTAAACAAGTTTGCACTCAGAAAAAGTTTTGGACTCAGATTCTTAAACTTGAAAAATGGACTACAAGCAGCGGCCAAGGAGACTTGGGAAAGCGAAGCCGACTCCATTCACTAGCACAGAATCTTTAGACAAGGCTGTCTCCCTGGGGCCAGGAAGGTACGGACACTTTATCCTGACTCCTAAGGCTGCTAAGTTGATTGTCTCCCCCCACATCTTTTCCTTTCCATCCCTTTAATATGAACCCTTGTAACTGAGACACCCAGGTAGGGTCATGTTAATGGGGCCAGTCACTGCTAAGGGTCCTCCCTCCCAATGGAAACCTTAGTCCCAGGTTACAAGGTGGACCGACGTTAACTGGCTTTGGTATTATCTTCGAAGATTACATGCACTTCATTTCATAGAACGTTATGATCCTTGTCAAGAATTATGGCTGAGATATCAACTAAAGGAGAAGAGTGATATCTCTTAAAAGTTCTTACCACATAAATGATTTTTTATATTTGATTCATTGAACATTTCCTGGGTATGTATTCTGTGATGATGAAGGTATCTGGCCTCAAGAAATTGATATAGAAACAAATAGAAGAGATACAATAATAAACAATGTTTGGAAGGATATAAACATTTCTTCCTCTGTGCTTTCTGGAACAACCAAGAAAGGTGTGTGGGAGGCGGACCAACCAGGTGGCTTGTGAGGGATGCCACGGGCTCCTTACGTGGGAGGTACAAGAAGGTGCTCTCCAGTCGGAGGCAGGTGCCTGCCTGGCACTAAGGGTGGAACCGGGGAGATGTCTGGGCCTGCCGTGTGTACTGTGCACTGTAGGGGCAGGCGTAAGGATGGAGAAGCAGACCTACTCGACACTAACGGAAGACCTTAGGGTCCAGCGAGCACTTCCTACAGGCGATGGGGATCCACTGAAAGTCTGTGAGCAGGGAAAAGGGACAGATGAGCTCATGATCTTGTCTTTAAAAGGTCAGGAGGAAAGCAGTGTGGAGGATGGACGGGAGGGAAATGGAGTCAAGGCCTGGGAGTGTCTTATTCCAAAAAGCTGGGCATTTGCTGAGCTAAAACCAGGGCACAGGAAGAAGTAGACAGCTGTGAAGGCTATTAAGGCCCAGTTAGATGCTGTGAAGACGATCTAGATGAACTCCACGAGAGCAGAGCAGAGGACCGGTGGGTGGAATGCAGACTGTTAAACCAAATTAAACGTGATGCCAGGGCCTAGGGCTCAGGAAGCCATCCTAGCTGCCTGGACGAGTCCTGGCTTCCAGCGTCAACCAGACTGAAAACCTGCTAACTTCTCTATGGAAATCTGGGGCTAGGGGATTATGTCACAAGAAAAACTGTATTACACTTGGTAACAGAATTATATCTAAAATGCTAAAATGCAGGCAGCAGTTCCCAGGCGTGTAATCTCTCTGAGGTAAGCAACCTCTAAATCAAGTAAATACTTGGGGCATCTAGGCACTTATTCATTATTTATTGCAGAAGAGCCCCAAGAAATCTATGACTCATTTTCCCCTTCAATAAACTTATAATCTTATTAGGGACATAAAACACCAGAATTAAGAATATGAAAGGATGTAAAAAGATGCTTATTTAAATCCAATAACAAATGATTCAAATAGGAAGTGAGGGAGAGAATGTTAACATGGCTGTTAAGTGGGCCTCTCTAGAGGGCAACACCCAACAGTGCGCTGCGGTCACCTCCAGGGCTGGTGCAACCCCAGGACACAGCCACTCGGGACGACCACTTAACCCTGCTGGCGCCGGGGAGCAAGGACTTCCAGTCCAGGCCTTCTGTTGTTGGGAGAAAGAACACGACGTACATAAAGGAAACAGGAAGGAGACAACTGAATCAGCAGGATCAGATGTTTTCTAATGGGAATTGATATGGTCTGAAGAGAAAGAACAGGGGAGGCTGGCAGGTGTCCCTGAGGGCGGTGACACAGAGGGTGGAACCGCGGCTCCGTGATAGGATGTGCTGGAGCTCCAAAGCTGCTAAAGGAAATGAAGTAGACGCCCCTATCACAAATAAATAAAAATAAATAAATCAAGTCTGTCCATGTCCCTGCTCGCCTCTGTCTCCTCAGTCCCACACCAAGGAGAAACCCAGCACAGACAAGTGGGTGACCCCTTGGGGACAGCACCCTGCAGGCAGACAAGCTCTCCCCGGTCACGGATGATTTCCGCTGAACAAGTGTCACTGGAGAGACTGATTCCATGGCTCTACGGCCAGGTGCCTCTTCAGGAGGGAGGAGGCCACTACGTTTGTGATTTAGTACATTTTGGTGTTTTCAAATCTTAAGCCTGAGTTTTTGACACCGAAGGTCATTCAACATTTCCAAGTTTACCAACCTACGAAAGCAGAGTAAAACGAGGTACTAGGAGCTTGAGACAAAGGTTCTCCTTGCCCCACTTCGGCTGAACGAACTTATAAGACATGTGCCAAAGTATTTAATTTCTAAAAATACTTACCCTACAAGGTGGCAAAATGAGCTTTTTCAAATCTTAGGGAGAATGACTCAGTAGCACCTAGTTTTACTGTTAGTGACAGTGCTAGAGACTGGAGACTGAAAACACTATGGTTTCACAGTGCGTTGGCCTAATTGCTGTTGAATAAAAGAACTACTTGATAAATCCAAATTTGTCTCAGGCTTCTGTGTGAGGTATCTAATCCTTCGCAATCCTAAATGCTCGCTGTCTTTGCGGCATGTGACATGACCCGGGTACTGTTTCCAACATACAGGTAACATGACACCCCAAAAGCTTCTATCGCCTATCCTCTTCAACTACTAGTCTTTGAAAAACAAATATTAAGACATATCCTTAAAGTTTTATTGAAATAATTGCACTGAACAGTCATCCAACTAAAATCTTCCTACAAAATAAGGATAAGGTACTAGAAATAATCACTGTAAGGAAGCACAGAATGAGTAATTTTCATTTAAGAAGTCATTACTTTCAAACTTTATGGAAAAAGACACAGCTATTACTAACGTCTCAGTTTAAAGGGTCAGAAATCATTGCGAAAAATGAGTTAAGACATAGTAAGTACTACTTTTATTCATGGTGCCTATGATTTTATATAAGATGAAATTTGTTATTAAGTAGTTCCTTCATACATGATTCCTTCTCTACGAAATGAGTGAAAAATAAAATTATGATCATTTTTGAACCTCAGATTTTGGAAAAGGCCATAATCTGAACCTCAGTATACTTCAGACAAGCTGTTAAAATTCATATTCATTTCTTATACTTTCACTGCTGGAATTTATTGACTGCTTCAGCAGAACATGCCGTAAAGGGGAAATTCCAGAAGAATGCGGCTTTCTATGTTAGAAAAGAGGAAGAGAAATCTATTCTGAAAGGGCCTAGAATAATATTAAAGATAAAAGGTTGAAACAAACTGCTCATTCTTCTTTCTCATTATTTAAAATAAAGTACCATAATTACTTTGCTAGTTTCAAAGAAACACCCTCAAGAATTCCATCCTTGCCAACCCACATGAGACAAAGTGAAACTGAAGTTAACATGACACAGGCATGTACATTATCCAAGCAAAGCAATGTCCTTTCTTCCAATGTCTTTATCCTTTGTCTCAGTTATACAGCATACCACACCCTCATTCAATGACAAATACAATTTAGAAGGCATTAGTGTACAACGAAATGATGTAATAATAGAAATAGCTAATGTTTACTGAGTACTTACTATCTGTCATTCACTGAGCTGAACACAAATTATTTTTTAAAAACTGGACTGAGCCCTTACAGCACACAATCCTATGAGGTATTACAAGATATTTTAATTTTACGTACAGATGAGGAAACCCAGGCTTAGCAAATCAAGTGGCCACACAGCTATTAGGTGGTAAAATCAGACAAATGATGAAGTATTTGAGGGTAACCATAATTAGGGACAAGACTGATTCGTCTCCAAAACTGGGAATATGTTCTGGGTTGGACACTGTGGAAAAGCCTGATCTTATCCCACTGCAGAGCATCTGCAAAAGATTTTACAATAATAGTAACTGTATCCCTCAATCATTGAGAGTAATTGTTACATATGGTTTATGGCTTTGAGTAGATTCGTGCCAATAAATGAACACTTACAAAATAAGAACCAAGAGTCAAATGGATGATAAAGGTAAGGAACAAGTGTCATGTGGGAGAACATTATTAGTTTTTATGAAAATCTGAAAAAGTGCAGTGATTCTCAAAGGAGACACTACTGGCATGTGTGTGTATACAAGGGTGTATGTGCACATGGGTGCCTGTGTACAGGCGACAATTCTTTGTTGAATAAAGCCATCCCTTGTGTTGTAAACATTTAGCATCCTTAACCCCCAACCACTGAATACCAGAGGGTCCCCCAATGCTCATGGCCACTGAATATACCCCTGCACATTTTCTGCTGATATGGATTGAGAACCATTGGCTGTTGGATAAATACACTGGAAGAGAAGTAACTGACACCAACTGTGCATCATGCACCTGCTAAGGGCATTCACGCATATTCACTTTATTCTCATAACTCCATATGAAGTAAGTACATATTCAATCCCCCATTTCACACATGTGGATCCTGAGGCTCAGAGAAAGCTTAAATAACTTAACCAAGGTCATACAAATAGTTTTGAGACCAACAGTCTGGCTCCAAAACTACACATCCCTGGGTTGGACTTTTAAACCATTAGTGTGGTAGGCATGACTTTCCTTTCTTTAAAGAGGTTCACTCAGAAGATATAAATCCATTTAAGTAGGGCCCATGGTGTGCCTGTCATTTGGGCATGAATCAGTTCCCTGGGTTAGGGGTTCCACATGTCAGTGAGGTGGGTTATAAGATGCAGGCACCAAGAGTTGGGCCAGGTAGCTCCTATGCACAGGTATATATTAGAAGTGCTTCCAGTGTGTGTGTGGTGTGTGTGTGTGTGTGTGTGTGTGTGTGTGTGTATGCGTGTGAAAGTTTTCAGAGGAATAAGACAGTTGTGCTACAGCATGTGAGATTTACGTGTTTTATTTAACACTTTCCATAGCATAGGAATGCATAGGATGCACCGGGCACTGCTACAATTGCCTGACAATGTCTCATTTCCGGTTGCATGTTAGGTGATGAAGAGAATCCAGCGTGCACTGTCTGATGGGTTGGTGTCTGTATGGCGGTGCTGGGATGTCCGCTGTGATGTGTGTATCCAAGGCGATAGTTTGTGTTGTGGTACAGACGGCGGTGTCTGAGGTTGGGGGAAGGGTCGTGCTAGATGATGTGTGTGCAGTGCATACTGGAGGTGCTGCATGGGAGAGACTATAATAATAGTGTGCACCTCACATGTGCATGTTGTGCATGGCGGGTAGTGTGAATGCTGGAGGAGTTCAGCGGAAAGGGGTCTGCACCTGGGCCTGTGCGTGGTGCGTGGAAGACGCTGTGGACTGGGGTGTGTTCAGTGTAGTGGTATGTGCCAAAAGTGGTGCATACCAGATGATTCATGCGGAGTGCTAGCGAGGGATGGGGGCTGGAGAGGAGGGGGCCGACATCGTGACGTGTGTGGGGAGGGATGCTAAGAGCAGTAGGAGATGTGAGGCGGGGCGGCGGGAGGGGTCGTGCTAGGTGACCCAAGAGTGTTCCTGATGTGGCCCGAGGCGGTGTATCGGGAATGGTGGTACAGAGAGTGGTGGGGGTGGGGTGGGATTGGAGGGTAGGGACGAATGTCGGTCCAGAGGAGCTGGAGGGGAGGAAGCCGGGTGTGCTAGGTGAGACACCGGCGGGTGGAAGAGCTGCGTGGGCGGCGGGTCTGCGAGCGGGTGCGAGGAGCAGACAGCTCGCTTCCTCTCCCGGCCACGCTCCCCGCCAGCGCCCCCACCCGCCCCTTCCCTTCGCCCAAGGGCGCGCCCCCAGCGCGGCCCGGCCCGCCTCACCTGGTGAAGGCAAAGTACATGAGGCTGACGATGGTGAAGCTGAGCAGCGTGATGGTGTGCGGCCGGTAGAAGAAGTCGATGGTGATGTCCTCCACTTGCTGCTCGTTAATCATCCGGAAATGCATCTTGTAGTTCACATCATCTTTACTCAGCGTCCTGCTCCCCACGCAGGACGCCATGGCCCGCCTCCCCGTCCTGCGGCGGCAGGCGGCGGCCCCGGCCCGTGGAGGCTGGGACCCCGGAGGTGACGAGCCGCAGCGGGCGGGCGGGCGGCCGGGTCTGGCGCGGAGCACGGGCTGGGAGCCGAGGGAAGGACCGGCGCAGGAGGGCGGGGTCGCGGCGCCGCCAACGCGGCCTCGCGCGGGGGGCGCCGCTCGCCGCGCCTCGGCGGGCGTTCCGGGAGGGGCATCTCTAGGGACTCACGGTGGCTTTAGATTCCTAGTGGAAGAGCCTTGAGGGGAGCGGCTCGCAGGAGAAGGGAAACTGTGGCCCTGGCCGGCTCTGTCCCCGCACGCCGCCCGCTCCCCCCCCGCGCAGCCTCGCAGATAGTCTCGCCCACTCCCGCCGCAGCCCACGTGGGCGAGGGAGCGCGGCGGCGCCGGCGAGCAGGCGACCAGCGGGTGAGCTGCGCTGCCGGGCGGTACGCGCTGCCTGGCTGGGCGAGTGGCCATCGCGAGAAAGACCACGAGGCACAGGCCTCGCCACAGGTAATTCGGGGGCCGCCGGAGCGCGAGGGGCAGCCGCCCGGCTGGGTTCGGATCCGGCCCCATCCCGATCTAGGCCGCGCCCCGGGGCCTCTAGGCCTTCGTGGCCCAATCGAGGGTGACTAATTTTGTTTTGTATTTTTCCTTGGCTTATGAAAAGAAGACGCAACTATGCCTGTTTATTAGCGCTCTTTGCGGAGGACGCAGAAGGAGGTCCAGTGTGTTAACGGGCTTCCTCCGGAAGTTCGGTGTGGGAACTGAAAAAGGAACTTGTTAAAATGGCCTCGGGAGGGCGTCAGGCAGCCGATGAGAGGCCCTTTATTGCGAAATCATTCCCCCCACCCACCTTTCATCTTCTGATTTCGTTCATTAGCCTTGCGGAGGTCGAAATCTTGAACCCTCACCAAGGAAAATTTAAGTGCCAATTACTACTCCTGACTAAGTACTAAGGCGCACAGTTGCGAACTAGTATATGGTATATTAATGAACTTCAGAATTATTTAAGGCTTTTTTCCTTAATTTTAACCTTGGTGAAAGAGTCGTGTTAGAGGACTTACCACGATGTAGGGCTTTTATACACATCCGTAACCGCTTTTGAATACTCTGTAGGCAAATGAGTTAACCGTAGTTGCAACTGATTCATTTCCGTCCAATAACCACTGAAACAGTGCAAGGCCCTGGGCTAGTGGGGAGTAGTCCCTGGGAGGGTGGATACAGAGATGAGACCCAGCCCTGCTCTCGTGAACGAATAATTAAGCAATTGTTAAGAAGTATACACAGCAAAGAAATGATATAGAAAAGATAAAAGCAGAAGGATAAACATTAGTTGTTTGCATAAAGATCTTTTAATGAGTATTGTTACAATTCAAAAGTTAATCTTCCTAATGTGGGAGGAGTTTTCATTTGAACCTAGCTCTAGCGGCTTCAGAGTGAATTTGGGATTTCAGGAGTTTTCTTTGAAATAGCACAAAATACGTAGACCTTGAAGTCAAAACTTTGATAGGGATCTACGCTGATAGGGATCTTAAGAATTATTGTATTGTACCCATAAACTTTTTAAAGACTCATTTAGAGAATGGTTATTGAAACCCCTATCATGGACTAGTCATTGTGCTAGACCACCATGAGAAACAGTCTTATGGTCAAGTAAGTCTTCTGTCTTCCAATTAAATGCTCTTCCAACATTGCTGTGCAAAGAAGGAATGTTGTAGGATTGAGGAAAAACGCAACAGGTTTGGAGACTCATTTCCTACTAACAAAAATATCCACCCCCCAAGGCTATTGTGAATACTTTTTTCCTTTCTAAAATCATTTAAGAATGACAGTGAGACATTTCACTTTTATAAATACCTTTCAGGAGACTTCCTAAGCTGCAAATCTCTAAGAGGAGGTTAGACCCTCAAGTATTTATATTTATTTGGTCTATTTCAGAGCATAAAGCAAACTGAATTTCAGGATAGAAATCAAAAAGTTGTAAGCAACAATTAACTCAGAATTCATTTATGTTTGGTTGTAATCAGTAATGATGATGATGGCTAACATTTTTTGGGCATTTTCCATATGCTGGACTCTACGCTGTACTTTATGTGGATTATCTTATTTAATGTAAAATACTATGCATCAGATTTACCCTTGAATTAATCAGGCTAAATATAAAAGTCCTTCATATTCCTGGACTTTAAAGCAATGACAGCCTTTCCTGATGAAAAATCCTTCTAAAAACAACTGCTTTTCCAGTCAAAATATGTATGTATTTATTGCTGGATGCTTATATATTTCTGTCTGTTCATTTTGCTTGTCAGTTTTGACTTTTTTTTTTTTTTGGAAGGCTTTTTTTTTTCTTTTTTCCTACAGAGAAACAAAATTTGGCAAAACTCGTTCAATTCCCTTTTGAGAAACAGCTTTATCTGTGAAATAGTCCGTAATGCTCAACCCTGAGGATGAAGCAAGAAGCAGCCTTCTAGATAGCGATATTTTGATGATTCATTTAAGACTAAGTAGAATTCTGCTTGTTTTTATTTTGTGACCAATGTACATACATAAAATATGTTTGAATAATTCAGTGTTATTGTTTTGATCAGCAGTCTGCTTCTTACACGTCCTTTAAACAAAATTTCAAGAGCACTTAATGGCATCACCTTGTCTTTAAATATTAAATTAACAGGTTCAGCTGTAATTTGAACATTTATAGATTTTTGTTTTAAATAGTTTTTCTCACACCATTGATTTTGCTTTCGGTTTTTAACTTGTACAGCGTATCTTTATTTTTCCAGTTCAGAGGTTCCTGTATTTTGGTTTGTTACTGAAACTTCCTTGTTTTGGGGTTTTCCTGTGCTTGAAAACATCTGACTGCTTTAGTCATCTAATTCGTTAAGCACCTTTTAATTAGAAAAAAACAATCTCCAGTTTATCTTTTTGCTGTTTGAATACTGTTTTAAACACTTACATAAAGTAAGTTTCTCTTTTTTGATGGTTACATATTTCTTTTGTAGGCTACTTTAAGAAAAATGGCCCTGTCAGCCCAACAGATACCCAGGTGGTTCAGCTCAGTTAAACTGAGTAGCTTCATTACTGCTACCCAACTCAGAAAACGTTTTCAGAGACCAGGAAAAACATTGTCGCATCGCTTTTTTGCTCAACCTCAGCTGTCCTCTGACGATTGCTTTCTCCGGTGTGGTTTTAAGACTTATAAGACTTCCTCCTTATGGAATCGTTCCCAGACTACCAGCTCAAATAGTCAAGAGATTAGTTCTGTCCAAAGCACTCTGCTTCCTGCCGTGAATGCGCGGTCACAGAAGACACAGAAGATACCCAGCTTTGACTCTGAGCCGTCTGAGGAAGGTAATTCTGAACTTTCAGAAAATTCCCCTTTACCCCGCTTTGGTAGTTTGAGCAAGCTGCCTGTTTATATTTTGTTAGCCCATTTCAAGTCATACTTTGTGCCAGGAAAGAAAAAGAACAATGCCATTTCTATTCATTTGTTTCTGTTGTGCCTCTAGTTTACTAAGAAAAAGTTTATAGACGAATACGTGTATGATTATTTTAAGCTATATGAATAACATTTGCTTTCTGAATTTCTTATTAGATTCTTTAAAAAATTTTTTTTCTTGTGGTAATTAGGTTTATTAGGGTCTAATTACCCTATTCTTTGTACCTAATTAGGGTATAATTGTACCCAGCTTAAAGTCATCCTTTTGGGGGGATACGGTTTTATGAATTTTGACATAATGCATTTAGTTGTGTAACAGCCATGAAACCAACAAATAGAACAAAGTGAACAAGCAGAACACTGCAAAAGTCTGCTCCCTCCTAAATGCTTCCTATTCTAGGAATATTCCTATGCAAGGACTGTTTCACTGCAAATGAGATAACATTAGGTTAAGTAGAATATGAAAGCAAGCCAGCTAGAGGGTAAGGGCAGGGTGGGGAGGCTGGGCATGAGAAATGAGAAAGGGTAGTGATTAGAGGCAAAAAACAGAACAAAAAAGTCACAGCCCTGATTCCTTAGCTCAAGGTAGGTTACAGTTCCCAGCATCTTTTTTTTACTGTGTTTGACTTTAAACTTCAGAATCAAGGATGTACTAAAGGAGGGTCACAACCTTAGCAAAGCATCACAAGTGGTAGAAACAGAACACTGCAGTCCTCTTACAGACATATTTGAGAATAACTTGGAGGAGAAGGGATTGGATCAACATGAAGACATTTCAGGATGTGATGACTTTAACCCACATAATTCAGGCCTGTAGAATGTGCTGTACTTTTGGCCAAATGAGCAAGCCATGGCAGACTCGATCTCTTTCTCAGAATGTACTTGAAGGTCAGTCGATCTTTCGCATTCATACCTGTTGATTAAAAGTGTCAGAAAGGAGAGGAATTTTGTACAGGACGTCCTTATGGAATAGAAACTTACCCACAAACAGTAGTTGATATCTCTAAATAGTCTTAACCTTACCTCTTAGAAGGTAGGCAATATAGGGACTTCTCAAATGTTGAACTCAGAAATGATGCCAAAGTTTAAAAAGAGGCAAACTAGGCAAAAGGCTGTCTTTATAGAAATAGCTTCAAGTGTCCAGACTGACAAGCTGACTTGCTTCTACTTGTCCACATCCTGGCTCCAAAGGACTGGACGATTTGCCTCCGCTGTCTCCACTGCAGCCAGTTTCTGAGGAGGAGGCTGTTCAGATTATTGCAGACCCTCCACTGCCCCCGTCCTCATTCACGCTTCGAGACTATGTGGATCATTCGGAGACTCTGCAGAAGTTAGTGCTCCTCGGTAAGTCTGAGCAACCCAGAAGTCCTTCTTTAGTGTACTCGGCACTTAGTTTTTCACCTTATTTTTTATATTAGCATTTTTAATCTCTACCAACGTACATACCCATGCATCAAAGTCAAATAGTGTGGAAAGGCATCTAGAGAAAAGCCGTCCTCCCACCTTCCTTCTTCCTGACCTTGTATCCGGATCCCCAGAGTATCTGCTTTTATAGCTCTTTCTGTTTGTGTTTAACCTCTAAATGTTTATGTCATTGTTGACAGTGCTGTTGCATGGTTCATCAGTTTTAGACATCAGTTAGTCTCTTCCACACACACACATACGTTTCCCCTAATTCTCTTTAATTCTCCCAACAGTTTTTAGATAAATCATTAGTCACTGATACTGTTATAATTCTAAGCATTGCTCTCTGCTCTTAGGGCGTGTACTATGATTGTTTCCGTTCCGCTGCAGTCTTTCATTTTCCCTGAGTTAATCATTGCTTTGTTTTTCATTTGATTAGTTTTCTCTTAAATTTTCCCACGCCTTCCAATGGCCACTCAGGACAGTTTTTCCTGCAGTCAGTCCTATCAGATGATTTTTCACTTGTCCCTACTACCCCCGACCTTCCTTCTGGAGCCCACTACCCTCCTGGTTTGGATGGTTTCTCTCTAGGCCTGCTCTGTAACTAGCTTAGCTTGTTGACCAGTAGGATGCGCCTAGATCTGGATGGTTGAAGGTAGCCAAGAGATATCAGTGCAAACTTTTATTAGTCCTTTTATTTTCAGTCTAGCGCCTTATTGCAACCTTCTGTTTTTCCCATTATCTCTGGATCTGGTGCTTTTATTTGATTTTTTCCAGATAAAGAACCTCCTTTGGGGAACTATGTTCAATATCTTATAATAACTTTTAATGAAAAAGAATATGAAAATGAATATATGTATGTATATGCATGACTGGGACATTGTGCTGTACACCAGAAATTGACACACTGTAACTGATGGTACTTCAATTAAAGGAAAAAAAAAAAAAAAGAACCTCCTTTGGGGGATTGAGGAATAGGACAGGTAAAGGATTATCTCTCAAATCCATCGCTTCTCTCATTTTTCAGTCACTGCCTTAGTTTAAGCCCTCATTTTTCAGTGAAAAATTAGGAGCTTCCTACCTTGATAGTCTTCTTTTCAGCAGCATTGCCCTGATAATCTCTCTGACGTCGGTGCTCTTTCTGAAATGCAGGCCTGATTGTGTCAGTGACCTGCTTGAAATCCTGCAAAGCGCTTCCTGGCCTGGCCCTTACTCACCTTTTTTTTTAGCTTCACTTGCTTGCCACTCCCCTCCTTTTTGTTGGCCAGGTCTGATAACTGGAGAACTTCACTCAAGTTCAGGTAACTTCCTGAGTGTCGTCTCTGACCCTCCGGGCAGAGTGACCCCCTTTTCTGGGCTCTTCGCATCACCCCCTGCTCACTTCAGTCCTGGCACTAGTAACACTGTTATGCTTATTTACTCGTCTGTCCCTGTGCAGGTTACTCAGATGTACAGGGAATGGCCTTTGTTCTCAAGAAGCTTCAAGTCTTCAGAAGCATCTAAATATACATATAGAAGAATAACTGAAATCCAAAAATGAGAGGTCAAGTGATAAATCCCACAAAAGAGATACAAATGAAGTGTTCCCGTGGGTTCAAAGACGAGAGAAAGGTGACATCTGCTTCAAGCAGGAAAGCCGGTCCCCTTCCTTTTGGAACGGCTTTCCCAGCCTGTGATCGGTGCTGCGGGTAATACAAGATAAACGTAAGACCCACTGTGGTCCCTGCCTTTAGATAATTCACAGTATGCTTGGAGCTTTGAAATACGCTTCAGCCATTCCCTCATCTGTCTGCTGATACTTCAATGGCATATCTTGGCAGTAACTTAAATGACAGCACCTTAGAGAAACCATGATTACATTGTCAAACAGTATTTTTATTTTTTATATTTTTGTTGAAAACCCATAGTCCTTCTTTATTTTATAACAAAATTGGAATTAAATTACAAGGATCCATGTGACCCCAACTTTTGTCAATCATTTCATGATTTTTGAGGCTCTGGCTCCTTTCCTTGGCATGGTGGCCCAGCCTGAAAAAAGTATAAACTTTGTTGTTTGTCCAAAAGCATTTTTGAGGACCCAGCTATCCTGGCTCTTCTCTGCTTCTCAGATCTGCTTTCTGCCTTTCTGTCTGTCCTGTATCCCAGGAGGCTAACCTCTGCACGGGGGCTCCTTGCCAGCTGGCCTCTGAGCAGCGTCAGCCAGTGGGAGGCACTCGCAGGGGGAGAGGGAGGGCAGGTGGGAATATTTCCCCCATCCCCTCCCTGCTCTGGGTCATGTAATCACCGCACTCCATGACAACAGCTCCCACTGGGCAGCCCTTTCTTAATCGCTTCCAGCTCCCTCTTGGTTCGGGTAATACTTTTTTCTCCCTGTCTCTTTAGCGCTAGGGATGCCCTTGTTTGCTCCCTAGACTCTGCTCACACCACTGTACAGAGTTCCTTCATTAAAGTTCTTTTCACTTGAACTTAGTAGGGCAACTTCTGTTGCCCGTCAGACCCCGATTGATACACTAAATGTGTGTATCCATGGCTGAATACAGTGGTCATTTTAGTTACTAAACTGATGGGCTAAAGCCAGCTTAGAACGTGGTCATCTAGAGTTAGAATCATGTATTACTCATTTTTTATATTCCCGGAAGTGCCTGTTCCGTAGGAGGCATTCAGTGACTATTTTTTCAAGTTAATGAAATCGTGAGTAAGCCCAAGTGATTTGTGCTGACAGCAGTGTGCTCTCCTGGTGAGATTCTGCTCTCCTGTTGCTGTTAAAAAGCAGCTTTTCAGGATTTCTGTTTCAGCACAGTCAGGGTGTGACAGCTCATGCTGAGCAAGGCACTTCAGCACATGTCAGCTGTAATGTTTAGTTACACTTGAGGTCTGAACCCTTTATGTTATTTTTAAAGCATCCCTTCCCACATTTATCACAGATTTTTGGAACTAGTTTCTATCTTACTTATCCATCCATCCATCCATCCATCCAATAATTTGATTTTTCTATTAATATTTTTAAATTACAAAAGAATTACATCCAGTTGCTAAAAGTGCACCTGTAATGCTAAAAGTGCACCTATTACAGGAGGAAGAACTCTTACCTTATCTACATCTCCAGTTCGACTTTCCAAAGGTAACTACTGTCACCAATTTGTCGAGTAGCTCTTCCCATCTTTTTCTATGCAAATATATGTATGTTACAGAAAGCCATACAGCGGGTCTTATATTTTTATGTAGTCAAACTTAATATTATTTTTAAAATTCTGTGTTTTCTTCTAGTAGCTTCTAAGTTAGTATACATTTAGATTCTTAATGTATCTGAAGTTAATTTTTGTATCAGATATAGAAGGAACTCTTAATTATTTGTCAAATATATAGCTAGAGGTCCCATTATATTGTAATGAAGTCTGTCTTTTCCCCCATTGATTTAAAATGTCATTATTATTGTATACTAGGTTTTTTTGTTCATCCTGGATCTGTTTTGAGGGTGTGTGCTTGTGTAATCTATTTTTCTGTTCATGATCATCTCATATCAATACCTGTTTAATATCAAGAAACTTGGGTTTGGAATTATATTTGCATCTAATAATACATAGAATTTTACAATTTATTTTTCTGGTTTAGACACCATTTTAAAAAGTGTTTTTATTTCATTGCTTTTATATTTAAGACTGTAAAGTTGCATTTAGGAATCCGTTTGAGTTATTTTTTAACCTAAAGAAATATTTTTAAGGATATAAAATTTAAGTCTAAGTAAAAGTTTTAGATTGTCTTTGAATGTTTATTTTAAAGATAAAGAACAGGCCTTTCCTATTCATGTTTAATTTTTTTTTAACGAGAGAATAAAATGCTCAGTTTTAATGAGAATTTGGAATCAAAGGTTACTCTGATTCCCTGCCTAATTAATGTGGACATCTAATTATATCCATGACCAAAGAATACTTTAAAATAACAACTTGCTTTCTCCCCCTTCATCCTTCCTCTCCTGTCCCTTGTCTCATTTACTTAGATTACTTAAGATTATGAGGATATGTGAAGGTTAAGGTGGGGCACTTTCTGCTTTGCTGTGTATTTCAGGGCAGAGCTACATATGTTTACCTGTTTCATGCAGACATTTCTTTTGCTCCTTTGAGGTACTTGTCTTTATGCTAAAAACCTGGAGAATGTAATGAGTAAGACATAGGGTCACTTTTATTCCCCCTTGAAGGGGATCATAAACAAATTTTTTAAATAATACTTATAACTAAAGAAGTGATAAACTCCAAAGAAAGTAACAGTTTATTCATAGGGTTTGTTACCCTGCAGAGCTACCAGTTAAGAAGTTACCGTGGAGATCATTAGGGGTTTATAAGAAACCTGCAAACAATATTCAAGAAACTGTAGGTAAAAATGATGATTCTAGGTCAGCATGAATTGGTTTGGGTGGAAGTTTAGCCCCAAATTTACTGTTTCCCTCTATACACGGCTTTGAAATAAATTCTGCATTTTTATTTTAATTTGTTTTTATTTCTGCAACCAATTTAGTTTTAAAATATTTAGAAGCTTCTGTTGACCTGTCTCAGGTCTCCTTTGGATAGGTTGTTGATCTCCATCACTGACTTCTTATGTTTCTATCTATGCAGTTTAATGACTCAGCTAAGGTTATCTTTAAGTAGTGTTTGTAATTTATTGCAGGAGTGGATTTATCCAAGATAGAAAAACATCCGGATGCCGCCAACCTCCTTCTGAGACTGGACTTTGAAAAGGACATTAAGCAAATACTCCTGTTTCTTAAAGATTTGGGTATAGAGGATAACCAACTAGGAACATTCTTCACTAAAAACTACGCTATTTTCTCTGAAGATCTTGAAAATCTTAAGACCAGGTATGGCTTTTAGAATGATTTTCACATAACCCAAGAAGTGGTTATGAAAGGAAGTATATGTGTAAGTTAGTTTTTAAGTCTCAGTGGCACCAGGATCTACTGACATGATGAATGTGTATACTGTTTTTTTTGTTGTGGACGTTCTTTGATCAGAATTAAGTATGTGGGTCAGTTCTTTTGTTCAACTACCCAATATTTTTATGTTTTCAGCTTATTGCTAAGTTAATACTTAACTGTTTCTCTTTGGAAACTTGAATAATTTTTTTTTAATCTATTAACAAATGGCTAAATTATCTGAGGTCACACTTAAAGTTATGAGAGCCTGAGCTTTTCTATTGTTTTTTCTGGCCAATTTTCAATGGTTGACATTTGACATTCTTTGGCAAGTTATTGTATAATTTGCTTAATCATTTCCGTCAGTTGGCTATTTTGGTTTTTCCTTTTTTTTCTTCCTTAAATAACATTTCTATAAATATCTTTGTACTTCTCTCTGTGAGAACTGATTCAGTGAGATAGTATTGATCTGTGAGGTAGGAATCCTTCTAGGCATTGGGAACACCACAGAGTAAGACAGAGTCCTTGTCTTTAAGTTCACATCTTGGATTTATCATCATCTCCACCTCTCACCTAAATCAGGTCTTCCCAGATTCCCTGAGTGAGAGCACTGTTCACCCTGTTGCGCAAATCAGAAACACTGGTATGAACTTGACTTCTCTTTTGTCATCCACGTCTAATACCTTACCGAGGCCTGTTGGTTCTATTTTTCTGTCTCTCAAATCAGTCAGTGCATTTCTCGTAATCTTCACTTTGAACACCTAACCTCAGGTCCCCATCATTTCACATGAAAAATACTACAACGGTGTCCTAACTAGTCTGCAGACTCTTCTCACACTGATTTCAGGGAGCTTTGCAGTTCCTTGAACCATCAGGGTCTAATGCCTTATCTCTGAATTAGGGAAAAATAGAACAAAAAAACTGCATTCCTTACATTGAATAATTTGAGCCCATATTATATACGAAGGCACTTAGCTAGTCCTGAACCATGTAAGACAGACACACTCTCTCCCTTCACGGGACTGACAGTCTGGTGTGACTTAGACCGGCTGTTACAGCACACGGGAGAGAAAGAGTGATTCTAGGAGACAGGCTGACATATCTAGCTCTGCTCCTCCTGGCTGCCTGGAACACTAATTCTCTCCCCATTCAAGACCCAACTTGCCCTTTTGCTCAAGGTTTATTCAAGGGAAGAGTACACACCAGGAAGTGGAGATCACTGGGAGCCATTTCAGAGGCTGCCAGTGCACCATTATTATTTATATCACCATTTTACAGGAAGGGCACAGAGACGTTAAATAATTTGCCTAAGATAACCCAGCTAGTGTAAGTGGCAGAGCTGGGATTCAAATCACTTGGTCTAATTCCAGAGTCCTGGCTACTACACCATACTGTCTCCCTACTTTTAATTCTATGCAGGAAATATAAGGTTAAAAGGAGCTTAAGTTACTTTCTCAAGATTGCACGTGCTGCTAACAGTTAAGGTATATTTTCACGTCGATAGTATAGACTAATGGTTCCCAAACCTGGCTGACTGACAAAGCAAACTGTGGAGCATTTAAAAAAATTACTGGGAATTTTTTAATAGGTAATTTATCCACATGCACTCAAAAGGATATATAATGAAAAATAAGCTACTGGAAGAGGCAAGGGTATGATAACCTTTACTGAACTTAGCTTCTGGCTCTGTTATGTACGGCAGTCTTATTTTCTAGAATTTCTATAATACTGATTTCATACGCTTGTTTTCTTTTCAATAAAGAGAATTTGAAATGTACAAATGAGTAATCTGCATTTAAATTATCAGAAATTTTTTTTTGGCTGGGCCTTAAAACTTAATATTTTAGTGGAAAAGTTATCACAACATGAACAACAGTTTCAATAACGTTTTAATCAGATACTGATCTTCGATGCAACCAAAGGAAAAAAAATTGGTGATCCTCCTTCCCACCTGCTTATTCCTGACCCTTGTCAGCCTTGCAAGACCCATCTCTGGAGGCAGCTACGATTATCAAGTTTTTTCCTCAACTTGCTAAGAACTGTTCTGTCATACACAAGCATGTGTGTGTATCTGTGTACACACATACACAAGAACACACATATACAGTTGGTAGCATTTACACACACTATTCTGCACCCAACCATAACTACATGTTGGAGATAGGTTTTTGTTGGCTTTTCTTATTCTTAACCCGACTATGGGTCTGTCTAGTCCCCTCCTGGTAAAGATGGGGGTGATTTCTGGTCTTTCCTATCACAGAGATGCTGCAGTGACTCCCCCGGTATGTACATCATTTCACACATATTGGTGTGTATCTGTAGGATGTATTTTTAAAAGTAGAATTACTAGGTCATTGATGGGGTGTGTGCATGTATACTTTTAATAGATATTGACAAATTGTCCTTCGTGTAGGTTAGTTGTAGTTTACATTCCCACCAACAGTGTACAGAAGTGCCAGGTTCCCTGTTATCCTCACTAATCCAGTCTCATCAAACTTTATGAGTTCAATGCATTTTATAGATAAGAACAGTGCCTCTTTTTTGCTTTGGAAATGACGTTTGGCCCATCAGATATTTGGAGGATCTTTTCATATGTCAAACTTGTGTTTATATTTCCTTTTCTATATGTCCTTTGCCATTTTTAATGGGCTTTTTTTTTTGGTAAGCAGTCTTTTATATATTAACAAAATTAGTTCTTTCTCTGTGACACGTTGTAAGTATTTTTCCCAGCTTGTCACTTGTCTGACTTCGTTGATGGTGGGTTTTTTGTTTTTGTTTTGCCTTGCATTTAAAATTTTTATGTAATTAAAATTTATCAATCTTTTCTCTCATCACCTCTAAGGGACTGGCTTAAAGGAGTAATGTTATTGAGTATAAAATATAAGTTCTGATATGTGGTATAAAAATATGGGTATTAGAAATAGGCATGCATGAGTTTAAATTTCAGCTTTGTAATTAATTAGCTGCTGGTCTGAGACAAGTTATTTCCGAATCTCTGTTTCTTCAGGTGCAATGTGGGGCATTTACCTCGTCACACAGGGTTTTTTTTGTTTGTTTTTGTGTTTGTTTTCCTGGTGAGAATTAAACAAGATCATGTCCTGGAATTTTAGGCATTTAAGTAAACTGCCTTTTGTATATTTATAGATTTTTTTTTTAAATAAATAATGTAATTTTATAGTCAGACTCTCTATATTTTACTACCTTACTTTGGTTCCCAGAAACTTATCAGGAAAGTTCTCAGTTGTTAACAAAATACATATTGAAAGATTCTAGTAACAATTGTTTATGAAAATACATTCTCAGTAAATGTACTGAAATAAAAAATTCCTCTTTTCAGTGTTAGCCATTCTTGACGGACTTTCTTCATAAAAAGAGTTCTGAATCTCTTCTCTTCTTAATTTGTGTGTTTTCTACTCTTAGCAAAGAAAGAAAGAAATTCTTAAACAGAAGCTATTTCGTTTTTTTTCTACCAACTAATAAAATGTCAGGTTCACTGAAAAGGGAATCTGTCAGTCGATGTTAGAAACACTGTCTGTGTCTGCGTGTACGTGGAAGCCCTTCTAGAGCTGGTGAATGCTTGTTTTCTTCTCACCATTTTGGGGCCCTTATTATTGAAGTCGCGTGACACTAAATATTTCTCTTATGTGCACGTATTCTGTTTGTTTCTCTAGAGTGGCTTATCTACAGTCAAAAAATTTCAGTAAGGCAGACATTGCACAGATGGTCAGAAATGCACCATTTTTGCTGAGTTTTTCAGTGGAAAGACTGGATAACAGATTGGGATTTTTTCAGAAGGAACTTGAACTTAGTGTGAAGAAGGTAAAGAAAAGGGGAGAATTTGTATGTTTCCACATCAACTACATTTAGTAACTGCTAAATCTGTTTCTAACCGATACCTGTCCCATATGAATTCTATAAATGCCTAGTATTTTCTGTACAAAAATGAGTTACCTTGCTAGGGTAATCATATAGCTGTGTTGTTTTATAATAATTCCATAAAATTAGTTCCTTAAGTTTTATTCTCAGCACTAATTTTTTCCTCAAACAGTGTTAAGTTTATGTATTTCTGGGCTTAGCATTTCTCTGCTGGGTCATATTTTACATTTTAGTTTTGTATTCCTAGTAATGCTTTGTTTTTTTCCAAACCAGTTGAATATGCAAATGTATTAATAATAGATTGTTTTATAACTGTAGACTAGAGATCTGGTAATTCGTCTCCCAAGGCTCCTCACTGGAAGTCTGGAGCCTGTGAAGGAAAATATGAAGGTAGGACACCTGTAAGTTTTTTCTTGTTTGTTTCTTGTATAGTCAGTTTACAATGTTGTGTCAAGTTCCAGCGTAGAGCACAATTTTTCAGTTATACATGAACATACATATATTCATTGTTGCATACTCTTCACAGTGAGCTACCACAAGATCTTGTATATATTTCCCTGTGCTATACAGTATAATCTTGTTTATCTATTCTATATATACCTGTCAGTGTCTACAAATTTCGAACTCCCAGTCTGTCCCTTCCCACTCCCTTCCCCCTGGCAACCACAAGTTTGTATTCTATGTCTATGAGTCTGTTTCTGTTTTGTATTTATGTTCTTTTTTTTTTTTTTTAGATTCCACATATGAGCAATCTCATATGGTATTTTTCTTTCTCTTTCTGGCTTACTTCACTTAGAATGACATTCTCCAGGGACATCCATGTTGCTGTAAATGGCATTATGTTGTCATTTTTATGGCTGAATAGTATTCCATTGTATAAATATACCACATCTTTATCCAGTCATCTGTTGATGGACATTTAGGCTGTTTCCACGTCTTGGCTATTTAAATAGTGATGCTATGAACATTGGGGTGCAGGTGTCTTTTTGAAGTAGGGTTCCTTCTGGATATATGCCCAGATGCCTGTAAGTTTTTGAGAAATCCATTTCTTTAAGTGTTTAAGTCCTCTGAAGAGGATAGATTTGCTACCATCACCTTAAAGAAAACTAGATTGTAAAAGAAGTTACTTCTAAAAAGACGGACAAGGAAATGATACAATAAATATCTAGCAAGCAGTTGATTTTAGTTTCTGATATTTTCACATGTTGAGCCGGTGTGGCATGAATAAGTGGCCTTGCAGACACTGATCCCCGTAATCCTCGAGTAGCAGGTTGGGTGTCTGCTCCCTTTGCCCAGTGTGAGGGTCTGTGTCTTTGTCACCTCGGGGGAACATGAGCTGTGGAGCCTGGAGCCAAAAGGCTTCTTTGAAGAGAGTAGTGGCCAGTGTGTTGCTCTCAGAACCTGTGCCACCTGCCAGCTCTGGTTCTGTCACAGAACATCCCAGACCTTCTTCACTGTCCTCCCTCCATGAGGACAGTATAGAACCAAGGGCAGCTGGCATGTTAGCATACGAAGCTGTAGTGGTATTTGGAATTATATAAAGCCTATTTTCTGAGGTGCTTCAAGTGTCTCATACTCAGCTGTTGAAGAATTTTATTGAGTACCTGCTCATGCTCTGGGCTGGGGAGATAGTCCCTGCTCTGTGGTGCTTACAGCTCAGCGAGGGGTTGCATGCATGGTGGCCAGAACAGTGGGCTGGTGAGGGGCTCAGGAGACTGACTACACACAAGAGGACCTAACCCACATTTAGGTGATCTCGAATTTTGACATGTAGTTTTTCCAGATGACATGTATATGAGGGTGCTTGGAAGCAGAGGCTCAGGAAGCACTTTGAAAATCTTACTGCCCGCCTGTGTGGTGTGGAGCCCACACAGACAGCCTGACCAGGCCCCTTTGTCCACCGTTATTCTGTCTCGTAATTATGATAGCTCCTTGGTGATCTTCATGATGATCATCAGGCTGTGAGTAGCTCACTCTCAGGAGAGGGGTTTAAAGTTCAGGTTACCCCAGAAGCAGGAAGCCATGAACCCTTAAGGGCATTGGCATAGCCGTCTCCAGATTTTAACATCCTAATTTTAAATTTTGAAAGAATCAATGTGTCCTCTGGCATATTACCAAAATAACTATTTCTGTCGGTGATTCATAGCAACTCTGTTTTCTTTTAGGTTTATCGACTTGAACTAGGTTTTAAACATAATGAAATTCAACATATGATCACCAAAATCCCAAAGATGTTAACTGCAAATAAAAGGAAACTTACCGAGACTTTTGACTACGTGCACAACGTGATGCGCGTTCCCCACCATATCATTGTGAAGTTCCCACAGGTAAGGAGCGTGTGGCTCTCTGTTCCATAAGCACTGTCATCGCCCTTAGCACACAGTGCTGTCCACTTGTGAAAACCCCTTGCTGTTTGTGAAGGAATTGGACCAAATGCAGTATAGTTCTGAGAGTTGCATTAAGATCTTTTTTTTCCCCCATCTTTTGATCAAGAACACGTCTAGCAGATGTAGTCGAGGGACCACCTGTGAACAGTCTACAACTTCTAGGGCACACATGTACATCTTGGGAGGACATATAAGTGACGAATCTATTTCCCTGTGGTTTGCACCTATTCCTGGTTCTACCTGTTGGAATCTAACTTATTCTCTCTTACGCTTTTCTCCATTTAGGTTTGAAATACGCCACTGCTCTTAAAGGTTCTTTCAATTTGAAGTGTACTTTTTTATTCACAATCTATCTAAATCCATTAGTTAACAAGCCATATTGTAATGATCTATCAAAGCATAGAACACTTCTAGTTAGCCATCACGCCAAAGCCATAATTACATTTTCTAAAGTAATTAGACTTTACTGTTCTTTACCGAGTGGATGACATTATCTGCTTGTTCACAAGAATGTTAACTCTTTGTAAGCAGAGATCTTGTCTGATTTATATACTGCTGAATTCCCAGACTCTGAAACTATACCGGGCCGATTAGTAGGTACTGGATAGATATTTGTTGAACAGATGAATGATTGAATCTCATAAAAGTCATCCTTCTTCCCTGTGTGGCATGTGAATAGACACTCAGTGAGTATTCACTGGATAAATGAAAGATTGGATTTCATCAACAGTAATCCCTCTACTCCATTTGGTACATGTGTTCCTGATGTAAAGGTGGGCAAAGAAATATGACTTTAATATAACTCTCCGAACTGGACTGCGCTCAGTACAATTCCCCTTCACAAACAGCAGTGTTTATTTATCTATCATGCTTCACTATGAATGGGTCCTTAATAGAGAATTTTTCCGTTTTATCATATGTATTCATTATAAAAAGTGTTAGAAGCCTGGTGGTGCAAATTTGGCTTATGGAAGCACTGTAAAGTAAATCATCTTCAACTAAAAAGCAATAACAATTTGTTTTCCACTGGGTTGGTTGATAACTCAGTGACTGTAGAGCATGATAGAAAAGATCTGAGGATTAAAAAAAAAATCAATGAGTCATGTGTTCTTGTGGAACCTGTATTCTAGTGTGGAAGACAAGTTCTTAAAATGTAATCACTTTCCATAATGTTAGCATCTTAACCAGATATCTTACAGAGCTATTGATTTAATTTAGGAGAGGTAGGAAAATCACAGAAATAGTAATAGCCATTGATTGCTTATTTACTATGTGCCAGCTCTGTCTTTACTGCTTTACTTAAATTCATTTCATCCTCACAACAAGCAGATGTGGTGGGTACTATTATTATCCCTATTTTTACAAATGAAGAAATTAAGCATAAAGAGATTCAGTAAGTTGTCCAAGGTTACCCAGGTAACAGGGGCCAGAGCTGGGATTAGAACCCTGGCAGTCAGTTTGAAAACGCACATGCTTACCTAGGATATACTGCCACTCTAAGAAGATGACAGCTGAGCTGTCAGTAGAATGAGTGGAGTCTCAAAAATGGACAGAGACTTTCCAAGGAGAGGGAACTATAAACTTGACTAGATGCATCAAAATCAGTTGTTTGAAAAAACAGGTTTTAGGCCCCCCACATCCTAGCTCTGGGAAGTCCAATTGTAGAACAACTGTGGCTTCCATAGCAGGAGGATTCTCAGACTCCTAGGGGTCTGGGTAGTATTGTAAAAAAAAAAAAAAAAAAAAAAAAATTAGTAGAAAAATACATTAATTGACAGCAGGACCATGAGGGAACTGATACCGACTTTAAATTTTTGGCTGGTGCTTTAAAAATTTAGTGTTGTGAAACAGCTTTCTCATGCAAAAACAGTTTAACAG
Source organism: Camelus ferus (assembly GCF_009834535.1). Taxonomy (NCBI): domain Eukaryota; kingdom Metazoa; phylum Chordata; class Mammalia; order Artiodactyla; family Camelidae; genus Camelus; species Camelus ferus. The sequence goes on from NC_045720.1 coordinate 33,413,382, forward strand.
TTCTGGTTGGTAGTTATTTTTACGATTAATTAAAAACAGGGAAACAATTTTAACTTAATAAGTATGGTTGATTTACTCATTTCAAAGCAGTGGCGGTAATTAACATGAGGGAGTCACTAGTGCAGGAAAGAGGCTATATTCTGCTTCCTCTAAGACCTTGTTTCTCCTCTTCGCCTGCGGGCTTCTGCGAAGGCAGAGCTGGAGTCCAGTTAGGATGAGAAGGGATCAGTAATTCTCCACTTAGAGAGTTTTTTTTTGTTTGTTTGTCTGTTTGTTTTTGCTTATTTGCTGAGAATTGAATGGATCATTAATAGGATGAAACTTTTCTGACATTGCATAGTGGTCCCTGGTGGTCAGCAGCGAGAGTGAGAGAGAGAGAGTGCGAGAGAGGGAGGGAGGGAGAGGTTGGGGGAGGGGAGAGAGAATCCAAGCCTTTCCAAGTGATCTGTTAATTAGTTTGTTTCCACTTGAACATAATGACTCCTGGAGGTTATGTGCCATGTGGAGCATCCCCAGTGTATCTGAATACAGCCAAGAGAAGAACCTGAGACGGAACACTGAACGTGGTTCATTGGTCCTGGCCCCGAGCCTCACAGATGTGTCTTCAGCTTGGGGCTCTGTTTTAAGTCTGGCCACATCTCCCAGGTCTCCCTCCTTTCTTGCATCTGGCTGTCAGGACTTAGCCCGCTTCTGATTCCTTTTTCAAGTTATTGCCCTCATTCCACTCCCTCAGGAGTTTTAACCCCAAGGCGGGTAAGCCGCTCCCCTGAGGTCCAGGTACATTTCATTTTGATACCAATCAGAGGGAGCACCAGGAATTAAAAAAGAAAGAAAGAAGGGAAAAATAGGGGAGCGTCACAGATTACGAAATCTTACACAATCTTTGATGCCGTAAACCTTGATCTCTAACTTTGGGTCTCAAACTTGGCAAGCATGAGACTCCCTTGGTGGACTTGTGGGCCCCACTCTCAAAGTCTCTGGATAAGAAGGTTTGGGGTGGAGCCTGAGAATTTGCTTTCTTAACAGCTTCTCCCATCTCCCTGGATTAGTCTGGTCTTTGCCTGTAATGTAGCCCTTTATTATTTTATAACTTGTTGTTTGTTAAGTTTTGAGTCCCTTTTTAATCATAATTTCTTAGCAGAAGCCAAAGGGTTTAAACCCTCTAGCATACTTAATGGAGCATGTGGTCAAAACTTTGTACTTGCTAGCCTATTAAAATTTTTAGCCAAATAAACAGTTCATTTTTCAGTGCATAATGTTTTTTTTTTTAACTTTTTTTTTTTCCCTAGGTATTTAATACAAGGTTGTTCAAAGTCAAAGAAAGGCATTTGTTTCTTACCTATTTAGGAAGAGCACAGTATGATCCAGCAAAACCTAACTACATCTCTTTGGACAAATTGGTATCTATGCCTGATGAAATATTTTGTGAAGAGATGGCCAAGGCCTCAGTACAGGACTTTGAAAAATTCTTAAAAACTCTTTAGTTTTTGATGAATGTTAAAATGTAATAATGTAAATGAATGTATATATGAATAAATTAATATATTTTAAAATAAATGCCTTAAGCCTCAATTGATACTGGAAACAATTTCTTGTTATTGTAAATTTGGGTACACTTTTGGTGGATGTTTCTTACAAGTTCCTGGTAGCGTAATTCACCTTTGACTCAACGATTTCCTTCCTTGGGAAAGAGAACTAAAGTTACAGCAAGCTTAGAGAAAGAGAGTCATTGTACTGGAGGCTGGTGTATTGCCCCTCTGGTGAAGATGAGAACAGTAAGGATTATCCTCTTTATTTTCAAGGTCTTTTAAAGTGGTTTCATCACAAGACAGCTCTATTTTCTTTGAACTGTTAGGAGCTTCTGTAGCATAAAGTATTACCTACGTAATATACTACTCACTTAGATAATGCTACAAAACACAGTCGATTTTGGATTAGCTACACTGTTACGTTCCTGAGCACAGATATTCATAGTTGGCCACAGTTGGCTGCTAAGAATAAGGAAAGGACAAGGGATAGGGACGACAGTAGTTTGTAGGTAAGGCAGTGAGACCAGGTAAAAGGCCATAACAAACCTTTGACTTACTACCAGTGTGTAAAGATTTATAGCATGAATTGATACTTTTTTTTTCCATTTACCATTTAGACATATAATTCTGAGCAAGTGATTTAACCTCTGAGTCTGATTCTTTATTTGTAAAATGAGGCATCATGACTTCGGTTACCTGCCTTGGGGTCACAAGATTGAGTAGACTTAATACTGGTGGCCCCCAAGGAACCAACACCTGGTATTTGCACTCGTGTTGTAGTCCCCTCCCACACTGACTCTGGGCTGGTGCACTCTGGTTCATGGGACACTTGCACATCTGTGCTTATCCTCTTGGAACCTTGAGTCAGGATTTTTCTTGGCCCAAGCATCACAGGACCATCCCTAGCTTTAATGGGGGCAGAGAAGTGCAATCCTGCCATATGCCTGGAGGAAAACCAAAAATAATTTTTGAATCAATACTAATGATTATCAGCAAACATCCAGGCTCTCTAGACTTAACACCTGTAGGAGCTGGATTTTGCGGCAGTCTTGGGTATCTAATCCCTCAGCAAGGTCTTCCTTCTCACTGTCTTCACCCAGGAACCAGCAAACTGAAACTTGAAGGGTGAAAAGGAAGGGAGAAGAGTTTACGGAGTACTTCCTGTGGCAATATGCCAACTTACAAGTGTATTGCATTTCTTCATATCTCAGACTTGACTTTGGCTGGTGTAGTCTGGGAGCAGCCATTCATCACTTCTTAGTACTATGTGTGGCACTGAGTAACTTGAGAAATTGGGGGGGGGGGCACAGAGAAGGGAGAAGGCAACAGAATTTTAGAACTGGATTGTGACTAAGATCATCAGATCTTTTGAATTTACAATTATATGGAATTCCGTACTGTCCTAGGTCTCAGGATGGAAGAAAAAGACATTGGTGGGTAGTTGCTATGGACTGAATTGTCCCTCCACCTCCAAATTCACATGTTGAAACCCTAACCCCCAATGTAATGCTATTTGGCTAGGGCCTTTGGGAGATAATTTAGGTTTAGATGAAGTCAAAAGGTTGAGACTTTCATGATATTAGTGTCCTTATAAGGGACAAAAAAGAGCGTGCTCTCTCCCTGCCATATGAGGACATAGTAAGAAGACAGCCCTCTACAAGCCACATGAAAAGAGCTCTCAACTGAAACTGACCATGCTGGTATCTTGATCTCATGCTTCTAACCTCCACAACCGTGAGGTAATCAATTTCAGGTTTTTAAGCTACCCAGCTCTATGGTATTTTGTCATGGCAGCCTGAGCTGACCAAGACAGTAGTGCTGATAGAAGTTCATCAGTAACTGAGTGAGCCATCAGTCATCCTAACTCCAATTGTTTTCAGTCCCTAGGTATTTACCCCCCACCCAACTTTCAAATCTCTAATATATCTGGAGCTTATTTTAGTGAAAGGGGTAGAGAGAGGGTCGGACTTGCCCCCTTTCCACCCTGCCCCATGCCTACTAATTAACCAATTATTTTGTTCTGCATCCTTTAGTAATAATTTTTCTCCCTCGACAATTTGTGATACGGCTGCCCCCAGTTTTTCGTACCTTAGATTTAACATGTTGGGACTGAGACCTTAAAAGTGTACTTGCTTTTATCTTAAAATTACATTCCAATTCTGCTACTGTATATTAGATTTAATAGTAAACTTTTTTTTCCTCAACTAACCACTAAAATACTTGATGTAGAACTTCACCTAGAGAAATTGAAGGTCATAGAGGGTTGGTGTCTCCGGGATTAGCGGTGTAGCATAGTGGCCCTAGAATTAAGGAGTGCCAAAGTTTAATCTGAGTCCTTCAGATTCTGGAAGATGAATCTGAATTTCTCCTAGCTTATGTGCCCTTGGACAATTTATGCAACCTTTCTGAACCTCGGTTTCCTTTTCTCTACAGTGGTATAATCATAGTAGCATTCATTTTACAGATTCGTAATTAAATGAAAATATGCCCACAAAACGCTTAGCGTGTTGTTTGGCACAAAGGGCACAATAAATACTGCCGAACTCTCAGAGCTCGTCAATAACAGAACACAAGGCCTAAAGACCTGACGTCCTAATTCCTTGCCTAGTATCTTTCCCATTATGTCACAAGGAATGCGTCTTGCAACTGAGCGGGATTCCAAGCCCACCGGATTAGTACAGCCCTGACGGACAGGCGCGCTCGGCAGGTGCCGAACGTCGGCCGCCAGAACTGCGCCTGCGCGAGCGTCCCCCTTCGCCCCGCGACGTGACGTGAAGCGCCTGCGCTCTGCGCCCTGCGCGTCCTCTAGGACTTACCCAGCAGGCAACGCTTCTGTCTTGGGTCAAAATGGCGGGCAGGCCTGCCGGTAAGTGAGCGGCGTCCCGGTCGGCGGGCATCGCCGCGCTCAACCATTTATTCTGGCAGCAACTTGCTCCTCTTCCTCTGCTTTTTCTAAGTGGCCAGGTTTGCGGCGTAAGGGAAGGCGGCGGCTCCGGCCGGCCTAAAGGACGTCCTGGCCCCACGTCCTTGCTGTCTCCTGGCCGGGCTCCCCCGGAGGGTTGGGATGAGACCTGCGGGTGGTGAAGGTGCCCGCGGTGGCTCCCACAGCCCTGGCGTTCGGGCAGCGCGTGCTGCGCAGTCCTTCCCCTCGGCCTTAGAATTCTGAGTTCAAGGGCATCAGGAGACGGTTAGTGGCTGACCCAACCCAAGTGAACTGAGTGCTCGCTGTGAGCCAAGCGCTGTCATGTGCGTTGTCAGTTCGATGCATTTTCCTGCCCGCGCGACAAGGACGGTATTAGTTTCCCTTTTACGCTGATAAGATAACTGAGGCAAAGTGACCGGAAGAAATAGGATTGGAAACCTCACTCCATCCCTCGCGCTTCTCCTACTGGGAATTAGAGCAAGGGTTACGGCAAAGCTTCAGGTTAACCTTGGCTGATCTGGAACGTCAGCTTGATCTGTGCATTTGGAGAAATTTGTATTCATTGTAGGCATTAGAACAAACGTATTTGTCATGGAATAGGATGCAGAAATTGCCGGAATATTTAAAACAACGTGAACATCAAATACGGTTTTCCGAATTTTTTTTTTTTTGCCAATCCCTGCCCTCTGGCGGTATAAATTGAAATAGCTTTTTTAAAACGTTGGTCCCTTTTCTCTCTGCCCGCAGAGCAATTGTGAAGCTATCAGGAAACGTCAGCTTGCCAGAAAAATTCGTTAACCTAAATGACATTGAGCCTTTTGTGGGTGGGAGAAACATTTAAGAAAACATTATTTCATTAACTTGACAAATATTGACGGCATTCTGCTTCTGTGCTGTGTTTGGAAAGCAGATAGGCCTGGCCTCAACCCTAACTGCCTCTAATCTCGGGTGGGATAACTGAGTAAGCCTTATTCCTCTTCTGCAACGACAGACGAGTTGTAAATAACCCGAGCTAATGAGGGTAAAGCAAATAGGATAGTGCCTGATGCACAGTAAGTTCAGTGAATGTTAATCATCACCATCACTGATAAATATGTTTACAAATAAGTTGTCTCCTGCAAGTATGTTTATAGATTGTTCGACTGTTTAGTTATTTTTCTAAAAGCAGTGTTACACATGGTGCTTAATTTCCAGGGAGATTTACCAAAGCCCTGTAATCTGTGATGTGCTAAAGAGCAGGGGACGAGGAGGGATTGGAGTAAAAGGAAAATTTGCTTTCCTTCCTTGGTAAGGGGCTAGACCTAAGACAAAGTTTTAAGGGAAATTTGAACTTGGCATACCTCCCCTTCTATACCATAGCTCTTCTATAAACATCAGGCACTATGATGTTGCCCTTAGTACCTACCGGGTAACCCATTAGGCTCAGTCCTGTTCCCCAAAGAGTTTTAACGGTACATATTTCTCCTTGTTCATTCCCTTGGTGTAAAGTTAGCTGCTTGGGAGAAGGAAAATGGGCTTCTTTTACTAGTCCATATTGATATTAAATGACAAAATCCTAGAAATACATGTATTTCTAAAGAGAGTAACCAAGTGAAATAAAGGTAATGTAGAATAAAAATTTGGGGGGTGGGATTAGGGGTCATTTAGACCTACCTGCATATTATGAAATCTCACCTGTTCATAAAACTCCAACTCCCTTGAAAAGTTTAGTTTTTCCTGTAATCTATTTCTGAAACAACAAATGATGGAGAAGTTCCTAGTTTCTTTTCCACCCACCCCTTCAATTTAGATGATAGCGGAGGGACATAAAGGAATAGGGTGCTTGACTTTGAGAAGTGAGGGTGGCAGTACATTTGGCCTTCCGTGTCCCCAGTTCCACATTCGTGGATTAAGCCAACCTCCTGATCGAAAATCTTTGGGAAAAAAAATTCCAGAAAATTTGAAAAAGCAAAAACTTGAATTTGCTGCTCTTGGGCAACTATTTACCTAGCATTTACTTTGTATTTACAACTATTTACATTGTATTAAGTATTATAAGTAATGTAGAGATGATTTAAAGTATACTGGAATGAGGGAAGGGCATAGATCAAGTGGCAGAGCGAATGCTCAGCACCCAAGAGGTCACGGGTTCAATCCGCAGTACCTCCTCCAAGTGGAAATCAATGAAGAAGCCCAATTACCTCCCCCTCATAACACAAACAATACAAGCTAAAGTATACTGGAAGATGTGCTTAGGTTATATGCAGATACTTCACTATTTTACGTAAGGGACTTGAGCATCTCAGATTTTGGTATCTGAGGAGGGTCCTGGAATTAATATCCAGTGGACATCGAGGGACTGTAATTGTACCTATGATCTTTTGTATATTTGATGTTTCAGTTTACCCTTTTTCCCCATGACTTACTGCCTGATTTTTTACCTGCAGTCACTTTTGTTCATAGATAAAGTAAGCAATTTTTATCTACAGTATATACAGTATATCCTTTTAAAAGAAACTCCTTCCTGTGTTTGTGTTCTCTGATTGCTTCCACACGATAAGTGAATTGTTAGCAGCTAACAATGTGACAATATCAGTTGCAGCATCAAGCCGGTGGCTGGACGGTATTCGAAAATGGTATTACAGTGCTGCCGGGTTTAATAAGCTGGGTGAGTATCTGTGTTTTCTTCTGTTTTTCAAGTGTTAAAAATGTCTGACGTCGTTGCAATTATTTGATGCCTGAACTTTTTTTTAGAACTGTGTACTTGGCCATGAATGTCATCTTGTGTAATTGAAGCCTGATGGAAGCATCACTGAATGTTACTGATTTCCTTAGTACACTATCCTTTTAAGATTCTTTAATACCTTGATGTCAGAATTAAAGTATAAGAAAGTAGGGATGTGGTTTATTGATACGTATTTAAAAACAAGGTAGACATTTTAACTTTTTAAAATTACTGTAGATAAAATTGGTAAAAGTAGATTTTAAAAGGCTCATATTGTTTCCATAGTACCATTTAAGAAATAACCCATTACTGTATATGAAGTGCACTGAGTTTCCATCAGTACTTAACTGTTTATTTTTCACCCAAGTTAATGACTTAAGTTATAACTCATAAAAATGTTTCACTCATTTTTTAAAAAATTCCCTAATTTGAAATGAATATTTAGTCTAACTCTCTTGTTTTCTATCATAGGCTTAATGCGAGATGATACAATATATGAGAATGACGATGTAAAAGAGGCCATAAGAAGGCTTCCTGAGCACCTTTATAACGAGAGGGTGTTTCGCATTAAGAGAGCACTGGACCTGTCCATGAGGCAGCAGATCTTGCCTAAAGAGCAGTGGACGAAATATGAGGAGGTAGAAGAAGAGCTTTTATGTATCTGATAATGTTGGCCGTTAAGGATTGAGCATTAGAAACAGAAGCACATTCATTTGTATAGTACTTTAGTGTTCTTAAAGTTGTGTCAAACAAATCATATCCTTATGACAGTCTGGTGAGGTTAGTAGAGCAAATGTTAGCTCCGTATTTCAGACATAAACACACTGAGACGTAGAGGTAATGTGACTTCCCATATCGCTAAGCGGGTCTCTGATACAGAGATCAGGACTGGAATGCAGGTCTTCTGCCTCCCAGGTGGTGGTCTCCCTCTGCAGTCTGCTTTCTGCTCAGATAAAAAAAAAATGGTGGTGCTCATGGGATCAGCCCGTTGAGCGGCCTTCTGGCTCCCAGAAGGACTCTGAAGCAAACTCTCACCCTTGGAGCTGCGTTGAAATCAGGCCAAACCTTTAGGCTCTCATTCCTTTTTCTTCTCCGACAGACTTTCCTCTAATAACCTGTCAAGGCAGCTTGTGACAATATCTTTGTGAGTTTTTACATTTTAGGAAAGCAGACAGTTTTTAGTCTGCTTGAAAATATATTTTCTTAAGTTGGAAATTAATTTTGATGGATTTCTTCTGTTTAAGACTTAATGAGTATTTGCAATATATGAGTATGTGATGGTGGCATATAATACATTTTTTAATTTATTCTTTAGGATAAATTCTACCTTGAACCATATCTGAAAGAGGTTATTCGGGAAAGAAAAGAGAAAGAAGAATGGGCAAAGAAATAATCATGTAGTTGAAATCTGCAGATGCCGCTGTCCTCAAAATATTTTTATGAAGTTGGTTAAACCTGAAATGTACAACTTAGAACTTTCTGGGCTATAAATGTATTACTTTAAATAAATATCTATTATAATTATTGTTGGAGTTTTGGAATTCTAAACCTTATTCCGAGTAACTACTGAATTTACATATCTGTGACAGTTCTTTCCAAACTTCTAAAATATTTTTCAGTTAGTGGTTAACTGCCTCCTGGAGCTCAGAGGAGCCACTTGAATCCTGTTTTCTTCACTGGTTGGATAACTTTTTAATTTACTGAAGTAAATCACATCCTTCCAAGTAGAACAGTCCCATTTGTATTGTCTTTGTAGGTTAGCAAGACACTTAGAAGGGCCTCCCTTACAGGGATGGATGGAGTAAGAAATCAGTGGCTGTTTGACCCGAAGCAAACTGCACAAGCAGACTGGCTCTCAGACTTTAAAAGTTACTCAGTGAAAGAGAGGACTCACCCCCTAGGTTGCCAGGATTGGAAGACAGCCTTTTCCAACCACTACTCTCCAAGTATAATTGATTTTACATCCTATCTTTAAAAAAAATTATGCAACCCCTGTATGCATCTGTATAAATTATATATATATATACATGCACCTGTATTAATATGTGTATTAGAAAACAAAAAATAGGCCTTAGAAAAATAAACAAAAATATGAAGACAAATCGTACTTTCTTCCCAGTGACTTTCCCACTTTGAAAGTGGTTGTTAAAAGTATATTTTTAAGAATTGGATACTAGTAATATTTAAAGGTCTAATTTTTAAATATAAATTAGAACCGTTCCAATAATGTCATCATTCCCACCCCTAAATTTTAAAATGCCTTCTTTGCTGGAAGTGTGGAACCACAGCGAGTAGGGAAGCAACTGTGTGGAGCCTGCAGACTACACGGTGTTCCACAAGCCACTGCTGTGTGTCGGGGGAATATCTGATTGGGGTCTTACCTTGAAGAACAAAACAACAGAGTGGAAAGCAAGTTTTGTGTGATAGAGCGTACCCCAGGGATTATTGCCAGTTCAGTTCCAGACCCCCAAAATAAAGAAAACATCAAAATGAAGTGGGTCATGAATATTTTGGTTTCCCAGTGCATGTAAAAGTTACGTTTATAACTGTGATCTATTAAGTGTGCAAAAGCATTATGTCCAAAAAAATAATGTATATAATTTTAAAATATTTTGTTGCTAAAAAACCCTAACCACCATCTAAGCCTTCAAGTTGCAGGTAACATCAAAGGTCACTTGTTATCATAGCAAATGACAATAGTAGTAAGTTTGGAATATTTCAAGAATTGCCAAAATGTGACAGAGACATGAAGTTCCAAATGCTATTGGAAATTGTGCCAATAGAGAATGTCTAAAATCTTGCTAAAATATTAGAAACCCTCATTAAATTCTTTGAGAGCCTCTCTTCTCTTGATACTCAGGTTATTTTCTGAAATACCTATCCTGAAATCGTTGTCGATTTTTTGGTCTGTCCAAGCTGCCCAGATTCTCGTTTGATAATGGTTTTGGTCATGATAAAAGCAGTTCTTCAACATGCTTGGTATTTTTGTAAAATTTGTGATTTGACTTCGCAATCGAATTACGCTGTCAGAACAGTATTGCAAAATCACAGAGAAACTGAGAAATGTAGGTAGGTGCTGATGGTAAGGGATTATTTGCTTAAGCATCTGCTGATTAGTAAACACTTTGTGTCATGATGCTTCCCTATTAGACCTAACAAGGTAACTGAGATAAATTCTCAGATAGCAAAGGACTGCCATTGTTTCAATGCTCCAGTTTCTTCTCTCAGATCTTTTCAAATAAGTTTGAATCCCATATATTGCTGGTGGGTGTTATATTCATAAAACCCATTTGGCTCATCATCCTGTAGACAGAATTAAAAAAAAAAAAAAAAAGAGTCAGAGCCAATTCTGCGTTAGACTGCCCAGACCTGAAGCCATTCATGTACGGGGTAACCTTAGGAACATAGTTTAACCTTCTGTGTCTCTTTCCTCAGCAATAAAATGTGGCTAATGATAACCTACTTTACAGGATTGTTAGGAAAATTAACTGACTTCATTATATGTCAAGCACTCAGTTCCTGGCACACAGGACTATTCTGACTTGCTAAAAGGTTCAGTAATAAGAATAAAAACTGAGCCAAAGCCCAAAGTTCCTATAGTCATAATCTATGTTCACAAACAGGATGCTGTTTTGTTAATACAGACATCAAATACGTGGCTTTAAAAATAACCAAAATATTCAGAATTTAAAGGTTAGGAACATAAAAACTGTATTAACCAAATCCTTGATGGCCTGGCGGGTGAAGTGCAAATGGGTTTACCCATTTGACAGGAGTTTTAGGAACCACAGTATCAGAGGTGACTACCTTTAAAGGGTGAATGGGACATATAACAGGAAAAAGATCCCTTTATTAGAATAGGTACTAAGTTCAGCCAGTAGGTGGTGATGCACTACAACTTTACTGCGTAAAGGTACATCACACCAGCATTACTGAAGATTTATCCATTCTGTACCCCCACCAACTCCCTCCCCTTCATTTTTCAGGATGACAACACCTTAGAGGTTTATGGCCATCAGGAGAATTTACTACTAAGCTATATACTGATGTAATGAAATCTAATATATGCTGTGCAATGAATTATGAGATGTTATTTAGTTTCAGGATTTTATTACTTCAATCAGTTTTGACCATATTTCCTTTTATATGATTGCTCACTCTTTAAACATACCAGATGACTGTATAAGGAACACCTAATAAAGTCGATAGATGTTAAAATATATATGTTTTAATTTATTTGCCATAATTTGTTTAAATTCTGGTTATACTGGTTTTCATATTAAAAGCCATAACATGTTAGAATCAGATCTCAGGTCAGATGGTGCCTCTGAATTATATTTTGCTAAGGAATTTCATTGTATGTATTAACAATTGAGCAGGGAAGAAGAACTGAGTCATTACAAGGTCGTTAATTTTTAGCATAGATTCCAGAAAGCATGTTAATATTTGAGTGGCTTATGTATTATGACAAATTATTTAAAATGTTATTCTGGATTCTGGCTATACCTCTTCTGCAGTCAAAAGAATGTATTATTTATTTAACTTTGTATTTTAATACATTTGCCTATTTTTGCATAAATGCCAAGAATGTAACTTCAAAATAAATCCCTGTGAAACTTCTGGTAACATTACTCAATTGAACTATTGCTAGAATAGTATTTGAACTATTTTAAAGAAAATTTTATACTTACACATGAAAATTGTATTAATAAGTCAAACCTAAAAAAATGATAATTATTTATTTTACAAGAGTCCGCTTTTAATTCTTTTCTTATGCAAGCATTTAAAATATGATTTGCCGCTAAACTAGAAACTCAGATCTGACGCCAACAATTTAGGCAAGTCATTATCCTTTAAAGACTGGGGCTCCTCAGCTACAAAACGAAGTGGTTTATGAAATGAGTTTTTATTTCAGGACCAAAATATTCCAGGCCTGTGTTTTTAATTTATGCACTTACTGTTAGGATGAATTAATACCAATGGAGTATCAGCTTTGTACCAGGCACTGTTCATAACGTTGTCTTTTTTAACCTTCCCTGCAACTTTCTGGCATAGGTAGTGTTACACCCACTGCATGGAAGAAGAAATTGGGCTTCAAAAGGTCATTTTACCCTTGTTCGCGGTGTAGTTAAAAGCCCTTTTTGGTCTGTGCTTTTTACGTTTCACGCTAGGCAGAAGCTAGGTGTAGGGTAAGGTTTCTGAACATCGGCACTATCACAGTTCTGGGCAGGGTAATTCTTTGTTGTGGGGCTTCCCTGTACATTGTCGGGTGTTTAGCAGTATCCTGGTTTTCGCCGTTATGACAACCAAAAATGTCTACAGACATGGCTAAATGTCCCCCTGCGGGACAGCATTGCCTCCAGTTGAAAAGTACCAGAAACAGATACAAAGAGAAACCAAGATGGTGGAGACTGATAGCTAAATAAATATATGAATATGTAAATATATGTAAACAAATGTGTGAATTTTCTGTAAAATTATATGCACCAGGTGTTATGGAAACATGGAGAAGGGAAAACTAACTCAGCTGGGCAGGTGATCAGAGGAGACCCTCTGACAACTGAGCTGATTCCAAAAGAGTAAGCAAAGCCAGCCAAGCCAAGAAGGTGGTGAAGGAGCAAAATAAACCGGAGATGCTCAGAGGCCCGGAAGTGCGGGGCATATGCCTGGGGAAGAACAGGTAGCTTCATGTTGATGGAGTAGAAAAACATCAGCTGGAGGTGAGGGAGGTGAAACTCGGAAGGTATATGCCCCATTGAGGTACTTGCGCGGGAGAGTGCTTGAATAGATTCTAGCAAGTACAAGTTCCCAGAATTTTGAAGCTGGCTTAAGGGGAGTGAATTTTAAAGTTTCTCAATACTGAGCTGCCAATTTGCTTTTCAAGACTTTGTGATAATTTACACTCCTCTAAGCAATTCATGAAGGCCCTTTTCTTTGTACCCTGGCCTGCACTGAGTACTTCTCATTAAGAATAATCTTTGTGAATTTGGTTGGAGAAAGTTTCTTGTTTAAATTCGCATTTCTTGGACTAAGTAGTTAAACATTGTTCCATATGCCGCTATCCAGTTGTTTTCCCTCCCTAATCAGTCTTGTTCCTGTCCTTTGCCTGTGTGTCTGTTTTTATTTTCACAGCATTTTCCTTATTTGTTTAGTTTTCTTCTCATTTCCCTCCTCCCCCAAATTTGGGTCAGTTCTTATCTATTTGTAAGAGAACTTTATATATTTAGACAGTTCTCCTTTTACTTAAATTTGCTGAAATGGTATTTTCTTATTTTGTTGTTTGACTATATTTTGGTTGTTTTTTGATGCCTTTTCAATTTTTCTCATGGTGGTTTTTGTCAAATGGAAGTTTCCAGTTTTTATGCAGTACAATCTATCAGTCTTCTCCTCTGTGGTTTTGCCTTTAAGGTCATGATTTGAGAAGTCCTCCCTTTACTCTAAGTTATATAAATATCCAGTGAGGTTTTCATCCAGAACTTTTAGCTGTAAGAAGTCAAACCATAAATCTTTAATCCCTATGGAATTAGGTATATGGTGTGAGCAGAGTATATTTTTGAGAGATACTAGGAGGTCCAATTGGCAAGGTTGGATAATCGATTACATGTGTAGTGGGTGGTGGTGGGAGGTAGAGAGGGAAGTGAGGAGGGGGATCCCTTGAAGATGCAGGCTGGTAATCAGCCTCTTAGCTTGTTCACTGTGCTGGAAATTCCAGGTCCACTCTGCACATCTCCATCCTGCTCTGCACCCCAGAGGCTGACCTGTATGGACTGCATCAGTAGACACCCTTGCCCTTTGGCTTCTGGCTTGGGCTTGGCCAATGGGAAGTCACGTGCAGAAAAGGGCAATCAAGAAGAGAGATCAGGGTGTTTATTCCCCCATCCTACCCCTGCTGAGCTGTGGGTTGGCAGCCCCGCTCAGGACCCCTGCAGATCTCACCATCTCCACATCTGTCCCTTGTTGGTTCCCCTTAATCCTGCCTGCCCTTTGTTAGTAGTTCCTTTGTTGAATGTTCCTTGGTTGCAGGAACCTGACTGGCAACCAAGGACCCTGAGTCACACAGACAGAGCTGGGCTTTGCCCCGCCTCCCCCTGGAGGGTGGCTGGGATTTCCCGAGGAAGCACCAAGGGCTGCGAACTGGTTTGTGGTCTGTCCCTGGGAAGCCTGACAAGCTTGCTTCTTTGAGGTTGGCCGGTTCACAGCTCAGAGTCAGGCCTCCGAGAGACCACACAAGTTCCTGTCCTTCCAAATGCCCTTCCCAACCTGTCTCCTACCACCCCCACCTCTCCACCTTTCTGCCTGATGGGTCTGCTTCCAATCAGAGACTTAGGCTCTTCTACACAATTTAATTCAGGGAAACGCCAGTGCTAAAAAGATGCTGTATGACAGAAAACAGAAGGTTCGCCCATCCTGACATACCACTGCACCATCTTTCTGGGCAAGCTCTTCCCTCTTGTTTAACTCCCTCTTCCCCAAATGCACGCCACAAAATTCTGCCTCTAACCTCTGTCCCTCCTGTTCCCTGTCTCCTGGGATGCCACTTGCAACCCTCACCGTTCTCTCCACTTGCCCAAGTTCTACCTTTATTTTAAGACAAGAATTAAATTCTACCGACTCAGAGGAGTCCTCTCTGATCTCCGGACACTTGACATTTCTGCTTTCTTTGAATTCTGAAGTGTTACTGCTTCAACGAATACTTTGTTACTTAACAAAAGCAAATACTATTTACCTAATGTTCACTATGTGCCTTGTGTGGTCTTGTTATTCCTCAGAACACTCTTCAAGGTGGGTATGCTTACCTGCTTTTCATATAGGCTCAAAGATGGTAGGTACCTAACTGCTGCAAGATCACAGTTAGCAAGTGAGCAAACTGAAATTTCAGTTCCATCGGCCTTTGTTTTGCTATGCCGTCTTTTCAATGTACGCCACCTCGTAATTTCCATCTTTATATTTACAAATTCAGTTTGGTCTTGTACTCATCTTATCTCTCTTTGGTTTGAAAAGTAGTAGAACCATCCTTTCTTTGAGGAGGTGACATCTGAACTATGCCCTGAATGTTGGAGAGGAGCCACCATGGGAAGCCACAGTGGTTCTCAAACTGGGCTGTGCAGAGAACCATCTGAGAAGCTTAAAACCCAACAAGCAAGCCAAACCCAAACCGCTGAATACCTGGGTACCACTCCGGAGATTGTGAATTGATGGGTTTGGGATGCAGCCTGGAATGCAGATAGTTTTACCATGTAACCAAGGCTGAGAAACATTGGTCAAGGGAAGAATGAACATTCTCAGCTGAGAAAATATCAAGTGCAAAGGACCTGTGGTGGCAGTGAGCATGAGGGGGGAGCAGTGAGGGAGAGCTGATGGAGAAGGCTGATGGAGAGTGCAGACCCCAGGTAAGAAAGGCGGGCACAGCCCCCCATGGAAGGCATTTTATCCAGGGGAAGGAGTTTGAATTTGATGTAAATGCAACTAGAAGCCCTGGAGAGTTTTGAGCAGAGCAGAGAATTCTGATTTTAAAACAAGTACTATGTATAAAACTACCTCATTCTTTTTTAAGAAGAGTGTAGCCCTGCAGATTATGGATGTCCCATAATTTACTCAACCACTTTCCAGTTGATTGACACTTGGGTTGCTTCCAATGGAATGCTATTACAAACAGAGCTGCGGTGAATATCCTTGTGCACTTGTGCTTTTGCATTTTTGTAGGATGGAGTCCAAAGGCTTAAAAAAATTTAGACAGGGAATACGGTTGGTGGGGAGGGGAGAAAATCCTTTAAAACTCCCTGTCGTGCAAGGGAGAGTGATCTCTTAAGCCCAAGTGTCTCAAAGGTGTGTTCCACACCAGGCTGGATGAAGCCAGGTTTAGCAGACCATCAAGCTTTTGCAAACCGCTGCTGGAGTGCCCTGCAATAACACTGAAGTGTGAGAAACACGGACACACCCAGCGTTGCTGAAACGGACATTTCATTTCCCCTTAGGTTTTAGTAATATCATAAATTGATCACATTTGCTCTCCACTCAGTTCTATCCAAATGATTTCACTAACATATTGTATGTTTAGTATTTCATGTTCACATGAAAGTCAGCTTTTTCAAAATCCTGTCATAAATCAGAACAGAAATTTCTTTTTAGATAGATAAGTATACCACTTAAAAAATATTTTCCATTGTCCAAAGAAAAGGAGCCTAACGAAAAATGTTTCTCCATCTACTCAGATTTTTATTTCTATTTTTTCAAGGTGTTTTTACCTTTTCTGCACGTGTTTGTATACAAATGGGTTCCGATCTATTCATTTCACTAACATTTATTCATAGGTTGCTCTAGGTGCTGCGGTCCAAAGGTGCACACATTCAACCCTTGTTGGGTGTGCATGCTGGGGGTGGGGGGAGGTGGCCCAGCAGGTAGAGTCACAGCTCAGGGTGAGCAGGGCTTCTTCAAGCAAAGCAGGCAATGATGGGGGACACAGAGGATGGACCCAACACCATGCTGAGGGCTGGAGGTGGGTGACATTCAGTGGGTGATAAGCAACTGGAGTGGGTGGTGGCTAAACCAAGCAGACATTCGTATTGGGAGTATAGTGGAAAATGTATGAGTTTCCTGTTGCTGTTGTGACAAATCATGGCATATCTAGCTTAAAACAAACCAAACTTATTGTCTTACGATTCTGGAGGTCAGAAGCCCGTAAGTCTCAGAGAACTAAAATCAAAGTGTCATCAGGGCTGGTTCATTGTAGGGGTTCTAGGGGAGAATCTGTTCCTTGACTCTTCCAGCTTTTAGAGGCATCGCCTGGCTCGTGGCCACATCACTCCAATCTCTGCTGCGATCAGCTTATGGCCTTTCCCTACCTTTGAGCCCCCTGCCTTCTCTCATAAGAATGATCCAGGACACTTCCCCTAGATCGAGATCCTTAACTGAGTCACATCTGCAAAGTTCCCTTTTGCCATGGAAAGTAATATCTTCACAGGTGCCAAGGATTAAGATAAGACGTCCCCGGGAGGAAGGCTGTTATTCAATCCACCACAGAAGGCAAGAGAGAAGCCTCCAGAAAGGGAGGGATGGGCTCAAGTACACCCGGGCAAGGTCCTGCCTCAGGACCAGGCTGACGCACTGCGCTGGCCGCTGCGGCTGCTGGACCCTGCGGCTGGCCTGAGTAACTCCCCCATCTCCCTGCACCTGTGTTGGAGCATCCAGCTGGTGGAGCCTGGCTCAGACACCCCAGGGCCGACTGCTAGGACATAGAGTATTGCTCCTAGAGCTCTGGTGATGAGAAGCATGGAAATGCCTCCCACCAGGACTCACACTCGAGGATTCCCTGCCCCTTCATCCTGCCGGGAGGGTGTTCAGATGCTGGCGGCCATGGTGTGGACTCACAACCTCATCTACATCACAGGGACGAACTGATCGCCAGGGCGTCGTCCTGGAAGAAGAGAAGCCTGGGCTGGAGGCCTGGAGAAGGTGTGAGAGTAACTCGGGTGAGTTCTTCTGTCCTTTCTTCTTCAAGGAGCACATTTAAGGACACCTGAGCCCTTTATTAGGCTGCCACTTTCCAAAAGAACTTTACTAATAAAAGACTCAAAATGAAACCAAAGACACACAGTATGTTTTAAACGCATACAAACCGGGGGAGCGTATAGCTCAGTGGTAGAGCACATGCTTAGCATGCACAAGGTCCTGGGTTCAGTCCCCAGTACCTCCGTTAAAAAGTAAATAAATAAACTTAATTACCTCCCCCTACCCCCTAAAAAAGAGTGCAAACAAAAAACTAGAGTCACCCACACTTTAGTACACTCCTGGTGGGTGTACAGATTAAGATCTTTCCTCAAAGCAATAGATGTCGAGTCTTTAAAAGGACATACCACTTGACCCGGTGATTCTAGGTCATCTCAGATACATCTCAGAATGGAAAAAATAGGAAAATGTGGAGATTTATGTACATAGCTACATAAGTACATACAATTACGTATGTTAATTCCAGCATTGTTTCTAGTAGCCAACATGGATAATATCACTGTCCAGCAATGTGGGGGATGGCTGTTGGAATTTTATTCACTCTTTAAAAGCAATATTCTCAAAGGAAACTCAAGGATATGGGATATTAAGAATATGTCCTGGGGACTGAAAAAAAACAATCTCAAAACAAAACATGTAATATGCTACTAATATTTTTAAAGCCACGTGTATGCTAAGGGAAAAAAAGACACAGTAATTTTCCATAAATTTTCAAGATTTAGACCATGGACCCTCTGAAATCCATCCAGGGATTCTAGATTTAGACTCCCTGGACTAAAAAGGAAATCTTTGGGTAATGAGTTTAGAGAAGATTTTTAGCCTTTTTATGTGTACTTTTTCATGCTTTCCAAATTTTCAATGAATTTTGTTTATAATCTGAACATGTTTTTTTTAAAAAAAATTATGGCATTGGAAAAATTAATCTGTAGTTCAGGAGAAAATAAAGAAGGAAAATTGTGTATGGGAGCACACATTTTCCTAACCAAGAAGGTGTATGTTAGAACCACCTGGGGTGCTTTTCCCACAATATACATCCATCTTCCTCCTCAGCCCTGCCCCAGGGATTCTGATTCGGTACGTAAACCTCCTCCTCCTCCTCCTCCTCCTCAGAATCATCTGGGCTCCCCTTCTTAAGGATCATCAATTTCAAACATGTGTATTTCCCATTTGAAAAAGCAAACTCCAAACCTCCCTTGGTGGTAATGCCTTCTCTCTCTTAATTTCTTCATAAGTAAGATATTGGATGATTCTCCGGTTCTCAGCTTCATTTCTTCATCTCTCTTCTACTTCTTAGTAGCCTGCATCTTACCAGAAAGCACTATTCTAACTTAAATCTTGGAAATCTCCCACCCTTTAATATGTCTTGTGTCACTGTTATCATCTATAAAGTATTCTGGATCTTGAACTTGCTGGCAGAGCATTCAGTCTATATGCCATTGCTGCTTTCTGCCACCATTTCAATGATGTTTAACACCCAACTATGGAAAAGTTACTTTCATAGTCCTTCCTTGGAAGTTTGCCGACAGTGAAAAGAGTAAGTCCTAAATTGCCCTCCAGAGCAAGGGTCAAATCTTAATGTGCTTAACTGGAAAATTGCAAGACTCAATTACTTAGCGAGCAAAACTTGGCCTGAAAGCAACACAATCAGATGCCTTTTCTCAGAGGGAAAGCTTCCTACTGGAAATGGATTGAGAAGGCAAAGAACTCGCTGACCCACTGGCTGGAACTTGTCTCTAGGGTTAGAGAGAGTACCTTATGTCTTTACCTTATTCAAATATTTACAGCACAAACGGGTGAGCCAAAAGAAGGAACAGACATTTTTGGGCAATGGTTCATTTTTCTTTTTTCCTCCCCAAATGGCTTTTCTTTCCAACCCACATTGAAGTTTTGGTGTAAGATTTTTGATAGTTAACTAACTCGAGTATTGAGACCTAAAAAAACACAGCTTAGTTCACGGATCCACATTTTAATCTTTTAATTGTTGAGACTGTTATCAGAAGATCAGGAAAAAGTAAGAAAATCAATTTGCTGATGAACAACTGTTTCAAATTATGACTTGCTTGACTTAAAAAGCAAAATATCAACATTAGACCTTAACACTTCAACTTGGAACTTGGTCTTGGGGCTTGACTGAATTTATAACCTTAATTCCAAAGCTCCACCATTCCTAGGAGAGAAAGATCTCTGGACTTTGGGTCAGGGATTTAAGATAGAGGTTTGAGAACAGAGGGATGGATGAAGGGTGTTGTTTAAATATTTGAAAGGATTCATTCACTGGACAGATTTGTTTTTTTAATGTAGTGTTTTCAATTGAGCTAAACAAAAAATAGATATATAGTATTTTGAGGTTTCTCTCTGATAGTTTGGAAAAATCTTTAACTGCATCTTGACCCAGTATTATCTTTACTCTGGAACCTTTACTTCCTTCCAATTATGGAAATACCGGTAGTAACCACAGATTGCAGCCATCTTTACTGTGCGTCCATGAACGTAGCTTAGTCTAGTCAGAATCTAGGGACACTGTGTGAGGTATGGACGTACTGGAAGTTTCAGGGAGAAGATAGAGACAGACCTTGAGGACACGAAGGAACAGGAGAGTCAGAGAAACTGAATTCAACAGTTCTAGCTGAGTACTTCTATGTCCTGGGCAGTGGAATATTAGGCAGACAGTGCAGTGACACAGTGACTAAAATGAGGCAAGTAATTAAACCTTCTGGCTGAGTAAGGGTTGGGGAGAGATGCTTATCAGTGAGGCTGAGCTCTCTCTGAGCTTGGTTCGGACTTGTGCATGTCTGTGTGTGTGCATGTATGTGTGTGTATGTGTGTGCATGTGTGTGTTGAGCGTGGGGGGGTGTAATGTTTAATGGTGCCAGTGAAGACTTACACAACGACATCTGCTGTGGACCAAATGTTTGTGTGCCCCCTGCCCCGGCCCCCATCCCAAGTCCATATATTGAAACCCTCATCTCATGTGATGGTGTTTGGAGATGGAGCCTTTGGAAGGTAATCAGGCATGAGGGTGGAGCGACAATGATGAGGTTAGTGCCTTTAGAAGAAAAGATACCAGAGAGCCTGTCTTCTTTTCCTGCCGTCTGCCACGTGGGGATCTGAGCAAACAGCTGTCTACAAACCAGGAAGTGGTTTCTCACTTGCCTCGCTGGTACCATGATCTTGGATATACTGTCCTTCAGAAATACATGTTTATTGTCTAAGGCACTCAGCTGTGTCTGTGTGTTCTGTTACAGCAGCACTAACTAAGACAACAACTAGGAGATCTGTTGGTTGTCTTACAACTGTCAAGTTGTTTAGTTTCTAATCCACAAATTGAATCCAAGCTACATGTCTTTGGTGGGTTACTGGATGATAGATAATATGGTATATGTCATACATCACATATTTATGTTATTATATGTATATAAATATTACGTATTATTGTGTATTTTATATAAAGTGTCCAGCATTGGCACTTCAGTCTCATTCACGTTTGAGGGCAGTTTGCTGGCTTTGCCTTGTCTCCATCAGGGTGAACATCCACCAACAGCCATGCAATGGTAAGGTGCCTCTCAGTCCTCTCTGAGTGGTCGGTTGGCAGTCTGGGAAGGTAGGGGCCCTGAGCCGGGCTCAGCACTGTGAGACCTGTATTCTTGGCCGGTCTAAGGAGTCAACTGCTGCCGCTGCCCTCTCCTTACGTGGTTCCCTCTGCCCTTCCAGGCAGCCCTCATTTGCTGCCCTTCATTCACAGAAATAAGTATGTGTGTGTCAGGGGAAGTACTGTCCATGACGCTTGGCCATATGTCACATGCCTTTATCTAGGGGACAGGCCAGATCTGTGTGGGGATGTTTAAAGAGCATGGGCTCTGAAGTTAGACTGCCTGGGTTCGAATTCCTGCTGTGTGATGTTCGGCCAGTTGCTAAGCCTCTCTGGGCCACTGTTGCCTCACCTACAAAAAATGGGTGATGATAATATTACGCATCTCATGCGATGGTGTGATTAAGCAGGTAAGCATGGAGAACAGCGCTCGGCATTTAATAAAAGCCCTTACTACACATTACTTACCACGATTTCCTAGGTGGTAACACAGAACCAAATGTTCACCTTGGCCTTCCGATTTCCAGCACTGAAACAGAGGCTTCTTCACATTGAGACTTTTATTTTGATGCGAGGGGAGCTGACAATGGCAGGAGGAGGAAGAGGGCTTATTTTACTGAGCTGGAGTAAAGCAGCTATGGGGGCACGTGACCTGGGGGGCAAGGCCAGGATCGCAGATCTGGGTCCCAGAAAGTCAACATGGACTCTCCCGGATTGACCAGCTGCTCTGCAAACCCCCAGGCCCCTGCCCCCTCCCACTTCCCCGAATGTCTTACCTTCTTAGGGGTGTGATTGCCTATAAGCAGCTGAGGATAAGAAAAAAAGGGAGAGGAGGCAGGGGGCAGTTTGCATGTTTATTAACCAAAGAACAGTTCCATGGGCTCTTCTACCCTGCCCCCAACCCTACCTTCCCCTCCCCCACGTAGCCACGGTATTAAACTATCCACAAAGGATTGCTTGTATGCTGGCTTTTTAAGGAAAAAAAAAAAATCCTAGATTCATACATTTGTTAAAAAAAAAATTATCTGGCCCATATCTCCACCTCCTGTTGTCAACAGCAGGTCAGTGGCTTCGAAAGTTTCCCCAACCACAGAAAACTGACCTTCCCAGCGCCAGCTTTCCGAGTAAGGTGAGACTGACCTCAGAGCTTTGTATTTATCATTGGATTTTGCCAAACAAACCAGCTTAACGAAAAACATGGAATTGAGACCATCTTCCCGGGGCCAAAACCTGAACAGTAACAAGAACAGAAACTTGGCGTTTGGGTCTCCATTTGTTTCTGAAATACTTCTCCGGTCCTCTCCCTCCCTTCCCCCAAGGGGGTTTAAAGGGTTGAATAAAAGATTTCATTCAAAGGGAACCGATTGGCTCTCCCACAAAGCGGGTGGGAGATGCGTCATTTGGCGTCAGCAGCCTCGCTGAGGGGAGGAAGGTGGTACTGCTGGCATCTTTCATGTCAGGAGATCAGCTTTCTTTTTTGGCTGACAGTGTTTTGTTATTAGAGTCTGTTGAAGCCTGGAATCCTTAGAGTCCCTTTCTGAATAGCACCATCAGCATCTTTCTAAGCAGCAAAGATGTTTCTTTCCCCACCTCGGATCTGGCCTTTAGAAAACCAGACCCTATCTGTTGGCTTGTCTGGGCCTTCTAGACAATGGCGTTGTCAGCGTTTTTGAAGTTTTAGACAGTTTACCTTAAAAATAATGAGAACCTTGATTAAAAGAGGTTTTAAAAGATATAAGGCAAAGGCCAAAGTACAACTCTTTGTAGACAAGAATCTACATTGAAAGGGACCTTAAGAGAGATTACTTGATAAAACATTAGCGTCGTAAGTTTGGAGATGGAGGTTAAAGGGCTGCAGTGAACTTCTTTATTTTACTGATTGTGATTATGTCGCTGTGCTGTTGCCCCACCGGGAACTGTGAGGATGATGGAGAGAGAGAGGAGACAGGTCTGACTTTGGAGTCGTAAGTTTTAGCAGGTGGTGGGATGGTGACGTCTTCAGCTGAAAAAGAAGGAATCAATTTGGGGATCGAAGATGGTAATAATATATCGGACGTGCTGAGTTTATGTGCCGCCATGACACCCCCCATCCAAATGTAAACCCCACGGAGACAGCAAGACTTCTCATGTATTTTTGTACCTATAACACTTCTTACCCAATAAATGTCTGAGAGACGGCTGAACTAATGAATGAATGGTTCATTACATGGGTAGGAAAGCAAATCTGATGCTTTAGAGAAGACTGGGATGTAATGATCCTGGGAAAATCCACAGAGAGATTATAACTGGAGCCCTGGGAGCAGATATGTTGCAGAGTGAGTGTGGGCGAGGTGAGAAGGGTCCTAGGGACAGATCTGGGGGACTGCTCCTGTTTCCCTAGTGTCAGCCACCTTGGCGTCCCCCAGCGTTCTAGACCATGAGGGCCACTGTTGGCTTCTCACAATTGCCAGACAAATTTCAATGGAAGTCTGAGGAGTAGAGTCCAAGAAAGGTATATGAGCTCTCCCACAAAGTATCTCCATCAAGACGTAGGTGACAATGGGAAGAGCAAGTGTCAGAGGAATGATGCCACATGTGTTCATTAGCAGGTGCAGCGAAACATTTTCTTTTAAGTTCAGTGGAGCCCTGGACCTCCAACAGCACCTAGCATGTAATGTGCTCTGGAGGCAGATGGGACAGCGGTGGTGGGATCAGCTTCTAGGTGATGGGATGAATCCTCCTTGAAGTAGGAACACTCAGGACCAAGCGGAGCCCTGAGCCTAGGGAGCTGTGCGGTCTAAACAACAAGGCCCCCTGTTTCGTGCTGCCTTGGCCCCTTGTAAAGTCAGAAGGGCCCTGAAGGGCCTAACTGCAAGTTCCCCCCGGCTCTGCTCCTGCGGAGAAGACCCCCTGGCCCAACAAACCTCCCTACGGACCAGCAGAGTTCCTGCCGATCCCAGAGTAGCGAGCGGGCTTCAGTTCCCTGCCAGCCCGCGGAGCTATTCAAACAGGCCCAGATGCCGGGGGCCGCTTCCCCCTCTGCATGCTGCGAAGCTGGCTCCCCAGAGTGCCTGCTCTTTCCTGAGTCTGATGCCCATCTGGCTGCAGGTGGCATTCGGTGTCCCCTCCCGGGCTGTGAGTATATGTGACTAGCAAGCTGCCATCCATCTGACCTGTCCAGGGCTGAGTGTCCCGTGTCTGGTCATCTCCACAGCCGGGAGGTGAATAGGGAGTGATCATAACAGGCCCCCCAAAACAGCTGGGCTGCCACGCCCGCCAGATCTGACGTCTGCTTGGGCTGGAGGCCTGTGCAGCGTTTCAGGCCGGTTCCCATATTTGTAGCATCACTCAATTCCACGGTAAGATACTTTATAGCTTTTAAAAAGTTTGTTTGTTTTGTTTTTTGTTTGGGGAGGAAATGTAATTAGGTTTATTTATTTACTTAATGGAGGTACCGGGGATTGAACCGGGACCTCGTGCATGCTGAGCATGCGCTCTACCACTGAGCTGTACCCTCCCCTCCAATAACGTTCTTAATGCTAGTTTACAAACCTGACTGTAGCATTGAACCTCCTGTAGTAGCTGTTTCTACTAATTCAATTTAGCACTGCTCCTAGAGTGTGGGTGCCTAGTAGGGTCTTCCAAAGGCTAACTGTATTTCTCTATTTTTTTTAATTGAAGCATAACTGATTTACAATGTTGTTTATAGTTTCTGGTGTACAGCATAGTGATTCAGTTATACATATATATATTCTTTTTCTTTATAGATTATTACAAGCTATTCAATATAGTTCCCTGGGCTATACAGTAAGACGTTATTTGTTTTGTTTTTGTTTCTGTTTTATTGAAGTACAGTCAGTTATAATGTTAGGACCTTATTTTTCAATCTATTCTGTATATAGTAGTTTGTATCTGCTAATCCCAAACTCCTAATTTATCCCTCCCGTCCCCTTTCCCCTTGGGTAACCATAAGTTTGTTTTCTATGTCTGTGAGGCTGCTTCTGTTTTGTAAATAAGTTCATTTGTGTCATTTTTTAAGATTCCACATATAAGTGACATCACATATTTGTCTTTCTCTGTCTGGCTTACTTCACTTAGTATGATAGTCTCTATGTCCATCCATGTGGCTGCAAATGCAATTATTTCATCTTCATGGCTGAGTGCTAACTGTATGACTGATGGGGTATTCCCCGGGTGCTAGGTTGCAGTTATGCCGCTCTGTCCTCGCCGAGGTAGTCTAAATCATATGACAGATGCTATGCATGACTGTTCCCTTTCCTATTGGAATCAATTGGGTTGAATTGTTTTTTCATATAAGGTAGGGACCTTGGTACATCTGTTTCTAGCTCTCTGGGGATTTTCTGGCTGGCCTTCCCTCCCTCCCAGTTAACTGCTTTCTCTGAATTTACAGTCTCTTGTGTGTGTTCTCCCTTCCTCAAACCCTCACCCCTCCAGGACACCACATTAATTCCTTACTTCCCAAATTACCACTGTGAGTAGCAGACATTGCTGAGGTGCAGGGTAAGGAAAGGCCATTCACCTAAACCAAATACTAGTGGGGTTACCACATTTAGCAGATAAAACTATAAGACTGTCAATTAAATGTGAATTTCAGATAAACAGTGAGTAACTTTTTTTTAGTATAAATATATCCCAACTATTGCCTGGAAAACTGTATTTTATCTGACAGTTCTAAATACTAAACCATAAATAGACATCACTGTTCTTAGTCCAACAGCCAGGAATTACCCACTGATTTCCTTTCTCCCTCTTGCCAACTGAGGAGCACCCTCTGGTGAGAGATGAGCACATGGCGTGAGGTGGAAGCCAGAGGCACGCTGGGCACTGTGTGTTGGGAAGTGAAGGGATGAGGAAGGTTGCGAAGAAACCACAGGCCTGGGCTTTGTGACTTTCGCAAAAGAAATGCCAATGGATAGTGGGAGGAGAATGATTTTAAGTGATGAAAAAAGACCGGGAGAGTCCTTTTTTTGGAGTTTGGCAGTGAAGTGAGGGAGAGTGGATATGAATTTAAAGGGGATTGGAAACAGAATTAAAATTTTAAAAATGAATAGATTGATATGTTTTTGTGGGCAGAGGAGAAGGAGCCACTAATGATAGAAAGATTGAAGATGTCAGAGAGAAATGAAGGATGGATCAAGGATTTAAAAATAGGGGAGTCCTCCGTTTTGTCAGCTGTCTGCTGGAGAAGTGGTGTTAGGGGGAAATTCATGCGCAGCTGTCCTGAGCCCCAGCACCTCAGAATGGGACTGTATTTGGAGATAGGGTCTCCAAAGAGGTAATGAAGGTCAAGTGAGGTCCTAGGGGAGGGCCCTAATCCAATATGACTGAGTGTCCTTGTAAGACAAGGACATGAGGACACAGACATGCATGGCGGGAAGACCATGTGAAGACACAGTGAGAGGACAGCCCTCAAGGTCAAGGAGAGAGGCCCTGGAGAAGCCAACACTGCCGACATCTTGGTTGCAGACTTCTAGCCTCCAGAACTGTTAGAAAATCATGTCTGCTGTTTAATCCACGCAGTCTCAGGGGCTTGGCTGGGGCAGCCCTGGCAAACGAATACCAGTGGTGTTTGTAGTCATTATGCACACAAGCTTTGGGGTCAGACAGGGTGGGTTCGATTCCTGGCTGGGTTTCTTTCTGGCTGTGTGATCTTGGGTGACTTACTAAACTTGGAAGCCTCAGTTTCCTCCTCTGCAAAGTGGGGATAACAGTTTGCACCTTGTTTTGCTGTGAGGATTAAAATGAGGTAATGCATGTAAGACCCTTATCACAGTATGTAGCAAGTAGTTAAATGCTTAATACCTTTATTTCTTCAATAAGTATTTACTGAAAGGCTACGTGCCAGGCAACTGTTCTAGGTGCTGGGGACGTATCAGTGAGTTAAACAGAGGAAACCCCCTGCCCTCAGGCAGCTTTCATTCTGGTGGGGGAAAGACAGACAATAACCGATTATGGAAAAATCTATAATAAGTTAGATAAAATGGTAAAGTCTACAGTATAAGTGCTAAGGAGAAAAAGTAAAGCAAAGAAGAGGTAAATAAAATGCTAGGGGGTACTTAAATTTTAGACAGGGTGACCAGGGAAAACCTCACCGAAAAGATAACTTTTAAGTTAAAACCTGAAGGAAGTGAGGGAGCCAGCATTCTAGCAGAGAAATGGCAAGTGCAAAGGCACTGTGGCAGAAATGAGCTTGGTCTACATAAGGCACAGCAGGGAGGCCAGTGAGTATGGAGATGAGAGAACAAGGGTAAGAGACACAGGGCATGAGGTCAGAGAGGTGACAAGAGCAAGCCATGTAGGGCCCTACAGTGACAGAATGGTGGTGCCCCAAAATATTTGTCTAGGTCTTAATCCCTGGAACCTGTGAATATTTCCTTATTGTCAAAAGAGTGAATATCATTTTATATGACAAAAATGTGATTAAGAATCTTGAGAGGTGGAGCTTATCTTGGATTATCCAGGTGGGCTGTAAATGCCATCACATGTATCCTTTTCAGGCAGACACACTGAGGAGAAGGTGATGGGAAGACACCTTCACTGAGAAAGACATGCCACAAGCCAAGGGATGCTGACCAGAGGCTGGAGGAGACAAGGCTTGCATTATCCCCTAGAACTTCCAGAGGGAGTGCAGCCCTACCTTAACTGCAGACATCTGGCCTCCAAATGTGACAGAATATATTTCTGCTGTTTTAAGCCACTAGATTTCTGGTAATCTGTTACAGAAGACATAGGGGTCATATTAAGAAGTTTGACTTATCTTCTGAGTGATGTGGGGGCCCATTGGAGGGTTTTCAGTAGTGGAACGACATGATCTGACATTTGTTAAAAAAACCACTTTGGGGATTCTATTGGGGTGTAGGGCACAAGGGGCAGAAACAGGGGTATCAGTTAGAAGACAATTGTTGGAGTTCAAGCAGGCTCTGTTGGTGGGTAGGACCGGCCTGGCAGAGTGAAGGTGCTGAGAAGGGGCCAGATTCTGGATAGACGTCAAAGGCAAAGCCAACA
The DNA here is from genome assembly GCF_009834535.1 of Camelus ferus. NCBI lineage: Eukaryota > Metazoa > Chordata > Mammalia > Artiodactyla > Camelidae > Camelus > Camelus ferus. The sequence continues at coordinate 33,441,638 of NC_045720.1, forward strand.
GGATCTCTGGCAGACCAGATGGATGGTGTCAGAGAGGGGAGGAGTCAAGGATGACTCCAAGAACTTTGGCTTGAGCCATTGGAAGAGAAAAGATGCCACCACTGAGATGAGACAGACAGCAGCGGAAGCTGGTTTTGGTAGGTGAAGTGAAGGGCCAGTTAAGTGCTCAGTTTCAGATGAGTTATCTCTGAGATGCCTGTTAGACATCTAAATGGAAATACTGAGTAGCAGCTGACATGTGGGTTTGGAGTCCGTGTGAGGGATTCAGACTGGCAATTGGAACTTGGTGAGTCAACAGCACACAGATTGTATTTAAAGCCAAGACAAGTTAGCTTTTAAACAAGTTGGGCGAGTGTTTGATTCATTTTGTGTTGCTTTGTTTTAGTTGACAGGACCACCACCCCACAAAACCTTCACTGAGTCAAAGAAGCACAGGCAACTGCCTCCACATGTCTACACTCAGACAGGTTGGCTCCTGACGTGTCCTTAACTGACTCGGACTGTGTGGACCACAACCACCAGGGTAACGGCGTCATCTGGCAACGGTACTGACTTCAGACTTAGACAAATGCACAATATTTAAAAATCAGTAATGTTGTAAAAATCAGTCCAAGCTTTGCTCCTCTTGCAAGATACCAGCCCACCACCGGTCTCCAGACAGTCCTCCCTGGACAGAGTTTGAACACGGGCTCTGTCTGGTGCTGCGTCCTTGCTCATACCCCAGAAGGGCACATCCCGTACAGCCCACCTTTAAAAAAAGGAAGTCTTTTATTGAGACGTGGGGAATGGAGTGTATTTGAAAATCACTTAGGTTTTTTTTGTTATTATTATTATTATTTATTTATTTATTTTGGGGGGTGGTAATTAGGTTCATTTGTTTATTTATTTAATGGAGGTACTAGGGATTGAACCCCAGGACCTCTTGCGTGCTAAGCGCATAGTCTACCACTGAGCTATACACTCACTCCCCTTCCCTGGGTTTTTTTTTTTTAAGTGAAAAATTGAAGTTAAATTGAAAGAGCTGCCAGAGCAAAAGTTCATTAATTTTTCTAAGACGTAGCTAATTTGGGAGCAGCCACAATGACTTTGGCCTCACACTCACTGTGCTTTATAGAGCACTTTCTATTCACAGTTGGTTCTCTGACTGTCGTGTTTATTATCATAATCACTTCCATTCTATTTCCTCTTGAAAGCTGAAAATATCACTGACCTACGGGGAAAATAAATTTTAAAAATCAGAGAAAGTAAAGTCACTTGCTTAAAAAAAAAGTTTCCTAAATTTTCTACTTTGATTTACTTCATTAATTACAAGACTGGATATGAGTCAAATATCCATTTGCTTAAACGTAGCGGGGGTCTCGGGAGAGGCAACAAGGTGGAGGAAGAACAGAGGTGATGGTGCAGGAACTGGATTCGAGCCCCAACTCTGCCCTTCACTAGCTGTGACTTTGCACAAATCGCTCTCTGACTCTGAGTCTCTCCGACACTGAGTCTCCTCCCCTCTTAAGTAGGGCCACAGCAACTATCTTGTAGAGCTGCGAGGATGAAATGAAGCATCACACCTATGGCACGTAGCAGAGACCTGCCGCAGGGGAGAGCCTCGGTAAAGGCCAGTTGCTTTTCTGTCTGTGCCTCTAATTTGCATCATAAGTCAAGTAACAAACTCATGTTTTGTCCTAGGCCCACCATTCCTGGATGCTGGAGGTTGAAGAATGAGTAAGACACACTCCTGGCTCTTGAGGTTCTTACAGTCCCTTAGGGAATTCATTCACTCATTCACAGATATTCATTAAGTGCTTTTATTGTTCTAAGAGAGAAGAGACCAAATCCCTGTCCTCAAGCAACTTACGTTTTACTGGAGGTGACGGTAATTACACAGACAAAGTAGGTGAGATCAGGCAGGGAGGAGTCAGGGCTATGAAGAGAGCAGAGGCTGGAGAATGATGGTGGGGTTGCTGTTTTGGTACTGGGCTCAGGACAACATCTCCGAGGAGATGACCTTGAGGAGAAGCCCGAAGGAAGTTAAGGAAGGAGGCATTTGGCTTTGGCGGAAGAGAGCTCCCAGATAGTACAAAGCTCTGACTTGGGAATGTGTTTGGTTGAGAGACGGACGGGAATCCAGTGTGGCTGGGGCAGATCCAACAAGGGGTCAGTTGAAGGGATAGTCCAGAGGTCAGATGGCAGCGGACAGACAGACACTCAACTCTCAGTAACCCAAATGCTTTGCTGGTGGTTCAAACGTGGTGCTTTGGGGACACAGAGTGGGGCTTGTTAACTCTGCTTTTGGGTGGGAGGTGGCACGTGGGTTGGTGTGAGAGTGGGCTTCTCTGAGAGCTGGCGATGGAGCTGAACCCTTCCGCACATGCTCGACTCTGCTAAACGCTGGGGGCAAAGACAACAGGACACAGGACTGATCCTTCCGGGCTCACAGTCTGTTGAGATTATGGAGCAAAACACTTGACCTGACAAAGCCTGAATGGGGTGCCGTAAGCCCTACAGAGGGTCGTAAGCCCTACGGACCCCATGGCATGTGGGTCGCTGTATATGGTGGACCAAGAGGGGGCAGAAAAGCCCTTTGAGCAGTAAAGTAATATGATAGGATCCCACAGTGAGTGGTGTTGAAGGTGAACTGGAGAGGGGACAAAGTGTGGTAAAAAAAAAATACAGGCATTTGCTGAAATTAATTTGAAGATACACATTACACATCCTGTATTCTATCCAAGGGAGGTCTTTGCCAACATGATCCAATACACCCAGGCCATATCCTGTTCGTGGGCTGTGGGTGAGTGTAGCCATTGGTGTCTTCTAGAAACGGGGGCTCCCTCTTCCCTACTGCAGTTGTGTTCCCTCAGGATTTTGGCCTCCAGCTGGGAAGCTGGTCTGCTGGCCTCTGTCCACACCGAGAACAATAAGGAGACGTAAAGGGACATGGTTTCAGGGGATGACCGCTGTCCTCTTGCACTGCGCCATCCTGTTAAGATGGGAGACGGGGAGGAGGGCGCGCGGTTGGCGGGCCTGCCGAGAAAGTCACGAGAGGCAGCAGGCAGAGGAGGCTGGAGGTCAATCAGGCAGATCTAGGTCTGATTTCCACTTCTGCCCTGAGACCACTGATTTCAGGCCAGTAACCTTTTTAGGACTTTCTTTTGCTTATCTGTAAACTGGGCAAATAACTGTAGAAATTCCACACTGTTGTTGTGAGGACAAGATGAGTTAATAAGCATTTAGCACAATGCCAGGCACGTGTTAGGTTTTCAACAAAGGGTTAGCGATTTTTTCTCATTGCGATACATCTCATCAAAGAGGTAGAAATGACCTCAGTTCACAGGAACAGTTTGTATTGTTTGCACCTGACATAGGGGACCCATGGGAGCCAAGAAAGCTCTTTGAGTAACAAAGTAATAAGATTAGATCTCATAGTGAGTGGCGCTGAACAAGAAGAGCAGGAGAAAGGACAAAGAGGGGTAAAAAATAAGGCAGTAAACATTGGTTTCTATTTCAAGACACTTGGTTGCAAAGGGAAGGAAAGACTGAATGATTACTTGAGGGGAATTTTTAGGGAAGATTTTAGGGAATGTTTGCAAATCTAGGCTGACACAGCTGCGATGACGTGCCCTACTGTGGGTACCATCAGGTCCAACGAGGCGGGTCTTGTCCTTTACTCTGGCTGAGGGGTTGGTAGGGGAAAAGGATAAGGTCATGGCCATCCTGAGCTGGTACCAGAAGACTGGAACAAGGACGGAGCCCTTGTCGGACACTGCCTGTTGGGCTCCAGTGGGCACCTTGGTCAATCAACACCCATTGTCAGGGAAACTGCTTTACCCATAATGGCAAAGCCTATGACTTCTGCATTTTGGTTAGCTCACGCCCACCAACTAGGGACAAAGCCACCAACCAGCACCCTCGCCATCCTTCACCGCTCCCGGCACATCACACATCCCCAACAATTATTTCTTGGCTGCATGAGTCAATCTGTTTTTCCCTCTAACCAAAAACTAAATCATAATCTGTTATTGGGTGAAGCGCAAACTCAACCTGCTGGCTTAATCCAATCAAGAGATTACTGGGCCAATGAACAGTCAACTCAGGTCGTGGTCATCCACTAGAAATACCTTGCAAGAAAACCCCTACAGCTTTTGCCAGGTCACAGGCGTTTCATTCGCCCGTGTTTGCCAGAGAAGTGTCACAGGTGGGGCAATAACTGAAGTCAGCTTTTTCCGTTTGGCTGTTGAAAGTCATGGCTCACTCTGGGCAAAGACATGGTAGGAAGGCTGTGTCGCAGAACCCCCTGCAGTCGAGAAGCTTGAGGCATTAAGACTCATCAGCTGAATTTTACAGCTGGAAAAATGATGGCACGAGGAGGTTAAGTGGCTTGGTCAGTGTGCCAAATCCAGGGACATATATCAGAGATTATTAGTGATAACTCTGCTGTGACATTCATGCACAGACCGCCAAGCACATGTAATTCCATTGTTCCAACACAGAGCTCACTACAAGGGGGAAGTGGCAGGAGGAGGATGATTAAGCAGTAAAACTCTTTTTAGAGGAAAGTGAAAATGCATCCAAAGTATGTAGACAAGGAGCAGTATGAGAGTCAGCCAGAAGACACCCAAGGAGCTACAACTGTTTAAATAAAATTGTCATTTTATATTCACAATGGGCCAGATTTCATCCCCGTATAGCTCTGCAGGAATTCTTTGGAAAGGTTCCTAACGCTAGAATTACTTGGTGTGAGTGAACTGGGGCACTATGAAAATGATACTTGGTGATGATTTTGTGCAACCGCTTTTTAACCACCTAACAGACATAGAATTACTTGTCTCCTAGCCCCACGTCGGCACAGCCCTGGGGTGAACGTTCCGCAAATCCCATTATACATGGATTTGACTTTTCCTTCAGTGTGATAGCTTTTGTGGAAAGAAACTCCAGCAAGTTGTGTATTTGTCCAACTACCCCAGCATAGATATTCATTTCTACAGAATATGTGCACTGTGCAAAGTTGGCCCCACCGCTTAAACTTATACAAGTCCAGCATATGCTGTAAGAATCACTTAAGTAACGAGAATAAACCCCCCAGCAATGTCTATACCTAGAGAATCAGATTGCTCCTACTGTCGCCTGTTCTCTTGCTCCGGGCATCACATACCAAGGGAGTTCATTCTGTTCCCTCTGGCCTCTTCCCTCTGTTGGTCCTATTCTAATTACATTCTTTCATCTGATATTTTTAAATATTCCAGCCGACATAGTCTTTCCTTAAGTTGTCCCCCACTTTTGAGAACTGCTACCCTCTCTCCTTACATTTCACTCTCCCAAATTCACTGTCTATGGAAAACCTCTCTCTGTTTTCTTTTCTAAGATCCCATTGATATGGTGACACAAAGATGAGTAAGTCACAATTTTTGTCCCTAAGAAACTCATAGGCTAGTGGAAGAGAGAAATGTGGTGATCAGGAGAACACATGGGAATGCCAAATAGAGCTGTGTTTGCCAGCCTGGAAGGAAATCCAGGAAGACTTCCCAGAAGAGGTGATAAGCTGAGTCATGAAATATGAATTCATGTTGGAGGGTGGGTAGGCAGGGGAAGGAGCAGGAAAAAGGAATCCAGGGCAACAGGGGCAGTGTGAGCAAAGACAAAGAGGTGGGAGATAGGATAATGCTGTTGTGGGGTCGGGGTGGAGGACTACAGGTCCTCAGGGACATCTGGAATGGCAAAGTAGGTGGCAGGCAGCTGGGGAAATGGAGCTGGAGAGGCTGATAAGGGTCATATCATTAGACCTAGTCATGCTCGGAGAGTCTCCTTCAGAGCTCTTCTGTGCTGAAACTTCGAGAGTTCTGTTCCCAAAAGAGAGCCTGCTACCTTCCAGTCATGGCTCCATAAAAATACATTGTCGGAGGAATGGAAGAATCATCACCGAGAAATCGTTTTCATGGTGAGACTCACAGAGTCATCAAATAATGTATCTGATGTTCCTGAACACAGTTCACATCAAGAGTTTGGTTTCTAGGTAGATTAGTTTAGACTCACAATGAATTTGCTTATTGATTCACTCAATTTTTGTTCCTCATGTTATTACCCACCATGTGCTGAGCCTTGAGCCAGATACTAAGGATACGCAGGTAAACAAGACAGCAGCTCCAGGGAGTCCTCCTTTCAAGGGATGGCCCAAGGGATGTCCCAAGGGAGGTCCCTGCCTTCATGAGACTCCTGTTCTGGGTGCGGAGACAGAGAGGCAAACACTGTGTAAGTGCCGTCACCAAGACTTGCCTCATGCAGGGCAGTGGAGAAGCCACTAATTCACAACTGAAAAGGAGGCAGCAGGCAAAATGGGCAGAATCAGGAGCTGGGACGTCAAGACTTGATTTTACAGACTGTCCTCTGCTACCAGCTATGTGCCATCTTGAAAAGGTGACTGAAGCTCTCCGAGTCTGCTTTCCTTGTCTATGAAATGGGGGTGATGACATCTATCTGATAGAGCAGTTTCCAAAACCACATGAGACCACGTGTGCGCATGAAGCGCCACAGGTCTAACACTTAATTTCAACAAACATTCCTCAGCAGGCAATTTGTAGTCAAGTCATATACTATGGCAGTTTTTTTAATGAAGTATAGTCAGTTTACAGTGTTGGTCAATTACATACTATTTCTTAATCCTCAAAACACTACGAATTCAAAGATGAATAAGATACAGTTAGCACTTTTAGGAACTCTCCCTCAAGTCCTACCTTTCTTCTGATGATTACAGACGTTAATCTCTATTTTTCTGTCTCAGTTTCTTATCCAGGAAATGAGATTAGTTGTCTTGCCTTCCTCCCTTCCTCCAGAAAGAGTTAGGACCTAATAGAACTTAAATGCACACGCGTGCGTGCGCGCATGCACAGTGTGGCATTAAGCACACATTCCGGAAATAATTCACCAAACAAACAAAACCTTTTCATGCCAGGATTTGTTTTGGGCTGGGGCTGGTGATGCTTTGGCTCACAGAGCTCTGGGTTGCAGCACGGTTAGTCCTAGGACATAGAAATGTGTAGGCAAGTTTTCTGGCTTATGTCCAGAATCGCCTTACGGTTTCTTGGTGAGGAGAAGGCAGACAAACTCACAGGAGCCTTGGGTTCTAATACCTCTGCCAAAGGCTAGTGCTGTCCCCGGGCAGGAAAGCAAGAATTCCACATGCCAAGTGCCTCGTGATGATCACGGTGGGGCCAGGGGCTCCTTTAGGATCTTCTTTCTTGGGATGTGCTGCGCTCGTTCATCGGATCCCCGTGTCCTGCTTGTCAGGCAGCGGCTGTTTCTACGTTATCCGGGCCTATCCACAGGGACACTGAAGCATCTAGAGAACATTAGTGATAGTTCGCCTGATAAATCCACCTCTGTTTCACGGTTCTCCTGCAGAGCAACAGAGAAAAGGCCGGCATTCTGATGATCTTCTGGCTCGTGAGTCCGCCTGCCACACATCTCACCACCATTTTAGGGGTTCATTTCTAAGAATGATTTCTTTTCATTTTGGAAGGACAGCCACAGCTGTGTCTCCCTGCAGGTTATATTCCAGCAAAAGCAGCCCAAACTTGGGAGTTGTTAGAAAATTTCAGTCCCATTCGATGATGTGCCAGTGAGTTTCAGTGGAGCAAAATCTGCCAAGTGATGTCATTGTGTATATTTTTTTCATTTATTCCTTCCCTCTTTTCTTCTTTTTTTTTTTGCAAATGAACTTTTCTAGCTGATTCAATTGAGTTATAACTCATCATAAATCTTGTCCCAGAGTCAAGAGAATCCAGTAAAATCCATGATCTGACTGGCAACATTTGTAGTTTCTCTGCAAAAAGATGATATTTAGGAATCTAAGACAAAGATCGAAGTTTAAAAGTAGAATTTGAAAAGCACAGGGTGGCTGACCTGCCTGCGTAAAGACTGGTCTGTACCTACCATAGACAGAGTGTGCAATAAAGGAGATTTCAAGTATCTTGTAACAGCAAAGTTGAAGGTTATTCTAGAGCAAACTGGCCAGTCTACTGTCAAAAATAAATTACCAAGAATGTGTTCAGTCTCCCCTCCTCTTCTTGTCTACCCCAGGACCCAACCTTATCTCATCTCTTGTGCTAGCTCCTTGGTTCTGTCAGCATAACTCAGGGGAAATAAAGTAGAAACTTGATTTTTTTAGTAGGAAATAGGAGGAACTCCTGGTGAACTCTGATTGTGGCTACATGGTTGCAAGGAATGGAAACTCATTCAGTGCAGCTCCAGAGACGGGGATTCCTGTAATAAAGACTGAACACACGGGAATCATAAAACACTGGCATAAGCAGGCCTTGGGGAGCCAAAGATGGCTTCGAGCGTCTCCAAGGCTGGAGTTTCCACGTCTTCACTTCTGTCATCACGCTTGGTGGCTTCAGCGTCCATATAGATAATCCACTCAACACGCTGGCCTCATCATTTCCAGTGACCTTTTCCTGCAGCCCCTGTTAACCACCTACTCCCATGGTCTTACTCTAAATCCCGCATTCTCAATTACTGCACCACCTCCACAAGCGTGATTTCCAGTATCCTACATTCATTCCTTTGCTTAGGACTTCCACACTAAAAATCCATTATTTCTATCAGTCCCTCAAAACCAGTGTCCTCATGGCTTTTTCACTGTCCCTCACCACTGCCTCTTCCACCCCTCACCTCTTCATTTCCCACTTAAACCGGCATGGATTCTGTGGTCCATGGTGGCAGTCGCTCTCTTACATGTGCTCTCAAGTTCTTAGCCTTCTGTTCCTTCATGATACTCATCTGGAAAATCTCCAGTTCTAATTAAACTCAGCTGTCCAGTGACTCTGCTCTGCCTGCACCCAAGCAGTTAATTCAGCTGGGGGAACATGCACAACATGCTGACTTTTCCTTCTTTAAACTTATGACCCATAAATCTCAAACAGACCCTCTGTACCAGCTGGTGATCTTACCTTCTCTCTCTCCTCAATTCATTCTTTTTCCCCCAAGACAACTATTTCATATGCTTTCTTCTCTCCTTAAACAACTGTCCCCCCTTTCCCCTTTCTCACTCTTCTTGAGGACCTCTAATCTCACATCAATGCGAAGAGGAGACAGAAGCAGTCTGAAGAGAACGACCTCATCTTTCCACCATTAGAACAGTGACCTGTTTCAACACCTGCCCACACGCCCTGCCTTCCCTCATGTCATAAAAGATAACCTTCTGTTGGTGTTCTTGCTGTGTTCCCAGTCTCGAGGGCAGCCCTCCGCCTGTGCTACTTCTCGCCTACCCAAGAGCTTCGCTGCTGTCATCTCCCCCTTTCTCTGCTTCATCATCTCCTTCTACATCCCAACGTTCTGCAGATTCTTCCATTAAAACAAAACAAAACCAAACAAAACTCTCCCTTCACCCAACTTCCCTTCTGGACACAGCCCCATCTCTCTTTTTCCTCCATGCAAAATTTTACAAAGGAATGTTTACACTCACTGCTTCTACTTCCTCATGTCCCACTCTGTTCTTTTTTTTGTAATTGAAGTATAGTTGATTTACAACGCTGTGTTAGTTTCTGGTGTACAGCATAGTGACTCAGTTGTATATGTGTGTATATATATATATATATTCCTTTTCATATTCTTCATTATAGGCTATTGCAAGCTATTGAATACAGTACCCCATGCTATACAGAGGAAACTTGTTGTATATCTGTTTTATATATAATAGTTGTTTATAATAGTGCAAATCTAGAACTCCCAACTTATCCCTTCCCACCCTCTTCCCCTACTGGCAACCATAAATTTGTTTTCTGTCTGTGAGTCTGTTTCTGTTCTTCTAGGAAAAACCCATTGTTTGTGTCATCAAGAAGAAAGGCGACATTTGGTATAAGGCAGTTCTAAAAAACAGGAATTCCATTGTGTTTTCCAGCTACTGCTCTGAGGAAAGCTCAGCAGGGGATCGGCAGGTCCTCCCAGATTATTAAAAGGCCCTGGGGATTCTCCTCCAGGAAAATGAATGAAAGTTACAAATGACAGGGAGAAGGCTTCAAGGTGGCAGAACAGAAGGAAGCGGAGCTCAGCCTTTCCCACAAATACATCAAAAATACAAATGATAAAAATTATTATTATTATTTTTTTGCTTTATTGCCCTGGATCAAAACAAACAAAAAAGCAAGCTGAGTCTGAACAAATGGATCTTTCTGCCATCATTTATATTATACTGAGCTGTCAGGATTGAAATAAAGTGATCATTTCCAAACATGTTTAAAAAAAAAACCCAACATATGGCATACATAGGTCATGGAAAATACACACACAAAATTAAGGCACACGTACAAACATGCTGTGCACAGATAGACATATAAATAGGTAGAGAGTAACTATCTGTTTATATAGATGGATGGTAAATAAACGTACAGCCTATAAATAGAAGGTAAATCTGTGGAGTTAAAATGCCACGTGCTGGTTGTGCACATCTATAGGTTGGTCAGCACTCGTCAGTCAATCCTGCTTGTGTGACACCGAGTCATCAGCACAGGCAGCGATACATGAGAGAGCCCTGTGGTACCGACGGGGCAGGAAGGACTTGCAGGAGCCCAGGTGTTAGATCCAGGCTCCCCCAGAGCTGGTCCTGTCAGTTCCTGACTGTGGTGATTTGCTTTCAATGAGCCAAGCCGTTTCCACCTTTGCCCTCACAATTCCCTCTGCCTGAAGCTCTCTCTCTGCCAGAGCAGGGCTCCCTTGTCCGGTGAAGGGCTAAGATCAAAGTTCTTGTCCTCAGAATGCCCTGTGTGGCCCACAGCCTCCACGCCTTATTCTGTGTTCTCTTTGTTTTAACTTATGATGCCTACACCCCCTGACATCACAGTGTACGTCTATTCGGTTGGTTTATTGTCTGTCTCCCTCATTAGACTGTAAACGGCACAGGACAGGGCTTTTGTTTACCACTGTACCTCCAACACGGGGGCTCGGTATTGGCTGAAGATGTAAATGAATACATGAATAAATAAGTGAGCCTGGGGAGAGGAGGGTACAGCTCAGTGGTGGAGCGCGTGCTTAGCATGCATGAGGTCCTGGGTTCAATCCCCAGTACCGCCATTAAAAAACAACGGTAAATAAATGAACCCAATTCCTACCCCCACCAGTAAGTGAGCCCAATTTGACTCTCGGCTGAAACGGAGTCGTGCTTGAATGTTTCTTTTTCTTAACTGTAGGCATCCTTTCCTCCTGCTGGTGGTAGGGAAGCACCTGAAGAAAACAGACATCTCTCTCTCTCTCTAGCTCTTTCCCTCTCCTGTACATCTCCCATTCCTCCCCCACCCCACTCACCTTTCACATTACAAATGACTGATATGGTCCAGGACCCTTGAGGGAATAAACTTCCAGTGGACTCCCTCCAAGCTCCTCCTCCTCTCTCTGCCCTGCTTAAAACAAGCCTGCAATGAAATTTCCTGGGCGTGCAGCCTTTGAAGGTGTTTTCTTCACCTGGTTGCAAAGGGAGAGACACCCATCCCTTAGTCACATACCACTGGGGTGACCATGGGCCTCTTGCCCCATCCCACCTACCAGGTCCTGTTGTCAGGTGTGAATTACTGTGACCTCACAGGTCTCACCCAAGAGTGATGACAGTCTCCTCCGGGAAGGTCACACAAAGCATTTCTCCTGGAGTATATTGCTCTAATCAATTTCAGACCTTGCCTCAGATGTCCGCGAAGCTTCGTAGGAACCATCTGAATGCACATTCCCATGAGATCCTGGCCCAGGACATCAGGGCACTTTGAAATTAAACTTGCCTGATGCATTTAGACATTGCCACGTACATATTTCTGGGGCGATCTGAAAACACAATGTAATTTCTATTATGGGACAGAGGGCTGTGTTTGTCTATCATGTGAAATGGCAGAAAAGGAAACACAGATTGATTTTTGCAAATCTATACTTTTTTATAGTCTTCAAAGAAATGAAAAAAATCAGACTTCATTTGCTATTGCCATATGGAATATAGTGCGAGAAAAATTTACCAGCCTGCAAACCTGCAGTTTCTGGTCTTAAATCTAACCTATGAAGTATGTTTTTCTTCTCACGAATGGAAACCCCCGAACAGTTAGATGGGGATTCATTTGCTCGTCCCCTAAATTGTAGTTCGATGCAGAGACACTTTTTATCAGATTAGATGATTTAAATCCCTCTGGCCATGAAAATGTTTTTCCTTATCATCTATGTTTCTTTCAGGATAGTGAGTAGGTCAGGAGGAGAGATACCAACCTGACTTAACTTCTGTGTCAATGACACGGGCCGTACAGCATCCTAGTTCAAGGGTGAGCTTTGAAGCTGGGCAGGCCTGGAAGGGACTCTTGGGCTCTCTGCTTCTCCCAGCTTTGTAATCAGGGCAAGTTATCGAGGGAGCAGTTAAGAACACGAGCTTCTACGCATGACAACTTGAATTACTTATTCTATGATCTTCACTTGACCTCTCTGAACCTCAGTTTCTTCTTCTGTAAATAACACTTTTCTGGGTGGTTGTGAGAATTAAGGGAAATAAAGCCTGTGAAGGCCTTGGCACATTTTCTGGCACGCAGGGTGCAGTCCGTTTAAGCTGTTACCGTCATCATCACCCACAGCATTGGTAGTCATGGCATTAGTTAAGATCACACAGCTAGTTAATAATGGAATCTAAAAAAAAAAAAAAAAAAAATCCCCAGATGCCATTTTCCCTGCCAAGGGATTTTTTTCCTTCTGTCAAAACACACAGCCTTGGGAGAAGATGTGATAAGACGTTAAATAACTGAGGGTGGAGACGACGAGGCTGTGACGACGTTAGTGGTGACGGCGATCACTGGAGAAGCAGCTTTCTTTAGAGCACCGCTTCTCATCCTTGGCTATATATTACAATCACCTGGGTAGTTTCAAAATACCGATGCCTGGATTTCACCACCAAAGATTCTGTTTGAAATGGTTTGGAGTGCAGCCTAGGTGATAGGACTTTTTTTTTTTTTTTTTTTAATATACTCTAGTAATTCTATTGTATAGCCAGGTTGACAACCACTGGTTTAGAAGTACCTCTTGTGGCTTCCAAATCCTAGTGACAATGGTCGAGACAAGATCAGGACCCCATGCAGGAAGCCTGGCAGCGAAGTTTTATTTCCTGGTCCCCAAATTACCTGGTGCGATAAGACCGAGAAGACATGAACTTGCCGGGTGTCTAGGGAGGGAACACAGCAGCCGGCCACCTCCCCACCTGGGAGCCACGGCCCTGTCTTCTCTGTGGGCGGCTCTCCCTGCACTCAGCTGTCAAGGGCTAGCTCAGAAGCAGAAAATGTACCGCATGTAAAAGCACATCTTAGAGACTGCCATGGGATCTCAAAGTCCCCTTGTGTGTGTGTTGGGAGGGGAAGTGTATGCAGGCGTGAATGTGTGTGTCTAAGTGGAATCACTACAATCAATTTCAGATTCCACTGTATTCGACCACAGTCAACGTAAGACAGCTGAATGTTACTTTAGCAGGGAGACCATGATCTTGAAAAAACCTTGGTTGTTCTGCCACCAGGTGGCAGCACGTTGCACGTCTAGTTAATGGCCTTCAGTTTAAGAGAGTTGGTCAAATAGAGAACAAACATGGTTATCAAAGGGGAAACGTGGGGGAGGGATAAACTAAGAGTCTGGGATACACATTGCTATATACAAAATAAATAAACAGCAAGTTTCTTCTGTACAGCACAAGGAACTATATTCAATATCTTGTAGTAATTTGCAGTGAGAAAGAATATGAAAAGGAATACATTATGTATATGTATGGCTGAAACATTATGGTGTACACCAGAAACTTGATACAACATTGTAAACTGACTGTACTTCAGCTAAAAACATAAAAATATATAAATAAAAATAATAAAAATGAAAAGAGAGAAGAACAGTGAGCTCAGCCAGCACTAAGTTCCAGCACGGTGCTAGCTAAGATGTGTGGGGGTCAAGGAGAACGGCGCTGACTGCGGGGGACAGTGCCCCGCCACAGTGCTTTTCTAGATGTGCCTAGAAAGGAGTGGAGGAAACGTATTAACTCTGCAGGAGGTTTTGGGGACATTGTCACAGAGGAGAACTCTGTGCTGGGACCGTGCCGTGTGGAGCATCTGAAAGCCAGCTTGAATCCAGGCCCCACCACGTATGAGCTGTGTAACATTGGGAACTTTATCTGGAAAATGGGGGTGGTAATAGTCCAAACCCCACCGGTGAGCAGTAAGCGGACACAAATGAGCAGGTCAGAACGGTGCCGGATGCCTAGGAAATGCCAGCCTGTATCATTTACTACTGAATAAACACTGGAGAGGGGATTTGGCAAGAAGAGAAAGGAGATCGGAGCAGAGCATTCTAGAACATGACCTGAGGGAAGGCAGAAATAAGAAAAGGGAGTGATGTGCTTGGGGACTAAAGGGTATGGCAGGAATCGAGGACCTGGGACCCGAGGGAGGAGGATGGGGACCAGCCTCAGAGGCAAGTGGGGGCCAGAGCTGGGCAGGCCCTGCAGGGGCTCCCAGGACTGTGGTCTCTTTCCGGAGGATCAGGGGAAGCCGTTCCCGGTGGGTGGAAGGGCTGGAGGGCTCTAGGAGAAGGAAGCCCCTGGCAGCTCCGGGAAAGAAGGTTGGGCTGGGGGAGGGAGAGTGGTGCTGAGGTTGTGGGATGGTCATATGGGATAATGAGTGTGCAACAAGCTCATCTGAACCTGTGAAGTGCGAGGTGAATGTGAGGGCAGAGACACCAAGGTGGGGCTGGGAGCCCTCCCAGGGCTGGGAGGACCTTGGCCAAGAACTGTTGCTTTGCTGCCCCGAGGGGAGGTGGGGAGGCTGGGGATGAGGGTCCCACCGCCTTCTGCTGGGCTGGTGGCCAGCTGCTGCAGGCCACAGGACAGCAATCAGGACTCCTCTCAACTCAGCCCTCCCACCCTACCACCCCCATACGGTCTCTGGGATGGGAACTTCCCATCGGAGCTGTAAGTATACCAAGAGTGAGGCTCTAGACGTAGCCTGAGGTTGAATTTGCTTCTCTCAGTTACCAGCTCTGTGCCCCAGGCAAGCTACTTAACCTCAACTTAACCTCCTTTGGTTTTCACATCCATAAAATGGGGTTAATAATCATACCTACTGAATAAGACGGCCATGAGGATTAGGTAAGTTCGTGTGGGGAGCACTAGAATGGTACCTGGCACACAGTACATGCTAAATAAGAGTTTGTTCATTAAAATATGCAAAATGATGGTAACTGTACCTACTTCAAAATTTATTGTAAACATTCAAGTATTTGGGGTAACGTCTGGCACATCACGAGCCCTCAGTTAATTTAGTTAGCTACTAGTGTTGCTATTCTCAGGGATGCCCTGGGGTCCAGAGGAGAACCCGGGGGACAAGGTCACGTTGTGGATGGGAAGGAAATTTTCCCCGTTTCAGAGAATCTACATGAACACGGCCTGACATTGTTGCATTTCTACTTGAAATTTACTTTGAATGTGCTTATTTGTTAATCACTTTCTGCATTTATAGATTCTTCCCTATATAATCAGCAATTTCCACCTATGATGAGATACTCAGCCCCAACTCCTTGCAGTAGGACCAAGTCTTTATCTGCTTAAAGCTGAGTCCTCTACAGCTCTGAGGCAGAAGGATGGACTAAATGACCTCCTCTCAGCCTGAAGATTCTTTTTCTAAAAGGGATGTGACAGGTTGGATTTCTGTTGCCACCTCACACATAGCTCCCACATCTCTCACCCTGTTCATCTCAATGGATTTGCGAGGAAAATGTAGGATGGCTTCTGTTTCCAGGAGCTGCCCCTGAGTTTGGAGAGAGAAGGGTCACTGGTCTGGAACCTCAAGAGAAGAGGTAAGGTGAACATTTTGCGAAAGAGCAAAGAGAAAACTGGGCAAATGGAAAGCTGGGGAGAGCGGGGCAGCCCTGCTGTCTCAATTTTGTGCACTTGGTCCTCTTCCAAGCAGACAGCATGACCACTCTCAGGAGGGCTGGTTTCCTTGGGAGAAATCAGGGAAGCCCAATGGGGGTCCCAGCTCTGTTTCTTGAGCTACAGGACGTGGGGTTACTTACTTAACCTCTCTAGCTCTTTCTCATCTGTAAAATGAGAACAACAACAATAATGTGTCATGAGCAGTCATAAGGATTCATGAGACAATGACATTCTTTCTGTTTGGCAGACATGCCAAGCTTCTTCCCACCTCAGGGCCTTTGCACATGCTATGTCCTCTGCCCAGAGGGCTCTCACACCAGATTTGTGTGGTGAGTTTTTTCCATTATTCAGACCTCAGAGCAAATATCCTCTCCTCAAAGAGGTCTTTCCTGACCACCCCATCATAAATGGCCATCCCTGGACACTTATCACATTGCTTCACTTTATTGTTTCAATACACTTATCACTATTTGAAATGGTCTTTGTTTGTTTACTTGGTTATTGTCTGTCTCCCCTGACTAGGGTGTAAGTTCCCCAAGTGCATATTCGCTGCCATCTGCACCATGCTTGGCACATTCAACGAATGAATAATGTATTCAAAGCACCAGTATATTTACTGAAAACCCAGTGATATTATTATCATTGTTAGTATCATTAATTTCATTTCCCAAAAAGGATGTCAGTTTGATCATTCTCTTGTTTTATTTCTAACAATCCAGAATTCTCTAGGCTTTGATCACAGACAATGATGTCACATTATGTCCCATTCAAGTCTCATAATAACCCATCTTTGGGGAAAAATATCTACAGAGGCATGCTATTCCCTCATTTTTCTAAATATTCCAGATGCTACACCATCAGAAAAACTATAAGCTTGCCCCTTTCAAAGAGAGGCTTAAACTAAGGCTTTCACTGAGGGGTACTATGAGAAACCACCTTAAAAATCATCAGCTGTTTGAATAATATTGAGGAGGTGGCAAATTGCAGTCCCAATAGAAATTATGAGAAACCCTAGGGTGAGAAATTCCTTTCAAAGTTCAACCCTTAGTAAAATATTCACTTCCTTTGGGGAGCTAGTATGTATTTTTGTCTTCACGAGTTGGGCAACAGTTTGTTTCCCTTTTCACTTTAGCTGCCAGGAAGCTCAGGGCCAAATATTTAACTCATATCTAAAGGCAATATGAGCTTTAATGGTCTGCATATTTACATCTCTCTTTTCCATCTTCTTTACTTCATACTCTATATTCATCTCCACTTTAATCAACCTCTAGGAAGAGAAAAAAATTAGCTTAGGAAAGGGCAGGTACCAACGGAGGCTGGACAGTCAAAATCACAGCTTAATCATATCACAGGGACAACCTGGAGAGGACACTGCTGCCATGGTCCTTGGACAGATTCAGGTGCAGAGTCCTGAGTGGGAGCACCCACTTGGACAAGACCAGTCACATGCGCAGAGCACAGAGTGTATCTGGCTTTGATGTTGGTGTCTGTAAGAGATGCAGCCCTGCCTGTCACCCAGAGTCACGTGGCAGGGAATTCCTCAAACACGGGAAAAAGGCTCAGATATTAGACACCGTCCCCAAATAACTGTTCATTAGGGTTTATTTTATTGCAGCATTTTTTTCCTTCTATACCTCAAAGCCTTTGTGGAATGAAGCATAGGCGGAAATCAATAAATGCGTATAGGACATGTGAATTACTCCATGCCACAAGGTGAGTGGAACCTTTTATTTCCTTACTTTTCTAAATGAAAACCTGCTCAGGGCTTCATTCTCCAACTGAACTTCAGTTGGTGAGAAGTTCAGCATTAAGTCCCAGAGCTCTGAAGGTCTGAGTCACGATTTTCAGAACAACCCAGAGGGGAAGGATCCATTCTCTGGTGAGCACGCCCTGTGGTTGCCATGGAGATGCCTGATGCCCGGGCTCATTGTGAGGCAGGCAATTCCCCTGGTAGCACCCACTGCCTCCCAGCCAAGCTCATGTGCTGCATTAGCTGCTGGCTGGGCCCTCTGAGGTGAAGGCAGAAGGATTTTAGATACCTTTTGATGGGTAGAATCACTTTTGTGTGGGAAGTGGTCAGGATGTGCACCGGATTCTGCGTGGAGCAGACACACGGAGACCAGAAGACGGTGCAGCACCTTAATCTGCTCTCCTCAACCCACCACCCCCACCCCCCCAAACACAGTGTTTGCATGTTTAACCAACTTACTTGCAATAGAATGGCACACGCTAGGCAAATTCTCTTCAGCACCGTCTCAGCTGGGATCTATTGACACGCTGAGTGTGGGTCATTTGCCCATTGTTCTCTGCAACGGGAGGGGAGGAGCGACATTCTATATTCTTCATCATAAAAGGAGGCTGGTTTGACCAAACTCTTCATGGCCGGCAAATCCCCAGGATGATGGGAGACACTAGGCTAAGTCACCCGGGCAGCAGTGTTGGATCCTCCCCCATCTCAGACAAGAACAGGTCGATCAAGGTGAATGGAAGACTGTCTCTCTCCTGGTGGCATTAAGCAACATCTTTGCCTCTGCCCAGATCAGCCCAGATTAAAAAGGCCCGCGTCGCTGTCTGAACAGCAGAGGGCGCCATTGGCCTGGTTTCTGGAGTCGCCGCTGCTCTGATCAGAGTAAGAACCTGACAGGTGTGACACCATGAAATAAAACTTAGTATTTTAGATCCATTTTAGATCCAGGAGTTGGCTCTTTGCTGCGAGTTAAGGTCACCAACAGTAAAATAGGGCAGAATTTCCTGGATGTCTGTCCGCCCAATGTCAAGATGAATAAGGAACTAAGAAGCTAGTGTTAATGGTTTCCAAGGAACTGATAATTCCAGGCGTAAGGGCAAATAATAGTGATTCTGGGCTCGAGAAGCACGGAATTTCTATGCAATTTGATGAAGACTTTTAAATAATTTTAGTGAGAAGATTTTCTGGGATCTGCCACTTCATTCACCTAGAAACCCAGTGGCGGGTCCTCTTCCTCGCTCTGTGGAACCACAGCGCCGTCCGGCTGCTCCCAGTCCAGTTCTGTTCCCGGGGCTCCCCTTCGCAAACTGCTCACCGCAGGGTCAACAGCAGCCACCAGGGCTCTTCCACTGGGAGTTTCTTTGGATCAAGCCTGATCCAGGCTTGTGGAAGAAGCACTTGTTGAGCAAAGGAAAACAGCAAAGATCTGGCTGGGTGTGATCAAAGCTTTTGGCCCCCAACTTTTTTGTTGTGTATAGATCGGTTGAATTCATAAACAAGTCTCACAGGGCCATAAGAGCTGGTCTCAGCAGGGCATTCACTTGGAAACCCAGTGATCGTTTTGAAAAGACCAAAAAACATACTTTAAGAAAATCCATCATTCAGACTCTGTTCATTCACCCACCATCCAGTCAATGGCCTTATAAACACTTGCTACACTGCGTCCCATCAGTGCCCCACCAGGAGAGGAGCTAGGTAGGGCCCTTGGCACTGGGCTATTTGCTGTCTTGTGAGGGGGTAAACATTTGCGAAAGAGAATTACCACACAGTAGGGTAAGGACGGGGATGTAAACGGTGCCCCTGGAACACGGGAAGAGGACAGCTCGGTGTGGCAGGTTAAAGCTGCCTTCCTCCCTGAATAATTCTCTACTTCATGGTGCACTCCTTCATCCCACACATACTCATTACGCGGCGTCCGAGGAGCGGGCTCCGGGAGGCAGTGAGCACACTGCAAGAGCGTACACGGTCTCAGGGCTCCATTCCAAGGTCCAACAGCCTGGAGCCATCGGGCCCCATTAAGCTCTCAAAACTAGCAGCCAAGGCGCATGCGCAGGACAAGTCCGTCACCGAGGACAAACTTCCCGGAGACCCCTCCTGCCCACGTGGAGCCGACCCTTCCTTCTTTCCTTTGGAGTTGAAAGAGAGGGTGTTTCTCTTTCTCTTTTTGACCGTATTCATAGAACCAAACGGGTTGCATGTCTCCAGAGGAGGAGTAGAAACATTTATTTTTTTCTTCCTAAGGACCACAGACCCATGGAGAAATTATGGGAAGCCAGAAAAGTCAAATGCAATTTTCCGAAATTCAGCTTGAACAAGCTTAAACTGAAATTGGGATGTGTCAGAATGACACTTGGTATGGCTTCTAGGAACAAAAGAACGTCTGACCATGCTAGTCTTGGGATGAGGTCTGGGGATCTCGGTAGCTGGAAGCAACTTCTGTATTAGTCAAAACTCTTGGTCACAAGTGACAGAAACGCCACTGAAATTAGCTTCTGGTTGGCTTTATTCCTTTGATAACTATGTAAGTTTAAAAAGCTAAAGTCTAATCTTAGAAACAATAATTAGTACATATATGAAAACTAAAAAAAGTGCAGTATACTGTGCATATGTATTTACATGCCATATAATGTGTATGTGCAGTCGAACTGTAATAATTCTACATAATAAAACTGGAAAAAAAAAAACCCCACAAACCCCCCAAAAACTAGCTCTCGCCAATGAAGGCAGGGATGGATGACAGGTGGGCGGCACTAGGAACTCCTTCCCATCAAGACTCCTCCTCCTCCTCCTCTCACCCTCGCCCCTCTGGGACGTGGGCTCCGCTCTCTCCTCTGCCGTGCTAGATTTCTCCAAGGGTCTAGAAGCAAGGCTGCTGGCTGTTCCTTGCTGACGTCTCTTCAGCTTTGCCGGGAGAGAGAGGAGTCATCTCCCCCGTCGCCATTTAGAGAAACCTTCGTGAAGGGTCTTGATTGGCTCGGCACCCAACTTTCTTCAACCCGGGACCAATCACAGAGGCTGGGGGCAAGCAGAGTTCCGTGGCTGGCCCGAGCCTGGTCCTGCACCCCTCCCTATGTCCGGGATGAGGGTGGGGAAACAGATTTCCCAGAAGAACGGCGTCTTATTACCAGAAGAAGGGGTAAAGGGCCCTGGGCAATAAAAAACAGAAAACCACCACTAGAGGAATAGATTGGGGAGGCAATTTACAAATACCGAGTTTTATTAAGTGTCAGACATGCATTATACCTCACACATGTGAGCATTTGTAGTTGAACTCCAAATTTATTTTATTAAGAATTTCTTCCCTGAAGTTCTCATGATGGCTTTGGTTGGTCCTACAGGAAGAAGAACAATAAAGACTTTAATGATTAACAAAGGAGAAAAAGGTGGGGGAGAAAATGGGAGCTTAGGATTAGCAGATACACACTACTATATACAGAATAGACAAATGACAAAGTCCTACTGTATAGC